>NC_083595.1:8800756-9113256 GCF_027579695.1 Neoarius graeffei
CGCGGCGGGCTCTGTATGTTGTTATTCAAACAGTCAACTGTGTGCATCTGTGGTTGTTTTTTTTAATTATTATTTTTTTTCTTCCATCTTGTCTTCGTTGGTGTGTCAGTGTATGTGATTGTGTTTTTTGTTCTATGTTGGGCGTATGTAGGCCCATATGCACGGAAGCCACGAGAGGCCCTTCATATAATCTTTTTTTATTTTATTCACCTTGTTATCCCGAGATAACGACATAATTAATTCAGGATCTCGAGAAAACAACACAACTAATTCGAGATCTCGAGAAAACAAAACAATTATTTCATGATCTCAGCTGGATCACTGGATCTCCGTCGGTAGAGACGAAGCCGGGCCAGTCTTCTGCGGAGGTGCCGCGGACTAATTTTGAAATTATCCCTTATTAAAAGACTTAATGCAATCTCTCCCTGTGTCAACCCCTGATCAAAATATTGCCTTATTAGGTGATCGATTATTCCAGACATTCTAATGACCAAAGTTGCGTCTATACAGAATGAGAAATAGCCCCAAAGTCAGCATATCACAAGTCTCTTGGGGCACCTGAATGAACCATTTCTCAGCTGTTTACTCGAGATCACGGAATAACGATTTTGTTTTCTCGAGATCCTGAATTAATTATGTCGTTATCTCGGGATAACAAGGTGAATAAAAAAAAGGATTATATGAAGGGCCTCTCTCGGCTTCCGTACATATGCAATTGTTGGATTTGTTTATATTTCAGTGCCTACACAACTCTTGTTGTATCCTGAACTAATAATAACAGCACGATCCATGAAACAGGAAGTTGAGAGAACAGAATGCTCTGAATGTTGGTTGAGATTTTGGAATACAGAGGATGGATCTCTGCTGGGTTTTGTAATCCGAGACACTCATGAACGTGTGTCCTGTGCCTCCCTCTGCAGGAAGTCGTGTGTGTAACACCTGCTTTTCTCCACTCTCTCTCTTTTAGGAATGCTTTACATACGTCCTGAAGGGCCACATCGCTGTCAGTGCTGCTCTTTTCCCCAACGGAACTAAAGGTACCTGGATATTAGACGTTGTACAGAAACATGCTCTCCAGAGTTTAGCAGTGTTCATCAGTAATTAAATAATATTGGCTGGTGCTGATCGGTCTATCAGATACACTACCGTTCAAAAGTTTGGGGTCACTTTGAAATGTCCTTATTTTTGAAAGAAAAGCACTGTTCTTTTCAATGAAGATGACTTTAAACTAATCAGAAATCCACTCTATACATTGCTAATGTGGTAAATGACTATTCTAGCTGCAAATGTCTGGTTTTTGGTGCAATATCTCCATAGGTGTATAGAGGCCCATTTCCAGCAACTCTCACTCCAGTGTTCTAATGGTACAATGTGTTTGCTCATTGCCTCAGAAGGCTAATGGATGATTAGAAAACCCTTGTACAATCATGTTAGCACAGCTGAAAACAGTTGAGCTCTTTAGAGAAGCTATAAAACTGACCTTCCTTTGAGCAGATTGAGTTTCTGGAGCATCACATTTGTGGGGTCGATTAAATGCTCAAAATGGCCCGAAAAACGTCTTGACTATATTTTCTATTCATTTTACAACTTATGGTGGTAAATAAAAGTGTGACTTTACATGGAAAACGCAAAATTGTCTGGGTGACCCCAAACTTTTGAACGGTAGTGTATCTTCCATTCAGCTAGCATGATACTGAACGAGTCGAAGACGAGTAGCTGAATGGAATATATCTGATATACCGCTCAAAGCCAGCCAATATTATGATCATTACGCATACCCACTTCATATCGGCGTTCTCGAAGGCCAACACGAACTTGCCCATGACTCGGTGCTGTTAGTGCAGCAATCCTGTTCCCTTGCAGTCAAGCCGAATATTATTGTTTTCCCTGTGTAACTTACTTAGTTGCTTTTTAAAATCAACATCGACAACTACACACAACAAAGCAAACCTCGCGACCATGCTTGTTTACAAATTGTCACAGTCGCTCGCTAGCACGCAAGCTTTACATCTCTGTGTCTCTCTTCCAGTTTTTCGATGTCCGTTGGTATGTTTTTCTCTCTCTTATATAAACATGCGTGAAGAATATCTAATGGAGTTTTGGTAGCCTTTCAGGTATTCGGCGCATTTTCGGTTTCAGTTTTTAGTTTGTTTATTTATTTGTTTAGTGCTTAAGTACGACATACGTAGCAATCGCACTGGATTAGCCTCATCTTTCTTTCCCGTCAGACAAAGAAATGATTGTGCGCGTACGCAGCAGAAAATTTGTCATTGGATCTTCGCATGAGCTCTGATGTGTGACGTCGTGCTGTCTCGACAACGTACAATATTGCACGCTCATTCTCCATTGGGTAGAGTGGCATAATACACGGAGGACAAGCGATATGATGGCCTGCAATATTGTTCTCGATAAACCCACTAGAAGGGAATAGAACACGGTTTTGTTGCATGGAAAAAGTGGCCCGGATGATATGTTGCGAAGAGACAGCCAGCTAAATGATCCATGTTGCTTGTTTGCTGGGAGAATTCAAATATTTAGCAAGAATATTTTTTCAACTACTCCCGAGTGCATGCCGGGAATGCGTAATGAGTAAGAAATTACACTACGTTCAGACTGCAACCTGAAACAACCCATATCCGATTTGTTGTGAAATCCGATTTTTTTGTTAGGCCGTTCACATTACCAATTATATGAGACTTGTATGCGATCTCCAATATGAACGGAAAACGACCCAAAAGTGTCCCGCATGCACAAATTGACACGTAATAACTAAGCACATCTACGTAATGCGTAAACAAAAAAAAAAGCGCGCTCTTCCAAAGAGGCGGGATTAGCCAACGCAGAATAGTGACGTTGATGACGTGTAGGTCGCATGAATGCGACCTGTCCGGTCAGACTGCAGTCGCATGTGAAAATAACGGATATGCATCGGAATTAGGACCACGTATCCAAGCGGCCTGGGTCGCATGTGAAAAAAATCGGATCTGTGTCGTTCAGATTGTCAATAACAAATCGGATACAGGTCGCATATGGGCAAAAAAATCGGATATGGGTCGTTTCAGGGTGCAGTCTGAACGTAGTCTTAGATGCTGGAATGACAGAAATCTGATCACACTAATGAACGGCAGGAGAAAAGATCACGCAGGATATTAAAGCAAGTGTGGCGTGTGAGTGTAGGTCACCTGCTGGACTCGTTTGCGCGGGCCGCTCTGTGGGAGTCTGGACTGGATTACCTGCACGGCACCGGCCATGGAGTCGGCTGCTATCTCAACGTCCACGAAGGACCCTGCGGCATCAGCTACAAAACCTTCGCTGATGAACCGCTGGAGGCTGGAATGATCCTCAGTGATGGTACACACCGATTTATAGACATGAACATAAACAGAGTTTGGACCTAATTTCATTTTTTTTCCCTGTATGTCACTAATTATTCAAGTATTTTATTGTAAAATGAAACTGTGGGGTTTGTTTTTGCTTAAGAACCTGGATATTACGAGGACGGCTCATTTGGCATTCGACTGGAAAACGTCGTGCTGGTTGTTCCTGCAAAACCTAAAGTAAGAACCCTCGTGCATTTTCGTAGGTCATTTCATGTTTTGGAAACATTGTGTGGGGTGTCTCTCTCTCTGTCTCTTCTCTCCCCACACCCCTTTCCTTCCCCCCCCCCGATATTTTTCTCTCCGTCTCTTTCTCTGTCAGTATAACTACAGGAACAGAGGAAGTCTGACGTTCGAGCCCCTGACCCTCGTCCCCATTCAGCTGAAGATGATAAACGTTGAGCTGCTGACACAGAAAGAGGTGAAAAAACACACCGAGATGAATTATTTACAAGCTTTTAATTAACGCATGACACCCAGTGCTTTCTACTGGTTTAATGGGAGTTTTAAAAGGGAAAAACCCCTCCATGTTAATGCTTGGAACATGTTAGAAAATTCAGTAACGATGAGAATCTCTGTCTCCTCAGCAGAAAAAAAAAAAAAAAAAACCATGGCAAATAACGTGGTTTTTTTTTTTCTCCATTAGTTAAATGTGTCGTGATATTTTTGACAATGAAATTATTTTAGTATTTAAACAAAGAGCTGAGGGCCGGGGCCCAGGCGGATTGTTTAAAACTAGACGGCCTTTCGATTTCATAAAATCAGTGAAATTTAGTTCCCTCTGAAATGTGATCGTAAAAAAAAAAAAGGCCACTTTATGGAAGCCGAGAGAGGCCCTTCATATAATCCTTTTTTTTTTTATTCACCTTGTTATCCCGAGATAACGGCATAATTAATTCAGGATCTCGAGAAAACAAAACGATTATTTCATGATCTCAGCTGGATCACTGTATCTCCGTCGGTAGAGACGAAGCCGGGCCAGTCTTCTGCGGAGGTGCCGCGGACTAATTTTGAAATTATCCCTTATTAAAAGACTTAATGCAATCTCTCCCTGTGTCAACCCCTGATCAAAATATTGCCTTATTAGGTGATCGATTATTCCAGACATTCTAATGACCAAAGTTGCGTCTATACAGAATGAGAAATAGCCCCAAAGTCAGCATATCACAAGTCTCTTGGCGCACCTGAATGAACCATTTCTCAGCTGTTTACTCGAGATCACGGAATAACGGTTTTGTTTTCTCGAGATCTCGAAATAACGGTTTTGTTTTCTCGAGATCCTGAATTAATTATGTCGTTATCTCGGGATAACAAGGTGAATAAAAAAAAAAAGGATTATATGAAGGGCCTCTCTCGGCTTCTGTACCACTTCGTTGCTGGGAAGTTATTTAATTTGAGGCGATTAAAGCAAATAATGTGCATGAAATCGCTCGCTTCGCGCAGTCAAGCAGACCAAGGAAGTCTTGCAGTGCCAGTTCCATCATTCTGTCGCTAAACGAACAGCTGATCACACCAAGGTGCTCGCTGACCGCCGATATTTATTAGTCTGGTCCTGCGTTTCCTTTCCTTCACATATAACATGACGTCTTTTCTTCTCGCTTTCTTTCCGTTACTGTAGTCGCTCTTTGCCGTTTCATTCACACACTCGCGCGCTCCATTTTTCTCTCCTGTTTCAAATTTGTATCCCACAATGCCTTGCGTGAACAGGGAAAGCCCACCACATGATGTGATGCGTGACGTAGGATCTTGAATTGGGTCATGGTGAAGCAGGAAAAAATAGCGGGGGATTTAGGGCCACATGGAGAGAAATTCATTAATTGTTCTATTTAAAAAAAACTAATAAAATTGGAAATCTGTGATTTAGAATTCAGGAGCTTTCGGTCCATTAAACAAAAATAATTGGGTGTCGGGGGGGGGGGGGGATTCTTTTTATGACCTACATTTGAAAAATCTGAAAGGCGGTCTAGCTTTAAGAATGCTGAGGGGGCGGGGCTGAAAAAATGTTCATGAGTTGTCGCTATAAAATTTTCTTCCTCCGCAGCGTGACTGGCTGAACGATTACCACCGGCAGTGCCGTGAGACGATTGGCGCCGAGCTGGAGCGTCAGGGCAGGAAGGAGGGCCTGGATTGGCTGATCAGGGAGACTCAGCCGATCACGTAAAGTCATGCGTGACTGTATTTTTATTGAACCCAGTCCTAAGTGACCTAAACAGCATTGACTTTGCTTTGCATTCTCTTCATGCTGATTTTGTAAAGCACATGAATGAACACCCACAAACACACTCAGCACTTCTTTTACAAAACAATAAAACTGAAAGCACCAAACACCACTGGTTATGTTGACTTTTTTTTTCCCTTCTTCTTTCTTTTTCTTTAAAATGGCATTTAAAACTGTAATCATTCCCATTGCTTTGAACCGGAACAATCTGCACCACAGTTGTGTATAAATTGCAATTTTGACCTCCCTGTCGATTTCATTGACTTGGAACATTCCAATTTCACTCGAAGTGCATGGAGGTTTAATAGTCTTTACCCTTATTTTCATTTGGAACATTCCAACTCACTCTTTAACCGTAACTGTGGGTTGGAATGTTCCAACAAGCTCAAATCATTAGCAGGGATGAGAGTTTTCTGCTTTTCGGCGGATTTCCGCTTTTTCTGAGTAAAAATCAACCTTTTTATATTATGCCAAATCCGTTGAGATTTTTTTTTTCCATTTATTGAGGGGGGGCGGCATGGTGGTGTAGTGGTTAGCGCTGTCACCTCACAGCAAGAAGGTCCTGGGTTCGAGCCCCGGGGCCGGCGAGGGCCTTTCTGTGTGGAGTTTGCATGTTCTCCCCGTGTCCGCGTGGGTTTCCTCCGGGTGCTCCGGTTTCCCCCACAGTCCAAAGACATGCAGGTTAGGTTAACTGGTGACTCTAAATTGGCCGTAGGTGTGAATGTGAGTGTGAATGGTTGTGTGTGTCTATGTGTCAGCCCTGTGATGACCTGGCGACTTGTCCAGGGTGTACCCCGCCTTTCGCCCGTAGTCAGCTGGGATAGGCTCCAGCTTGCCTGCGACCCTGTAGAACAGGATAAAGCGGCTAGAGATGATGAGATGAGATTTATTGAGGGGGGTTGATACTCACACCTTCGTGATACTCAAGCGCAATTCATTCCTACGATGATGTTACATGTTTACATTTTCGCCATCTTTAGTCTCGCGGTAGAATACGTGTTATCTACAATGTAATTGGCCAAAACATCGCTGGCGAGAGCATGATGGCCAATCATAACAGTTCTTACAAGAGTGTGGGAGAGAACAAAAGCCAATCATAACAGTTCTTACAAAAGTACCCGCATCTGTTCTATTTTATCGAAACTTGCACATGTTCATCGTCGCTGCGCTTCAAAAATAAGTTTCTCTTTCGTATCGGCTTTTTTACTCAAAACGCCGAATACAGTTGACAAGCGAGACGAAGCGAAGGTATGTGAAATCGATGCTGGTATAAAAACAGAGAGAGGACTGACAAGCTCTTGTCTTTGGCCAAAAGGCTGAAGAAGTCGTCGAAATGGTCAAATGAAAATGAGAAGTGACTGTGAGCTATAAATAATTGTATAAAGTGTACATAGACATTATCCCATAAACTTAGCATTCGTTTGATTTAGTACATTGAACATGTATATGATAGTCAGTAAATCTTAATTAATGCTGACAGTTTTGAAAATTTAAATATTTCAAAAGACTTTTTGAAGAAATCATATGCAACTAATGAGGACATGGGGAGAAAAGGTCAGTCACCCTAAAATTTTATTTAATATATGAACATTTTGATAATTAATAAGACTTACGTTTAATGTGAATTTAGTTTGTCGTTTTTGTTGATCATGAATTATAACCATACCCTTGAATGTAGAATGTGATTTTATCTTGAATTCAAACAATACTCCTATTGATTTGAAACATATTTTCATGTAAATATATAAAAAAGACAACAGATTTTTTTATCTACTACAGCTCAGATTGCAGGACAAGTGGTTTGTAAGGCCTTATTTTTCAACATTTTCCGGGGGGCATCTTGAAGCCCCCCCCCCCCCCCCCGTTGGCTTCGGGCGCCATCTTGTTTTCTGCTTTTTTGATGACCACCCACTCTCATCCCTGCATTAGTTTTCTTTTTTCAGACATGTAAAAGTTTTTTCCTTTACCTGACATGTTTCGACGGTGTAACTTCCGTCTTCATCAGAGGGTCACCAACCAAAAACGCAAAGAAGGCCGTGGACAGAGCGAAAAAGACACTAATCAAAGAAAGGATACGATGTACAACGAACAAAATAAAAAACATCAGCGCGGAGCTAGAGCGACAATTGGAACAGTGGAAACAACTTTTCCCCCTCACCAAAGAAACGGACACGCTGGTACAAGAACACCTGCACGAAATACATGAAAAGGAATTTACAAAAACGAAGACTCGTCACATCGAAAAACTGGAAAGATTAGTCGCTAAGAAAAAGACAACAGGAGCAGAACAACACTACGACAAGTAAGAAATGGATACACAACATAGACACATGGTGACCCTCTGATGAAGACGGAAGTTAGACCGTCGAAACATGTCAGGTAAAGGAAAAAACTTTTACATGTCTGAAAAAAGAAAACTAATGATTTGATTTAATAAGAAGACATAATGAACGTAACACATCTATGTTCCAACAAGCTCTACAAATTTACGTATATAGTAATTATTTATTTTTTTTAAAACCATTTCCCCTCACCATTGCTCACTTGTTACATTCAGCGTTCTCCAGCTGCATATAAAAGGTGGGCGGGTCCAGGACGATACCATCTTGATAAACAGCACTGTCTTCGTCATGGCGTCCGACAGGAAGTGGATTGGTGTAGATGTAGTAAATGGAGGAGTCGTCCTTCCTGAACGATTCTGATGGCTGAAACCGGGGCAGTGGTTTACGCAAACTGTGTGACCTCTTCATGACCTTTAGTTTCACTGGCTCCTCCTCCAGGTCATAGGCCACAGTGCTTTCATACTTGCACACTTGCTTCCAGTGCCTGCAAATGAGAAGATTTTTAAAGCAATCAAGACTTTTTTAACCAATCATGATTGAGAATTCAGCAGCGCTATGGTGGAACTTGTACGTTGTGTGAGATGTTATGTTATGTTTCACCTCCAGCGGTTGAGGTAGGACACGCAGCACGTGACGGCTGTCACGGCGAGGACACACATAGACAGAGCGAGCATGGAGATGTTGAACACTTGACACGCTACACCGCGACAGAGGGAACGTTTTTCATTAGCACCTCAGATCGATGCGGTAAGGAAAAAGGAATCGTTTGTTTAAAATGCAACCCTTCTTAAAGGGTGCCAGTAATTTTGAAATAAGCTCTAAACGGCACATAGCCGTGTATCTCATCTCACCATTGACGATGTCTCTGCTCTCGCCGTCTTCCTTCGTGCTGTTAAGATAAAGCCCAGAGCTGAAAGTTCTCAGCCTGGTACTCATTGTAGCACTGGTGTTTCCAAAGAAAGGGTTCAAACCATGTGACTTTGATGGGTTTCCATGGTAATGCCTGCCCCCCCAAACTCTTTTGTCACCCCTTTTTTTCCCCCTGCCAACTCGGTCTTGTTTGTGGGGCCTGGGGTGGAAAAAAAAAAAAAGCACCCTTTTGTCCCAAAGGTGGACAGCGTCCCAAATACACAATACCGTGAGATGCGTGCACACACGTAAAATACGAACAAATATTCATATCTAGACTTGGGGCAGTGTTTAGTTGATACAGTGCGAAAGAAAGAACAAAAGTAAGTTCGTTCTTCAGCTTCTATTCATTTTCGATGTCTATTATGTATTAGCAACACAAGCCAACACACCAAACATGCCTTGGCTCATTGGCAGTTTGACGTTTGGGAATCTGATATATTCATCAAATTGTTCCTTTAAATATACAACCCCGATTCCAAAAAAGTTGGGACAAAGTACAAATTGTAAATAAAAACGGAATGCAATGATGTGGAAGTTTCAAAATACAATATTTTATTCAGAATAGAACATAGATGACATATCAAATGTTTAAACTGAGAAAATGTATCATTTAAAGAGAAAAATTAGGTGATTTTAAATTTCATGACAACAACACATCTCAAAAAAGTTGGGACAAGGCCATGTTTCCCACTGTGAGACATCCCCTTTTCTCTTTACAACAGTCTGTAAACGTCTGGGGACTGAGGAGACAAGTTGCTCAAGTTTAGGGACAGGAATGTTAACCCATTCTTGTCTAATGTAGGATTCTAGTTGCTCAACTGTCTTAGGTCTTTTTTGTCGTATCTTCCGTTTTATGATGCGCCAAATGTTTTCTATGGGTGAAAGATCTGGACTGCAGGCTGGCCAGTTCAGTACCCGGACCCTTCTTCTACGCAGCCATGATGCTGTAATTGATGCAGTATGTGGTTTGGCATTGTCATGTTGGAAAATGCAAGGTCTTCCCTGAAAGAGACGTCGTCTGGACGGGAGCATATGTTGCTCTAAAACCTGGATATACCTTTCAGCATTGATGGTGTCTTTCCAGATGTGTAAGCTGCCCATGCCACACGCACTAATGCAACCCCATACCATCAGAGATGCAGGCTTCTGAACTGAGCGCCAATAACAACTTGGGTCGTCCTTCTCCTCTTTAGTCTGAATGACACGGCGTCCCTGATTTCCATAAAGAACTTCAAATTTTGATTTGTCTGACCACAGAACAGTTTTCCACTTTGCCACAGTCCATTTTAAATGAGCCTTGGCCCAGAGAAGACGTCTGCGCTTCTGGATCGTGTTTAGATATGGCTTCTTCTTTGAACTATAGAGTTTTAGCTGGCAACGGCAGATGGCACGGTGAATTGTGTTCACAGATAATGTTCTCTGGAAATATTCCTGAGCCCATTTTGTGATTTCCAATACAGAAGCATGCCTGTATGTGATGCAGTGGCGTCTAAGGGCCCGAAGATCATGGGCACCCAGTATGGTTTTCCGGCCTTGACCCTTACGCACAGAGATTCTTCCAGATTCTCTGAATCTTTTGATGATATTATGCACTGTAGATGATATGTTCAAACTCTTTGCAATTTTACACTGTCGAACTCCTTTCTGATATTGCTCCACTATTTGTCGGCGCAGAATTAGGGGGATTAGTGATCCTCTTCCCATCTTTACTTCTGAGAGCCACTGACACTCCAAGATGCTCTTTTTATACCCAGTCATGTTAATGACCTATTGCCAATTGACCTAATGAGTTGCAGTTTGGTCCTCCAGCTGTTCCTTTTTTGTACCTTTAACTTTTCCAGCCTCTTATTGCCCCTGTCCCAACTTTTTTGAGATGTGTTGCTGTCATGAAATTTCAAATGAGCCAATATTTGGCATGAAATTTCAAAATGTCTCACTTTCGACATTTGATATGTTGTCTATGTTCTATTGTGAATACAATATCAGTTTTTGAGATTTGTAAATTATTGAATTCCGTTTTTATTTACAATTTGCACTTTGTCCCAACTTTTTTGGAATCGGGGATTGTATCATCATTGTTATTTATTTTAAGATCTTGTTCAAACTCTTCCAACATAACGCCTGGCCTTAAAGATCCAGGACACTTAAATGATGTCTTTGTTTTTTCTTTTCCTCTAAAGAGTTTAACGATTGAATAAATTCTTTCTCTCACACACTGAGGTGGGGTTTACATTAGACCATATCAGCAGATCATCAGATTAACGTTTTTAAAACGATTAGCGTGCACACAGCAACGCCAATACACGATTTGCGTGCACACAGCAACGCCAATATACGGATACGCTCGGCTCCGCAGGCATCCTGCGCTCCAAATCACTCCGCCCTGAACAGCGAGTGCCCTCTGGCGGGTGCGCACTCCGGCCCTTTTATGTTTTAATGTAAACGGACAGTGCATCCGCGAAGAAAACGAGACAGATACGGTCTAATGTAAACTTGGCCTAAAGCACTGGCACGGAGGACAAGATCCACTGTAGGGTTCACTTCGAGTTCTCAGGTTGCCTTGAAGACACAAGTGTGTATTGGTGTATGTGGATCATCTAATTTCAGCTTCTCTGTCTTTCTCTTTCTGGATGTTTTTCCCATGTCCAGCCGCAGACACACACGATTCAGCCACCCAGCCACGATGGCATCAGAGGTCACTGCCTTCACCACTGATGCCAATCAAAACACACACTAGGCAGCATGGTCACTCGACTGCTCCGTCCTAAATCACTGTAATGCACACTTTTACTGCACCCTTGTGGAACATTTGGACATGGACTGTTGCTCCTGGGGCTCATTGAGCTGATTGGTTCAGCAACTAGATGGCAGCGTTCACATGAACTTGACTTTTAAATAAATAAATAAAGATTACAAACTCGAGAAAGTCAAGACAAACATATATTTCTGGACCAGAATATCAACTTGCTCTCCGTAACTGGCGCAGGTCTCACGATTAATCACATGAAACGATTTGTAATATTGTAAGAACAATTATTTGTATTTATTTGAAATGCAGTTTGTCCAGTGGATATAAAAAGTCTACACACCCCGTTAAGATCATCGGTTTTTCTGATGTAAAAAAAAAAAAATGAGACCACGATAAATAATTTCAAAACTTCTTCCACCTTTATTGTGACCTGTACAATTCAACTGGAAAAACAAACATTTGTTCGGGGGAAAAACATAAAAAATAAACGTACAATAGGCTGGTTGCATAAGTGTGCACACCCTTAAACTAATACTTTGTTGAAGCACCTTTTTGATTTCATTACAGCATTCAGTCTTTTTGGGTCGGAGTCTATCAGCCTGCCACATCTAGACTTGGCAATATTTGCCCACTCTTCCTTGCAAAAGTGCTCCAAATCTGTCAGATTGCGAGGGCGTGTCTTGTGCACAGCCCTCTTCAGGTCACCCCACAGATTTTCAATTGGATTTCTGGCTGGGCCGTTCCAAAACTTTTTTGGGGTCGTTGTTGTGCTGAAAGATGAAATTCCTCTTCATCTTCAGCTTTCTAGCAGACACCTGAAGGTTTTGGGCCAAAATTGACTGGTATTTAGAACTGTTCATAATTCCCTCCACCTTGACTAAAGCCCCTGTTCCAGCTGAAGAAAAACAACCCCAAAACATGATGCTGCCACCACCATGCTTCACTGTGGGTATGGTGTTCTTTAGGTGATGCGCAGTGTTGTTTTTACGCCACTTTTGGAATTGTGGCCAAAAAGTTCAACCTTGGTTTCATCAGACCATAACACATTTTCCCACATGCTTTTGGGAGAGTTGATGTATTTTTTTTTTTTTTTGCTAAATTTATCCGGGCCTGGATGTTTCTCTTTGACCCTACCTCATAGTCCAGACATATGGAGAATGCAGGAGATTGTCACATGTAGTACACAACCAGTACTCGGCAGAAATTCCTGCAGCTCCTTCAGTGTTGCTGTAGGCCTCTCGGCAGCCTCCCCGACCAGTTTTCATCTCGTCTTTTCATCAGTTTTGGAGGGATGTCCAGTTCTCGTTAATGTCACTGTTGTCCCATATTTTCTCCACTTCTTGATGACAGTCTTCACTGTGCTCCATGGTATATCTAATGGCGTGGAAATGTTTTTGTCCCCTTCTCCTGACTGATACCTTTCAACAGTGAGATCCCTCTGATGCTTTGTAAGCTCTCTGTGAACCCTGGCTTTTGCTGGAGGAGGCAACAGAGTAAATGCCTGAACTTTTATTTGAGGTTAATCAGAGTCATTTTAATTGATGGCAGGTGTGAACCCAAAAAGACTGAATGCTGTCATTAAATCAAAAGGTGTTTCAACAAAGTATTAGTTTAAGGGTGTGCACACTTATGCAACCAGCTTATTGTACGTTTTTTATTTTTTGTTATTCCCCCAAAATATTGTTTTACAATTGAATTGTACAGGTTATAGGTCACAGTAAAGGTGGGAAAAGTTTTGAAATCATTTATCGTGGTCTAATTTTTTTTACATCAGAAAAACCGATCATTTTAACGGTGTGTGTGTATAAATAATTTACTCCTGTACTTGAGGAATTTGGGGATGTGATACTCAAAAGAAGTGTCCCAAAGTTGATAGCCAATGCACCATTGAATCTGTTTCACTTAAGGAAATGTTTTCAAGGACACTAAAAAGAAAATACCACAGTGAAGTAAAGTGACTTTTAATTTGGGAATGATGATGACGTAGAGAAGGACTTTTTAAAAAAAAAAACTATCAGTCAAGTCATCTTGCAAGCCATCCATCCATTATTCGTAACCGCTTATCCTGTGCAGGGTCGCGGGCAAGCTGGAGCCTATCCCAGCTGACTATGGGCGAGAGGCGGGGTACACCCTGGACAAGTCGCCAGGTCATCGCAGGGCTGAGACACCGAGACAAACAACCATTCACACTCACATTCACACCTACGGTCAATTTAGAGCCACCAATTGCTGGGTTTCAGTCATGTGACTTTTCTTAGCGGAAAGTTTTACCGGAAGTGAAATAGCTGGTGGTCGAAACGGCTGCCGTAGTGCAAACAACTAGCAATAAGTTATCAGAGTACGCTCGTAATCTAGAAGCCACTGCTCACTTTAGATATATTCAGAAGATTGCTATGTGCAATGGAATCGACCCCTACGGTCTGGGAAAGAAGGATTCATCATACGATCTCGAAAACTACCCTTCAGTTGAGTTCCCCGACATCTCGAACTATCTGGTGTTGCAGACGTCCTTCTACACCGCAAAACAGATGAAAGCGTGGAAGAGTACAGAGGCTTACGACTTTTTTGTATGTGGCTGGGTAAAGGACCTCGCTATCAAGTCGCTGCCGAATTAACCCTGTATTGTTTTGCCCGTGTAAGTATGTTTTTTTTAAAAGCTTTTCGTTCGTGTCTTTACAACGAAGTGCTGCAAGTTGAAGTGTAAACAAGCAACAGTTGGCTTGATTCTCCCTTGTGTTGGCTCTTCTCACTCAGGTAAATCATTCACAAAGATCATCAGAAACCCCTTTAAAGACCTGGATCTTAGTTAAACAAGATGGAGAAGAAGTGATCATGGCGCATTGTAACTGTATGGCTGGGGAAGAATTTTGTCACGACCTTCATGCATATGGACTTTGTGAGGAGTAAACAAAGACACAGCTGGGGACTTAGCGCTTCGTGACTAAAAAAAAGTACCGTAAAATAACGACACACAGCAAGAAAAGTACTTGGAAAACACTAAGGACGTAGCCGAGAGGGAAATACAAACCTTTCACCAAGCGATCACTGCAAACTCGAGCGTGCTTCGACTCAGCTCCCTTCGATTTCAGTCAGAGGTTTGAAAGCCACCTTTCTCCACGTCTTTTTGTGAAATCCTGTGTTATTAGTTCACGGGGAACCCTGAAGAAACTTTTATCAGTTTCACGGTTTGATTGATTCGAGCAACCTCAAACAACGCGAGCGTACGGCATTTTTCATGCGAGCAATGCATCTTGTCCATACAAACGCTTTGTCAACTGAGCTTTGGTAGACCACCAGCTAAAATTTTGAATAACTAACGAGGCGGATGTGACGTCACATGAAACCCAGCAATTTAGGAAGGAAAGAAACCCACGCAGACACGGGGAGAACATGCAAACTCCACACAGAAAGACCCCCGTTGGCCACTGGGCTCGAACCCAGTACTGTACCTTCTTGCTGTGAGGCGAGAGTGCTAACCACTACACCATCGTGCTGCCCCCAGCTTACGAGCTTATTAAATTATTTCCACATCAGTTGTCTGCTCTTTTTTTCTTATAAATAATAATCGATTTATGATTCTTGCCTCAATTCATTTAATCATTGCTTAAAAATTCAAACCACTAGTTACAACCTCGAACTGAAATGGACTTCTTTGGAATTATATGTCACGAAACTCATGTCATTTCCCAGGATATCACTTCCTTTCACTTATGAGTGCCTCAGAAAGTCTCAAAAATGACTGAAACCTCAGTCTAACTGGGGATTAGTGTAAACCGAGTCCGTAAAGAGACAGAGTAGCGTCACAGTCCACTGAAACATCCATCCATGCTGTTTAATAACCCATAGCAGAATGACGAGATGTTACTCCGGCGTCTGTATTCGGGCGTTTATTATGTCTCATAAGCTCAATATGTTGGGAAAACACACAAGTTTTACACTCATGTGACTTTTATTCATGATGCCATAAAACATCAGTTCAGGTTAAAACGTGTTAATGAGAACTGACGACATTTTCAGTGTTCGTCAATGAAACTGGGAAGTTAATCCATTTGATCTATTGGGAATCCAGAAAACGTGTTCCAGAGCTGATCCTGGATCAGAGTTTGGCTTTCAGGTCAGAGTTATGAGGATATAAAACGGGCTGATCCTCGGTCAGTTAATAGGCCGATATTTCTACCCTGAGGGTCACACATGGGGCAGATTAGCACTTTTGTTTGCTCTCCATGCACCAAGTGGTGTTTATTACAAGAGGAAAGTTCTCAGCGTAATTATTTGTATACGTGTTCTCTAATTGAAGGCGTTCCAGACTAAATACATTAGACACCAAGGAATTTGAGGCATGTGGGCGAGTTCAACGTGCAGTCAATCTTCGGGTGCTACAAATATGTTTCTCGATATCATACTTTATTTTACACCGTCTTGGGCCTTATTAAAATGAAACACATCGACTGGGTGTTTTTTTTTTTCCTCTCAATTTTATTCTATGTTTGTCAGTTCACATGAATATAGCTTCGAACAAGAAGAAAAAGAAACACGGATGTTTATTTTCTCTGCCACGCTCTGTGACCATGATGGTGTCAGCCTGATAACCGATTTAATAAAAATGTCAAGAGTGACGGAGACACATGAGGTTTGCTAGCATCCAAATCAAAGTGAACAAACGTGCCCGCAAATAATGTTTCTGCATTGATTGCCAGGGTACTGAAAATATCTTAAAATATCCATGACAACTACAGTGCCCTCCACAAATGTTGAAATTCCCTGTAAAGATGAGTTAAAAGGGTTAGAAAAAATCCACTTTTTGGTGAAGTTGCTTTATCTCACAGTGAAAAAATGAGAAAAATCCAACCTGAAATTGAAATAAATTTATTCAGAGAAAAACAAATCCCTCAACAAAGAATTATTTTCAACAAAAACGCATGTGCCACTATTATTGGCACGCCTGGAAATTATAGTGAACACAATGTAACGGAAATTTTTTAAGTTGATTGGAGTGTGTAGGAACTTTCAAGCTGTAACCCATGACTTCCTGATTAACTGGAGTAGAAATATGAGGTGACACAGAGGCCAAATTCCCTTATTCATCCATCAACATGGGAAAGATAAGAGAACACGCAACCCAAATGAGAGAGAAGTGCGTTGACCTTCATAAGTTCAATCATTAACCTTCACAAGTCTAAGAGACCAATTGCTGTTGTTTTGAAAGAGAAATGTTGTCCCATTCTTTCCTGATATACAATTTCAGTTGCTCAATAGTTCGGGGTCTCCTTTGTCATATTTTACACTTCATAATGTGGCAAAAGTTTGAAATGCAAGACAGGTCTGGACTGCAGGCAGGCCAGTTTAGCTCCCAGACTCTTTTCCTATGGAGCCATGTAGTTTTAATTTGTGCAGAAAGTGGTTTGGCATCGTCTTGCTGAAAAATATTTTGTCTGGGTGGCAGCATATTGCTCTGAAACGTGTATATATCATTCAGCATCAATGCTGCCTTCCCAGATGTACAAGCTACCCATGTCATGTGCACTAATGCCCTCTCATATGGTACCATCACAGATGCTGGCTTTTGAATTGTGCACTGATAACAAGCCGGATGGTCCCTGTCCTCTTTAGCCTGGAGGATGTGGTGTTCATGATTTCTAAAAAGAATTTCTACTTTTGATTCGTCAGACCTCAGGACAGTTTTCCACTTCGCCTCAGTCCATTGTAAAAGATCTCAGGCCCAGAGAAGGTGGCAGTGTTTCTGGATATTGTTTATATCTGGTTATAAGTCGCATTTGTGGATGTGGTAATGAACTGTTTTCACAGACGATGGTTTTCTGAAGTGTCCCTGAGCCCATACAGACACATGTCTGCTTTTAATGCAGTGTCTCCTGAGGGCCTGAAGATCACAGGCATCCAATGTCAGTTTTCAGCCTTGTCTCTTGCATACAGAGATTTCTCCAGATTCTCTGAATTTTTTAATGATATTATGGACCATGGATGATGTGATCTCAAAATTCTTTGCAATTTTACATTGAGGAACGTTATTCTTAAATTGTTGCACTGTTTGTCTTTCACAGAACGGTGAACCCCTCCCCATCTTTACTTCTGAGAGACTCCGCCAATCTGGGATACTCTTTTATACCCAATCATGTTACTGACCTGCTGACAATTAAGTTAATTAGTTGTGAGGTGTTTCAATAGGTGGATTTTTTTTTAATTTCCAAACTTTTCTAGTCTTTTGTTGCTCCTGAAATTTTTATTATTTTTTATGAAAAAAAAAAACGCCGATGAGGTCTTGGCATGTGAAAACATATCTCAAGCTTTTCATGACGCTGCTGAGAAACATCTAACATTGTGATTGAGCACTTTTCTCCCCACTGCATAAAGCTATACATTTCATTGTTTTGATCGCTAACCATAGTGTTACAATGTTCACTGCATGAAGTTTATACCTTCTCCCCGTGTAGCTTTCCATCAGAAGAATATTCTGTATAATCGGTTACAGATGAAGGAATGAGGAACGTTTCTCCATGACAAGACGTGTCCAAGCCTTTGATTGGTTCTGCATGTCAGAATATGAACTTAATGCTCCTTTAAGTCTCACCGGCGATGTGAAGGATACATCTGAGAAACCATTCAGCAATTCATCAAATACAGAGTGATATATTCTATTTGTCAGATCTGTCTCCAGGGCATCCTATTCTAGACGTGATTTCTGAATACGACCTAGAACTAGACACATTAGCTTCATTTTGAGCTACTCCATTCTCTCACTTTCTCTGTCAGCAGTCAGGTTTTACAGGAGCAAGCGAATGCCATTCAGGAATAAGGGCTACACGCGTGATTTAGAGATCTGTCATCACTGTCAATGCCAGACTCCAGGTTTTTTGGGGTTGGGGTTACAGATGGAGTGTGACCTGTAAACCTGGTTGAAGTAGTAAGGGCTTCGTGACCCGGAGTGACCTCTGTATATGTTACGCAAGATTGAATTTGCTCTCATGTTCTCATGTACAGCGTGTTTTTTTTTTGTATGTTAAAGTTAGCAAACAAACAAGCTGAAGAAACTAACATAAATGGTGCCATCAGGTTGATTTGTATTAGGTAATAAATGTGTATGAAAGTATACGTTGATCAGCAAATCTGAAATAGTAGCAATGGATTAATGGATCAAAAATACTTTGAATGAATGAATAAACAGGGCGGCACGGTGGTGTAGTGGTTAGCGCTGTCGCCTCACAGCAAGAAGGTCTGGGTTCGAGCCCCGTGGCCGGCGAGGGCCTTTCTGTGCGGAGTTTGCATGTTCTCCGTGTGGGTTTCCTCCGGGTGCTCCGGTTTCCCCCACAGTCCAAAGACATGCAGGTTAGGTTAACTGGTGACTCTAAATTGACCGTAGGTGTGAGTGTGAATGGTTGTCTGTGTCTATGTGATGACCTGGCGACTTGTCCAGGGTGAACCCCGCCTTTTGCCCATAGTCAGCTGGGATAGGCTCCAGCTTGCCTGCGACCCTGTAGAACAGGATAAAGCGGCTAGAGATAATGAGATGAATGAATAAACAATAAATAATCGTGAATTTGAATCAACAGCCATTCATGGCCATGATGGGTGGGAGGGGCATTCTCTTTCTCTCCTTGTCAATCACGTTGACACGAGCCAATCGCAGGCATCTGTGAGCTTATGTATGCGGAAGAGGGCAGACAGCGCTTATCTCCGAGTGCGCTGTGTGAAACAAACAAACACTACTTCGGGACATACCGTTAGAGAAAAATGATCAACTTTGGTGTTCTGGCTTTTGTTACTTTTACTCATAAAAAGAAAACAACATGCGCATTTAATGTATTTAGCTTTTACTATGCGACTCATGGGCATAAAAAAGTCAAAAACAAATTTCACTGAGACCCCCTGCTTCGATTTGGAAAACCTTCCCTCGAGGTTTGTGAGGAGAAGTACTGTAGATCTTCAGTAAATCCACTCTGTTCGCTGTAAAAATCCCAGTGACGTTCCTAAAACCTGTGTCACTCTGTCCGTCTTCACTGTTTAATAACTTTTTATGAAGATTCAGATTTCGTGAAGGTAAAAAAGATATACAGGATTATCACCCTGACCTTTGACCCCTCCTGGGATTAGTGAGACCTAAATCACAGGCGATGGTGGAAAAGCAATATTTCATGGAGTGTATACCTTTCTTAAGTCCTAAAACCTGTATTTAAGGTTAGCAGAGTCTAGAAGTTTCCCAGAGCAGGCTTGAGTTTACGCCTGTATGACAAGCAGCTGCAGAATAATACGACGTTGGGATCAGTGTGTGGAGTCAGTCAGTGTTTCACTTTTAAAAAACGTTCAAATCTCCTGCTCCTACGAATCTCATATGAACAAAGCGATGAGGGTTTTGCTTTTCAAGCAATACTGACATTTCCTCTCTCAGTGTGATTGTATTTCAATCTGGAAGGAATCGAATTGAAAAGAAGCTAAATTTGTGACAATGTCTCAGCAATTCTGATCTTGTAATGCAAAATAAATACCCAGTCCTTAGAAGACTGTACCACACTCTTAATCGGTTAATACTTACCGGTAGAAATTAGCAGAGGTTTAGTTCTAGGAATTGCGATTTTTTTGATCCCTCGTAACAGTGATATAGGAGGAGCAGAGGTGCAACCAAGTGTGAATAAAACACAATAAAACCTACCAAAAATGGCAATTTACTGAACGGGAAAGGACGTGGGACGTGAAAAACGTCTGCTAGCGGTAACTTTTGTGTCAGTATAACTTTAGCTAGCTGAACTTCCTCATGAGATTTCGTGAGAGTTTGTTTTTGTAAGCCAAATAGAAACAAAGTGGGTGGAGGAAAAGTAAACAAATTAGCTAGCTAACATTACTCCGACATCCTCAGAACCATAAACCATAAACCGCACCATAATGAACATATTGTTGATGTGTATGACATGAGGGTATTGGGGTTACTTAGGTGGGGTTTACATTAGACCGTATCAGCGGATCATCAGATTAACGTTTTTAAAATGATTAGTGTGCACACAGCAACACCAATACACGATTCGCGTGCACACAGCAACACCAATACATGGATACGCTCGGCTCCGCAGGCGTCCTGCGCTCCAAATCACTCCGCCCTGAACAGCGAGTGCCCTCTGGAGGGTGCGCACTCCGGCCCTGCGCAGCTCACAGAGCGCGCGAGTGAAGTGCACAAGCAGTGATTCGGGACTGAGCCGCTGTGTGTGTGATCCCAGCGCATATCACTTACCACTTGCAAGTGGAAGGATGGCAAGCCTAAAGACAATCATAACTACACAATGGGCAGTATTTGCATCAGTATTTGCAGTATTTTCATACTTTTATACTCTTTAATGAAAGGTGATACAAGGCGGAAGTCTGCGCCGTTTTTCAGCAGTCGCGTCACATGACCAACGCCAGCGAATCAGGAAGGTGGATGTCACAGTGACGTTGTCCAATGACGACGCCAGCTTGAGCTCAGCACAGCGTATCCGCGTATTCTCAATGTTTACACAGCACCGGACCAGACACGATCTAGATTGAATACGTGGACCCTGGCGGATTCCCGTTTCCCGGCGTTTCCAGGCGTTTTAATGAAAACGGACAGTGCATCCGCGAAGAAAACGAGACAGATACGGTCTAATGTAAACTTGGCCTTAGTCAACATAATATGAAAAAAAAATCATCATTTTTGATGTTAGCATGGCACTTTCTGGAGCCTTTTATTGTTAGCAATGTTGTCATTTGATGTTGATTCAGTTAACGGGGAACTGAAGTTATTTTTAAACTTGCTTTATTTCTTTATTAACGTGTTATTCAATTATGTTTTCGGTTTTAGTAACCTTATATCGTGACTCGTATCGGGAACTAATTGCAATTAAATATTATACTTATCGGCCTATTCGGTTTTTAGCCGTGTTGAATTTAGTCCGTTTGGTCCGCGGCAGGCGTCGCTTATCCGCGCGATCTTCACGAGACTTGTGCGAGACTTCGAAACGTGAAGTGTCAGCCAGGTGTCAGTGCCGCCATTTTGAAAACTGTTTTCCAAACGAAGTATTGCACAAAAACGAGTTTAAATGTCGATTACTGCCTACTTTTTCAAACTTTCCTGATTGCTATCAAAACAAACAAAACTTCCGGCTTGATTACGTCAGCATTCGAAAGAGGGCGCGTGCGTCTTTTGACAACCCGTGTCCGAAATCGCTCCCTACTCACGATATAGGGCACTATATAGTGAGGACGCCATTTTGTAGCGCTGTCCGAAACCTTAGTGAGGATTATTTACACCCTGTATCGTGCACTCAAAGTATCCCACAATGCATCACGAAAAGTAGTGTACAACGATGGTCACTAACCAAAGCAGTATATCCCATCATGCATTGCGGTTGCGCTGAAAGAGATCAAATTAAAAGTCTCAAATTTGATTTAATTAAAGGCAGTGGCAAACAAGAAAGGATTCAGCCTTGATTTAAAAGAACTGAAAGCTGCAGGTACTTTGTATTTATTAATGTGTGAAATGCGCTCAGTATAATACGGATTTATCACAAAAACACATGCATGTGTTTATTATTTTGAAACCCACCAGCCGACTGATCTGGCACGTTTTAATTGTGCAGCAGTAATGACGTAAATACCAGCGCGACGGACTAGTATCCGAAAGGGTTTTCATTTTACCAATGAGCTCACTATATAGTCCTCTATATAGTAATTTCCTATATAGGGAGTAGGGAGTAATGAACGAGTGAGCGATTTCAGACACAGGGAACGTTGGCAGATGTCGGTCACTTTGATTTCCGCTGTACGTTTTACTTCCGTCCTACGATGTCTCACACACATCTCACCGAATCTCATTTACGGCTATTGCTTTGACATATGGACTGATATATTACATAGCTTATTTCAAACATTCATAACTTGCTATAGCAGTGACAAAATAGATATCAAAGTGCATTCCTATATTTAATAAAATTAGATAAATAGAATTTTGATAATAAAAAATTTGCCTTCAGTTCCCCTTTAATACGACAGCATTCAGTCCTATCCTGAAAAGGTTGAAATTAGATCCAGGAAACTCTTTGTTTTTTGCGAAATGAATGGCATCGTTGGACAAATTAGATCATGACTAGCCCCAGATGTCTGATTCATGACATATTTTCTGCAACAGTGGCTTGAATTTATTCTGATTATATAGAACAGGGCTTTTCAAAGTGTGGGGCGCCCCCCCCCGGGGGGGGGGGCGCCAGAGTTCTTCGGGGGGGGCGCAACGTGAGAGACAAAATGGATCGGTTTTTAGTACCTAAAGCTACAGTGAGTGAGGAGACAAAGTCTGGGCCAAGCAAAAAAACAGAGCCTCCAGGATGTTGCGATTTGCAACTTCAGCGCAAATTCAGCCAATCCCCGCAAATTCAGGGCGGTGTTGCAATTATATCCAATCACCGCAACTTTCCCGCAAATTTGACCAATCGTTGGCGTCGTCTTGAGGTGACGTCGACAAACTACCTTCCGCCTTACTTCCGTGTGTTCAAGAGAAGCAGCATGCGCGTCGTGTTGCCAGATTGGGCGATTTCAAGTGCATTTTGGCGGGTTTTGAACATATTTTGGACTGGAAAACGTCAGCAGTATCTGGCAACACTGAAAGTGTGTTATGTTTACAGTGAAGGACTGTGTGCACTTTATTTCTTTTTTACTTAATACAAGAAATTAATGGATGCCAACATTTTTGCCAAAATGGTATTTTATTTTCCATTGTTTAGGCAGCTTCAGCATCATACTGTGAGATTCTGTTCAAATTGTTTTTTTCTTCTATGAAGCCTGAGCCATTTATTTTATTAGTTTATAATTATTGTTTAATTTAGTCTTCAGGAGAGACTGCCTGCACACAGTACTAGCATTAATAGTTTTTTTTTCTTACATAAAAGCTGAGGCATTTATATTATATTTTAAGGTAACTTCATGTTGTGCTGTGAGGTTCTCTGCACTTTAACTTTTGAACCAACAGGTGCATTTGGATAAATAAAGCCTATTTTTCTGCATTTTTGTAGTCCTGGTAATCTTTTATATTGGTAAAGTTGTTTATAGGACCATTTCTCTTTGTTTTTTTAATCAATAGTTTTTCAGTAATAACTTAATATTTAACATATCACTCAGTTTTAATCACAAAAAGAGAAAATCGCAACAATTTCTCGCAACTTTCACTTCCTCCCGCAATGTAATCGCAACAAAAACCTAAAAAACACCGCAACTTTCATCGCAATTTTTTTAGAACCCCCCGCAACATCAGACATTTTAGCCCACAACAATCACAAAAAAGGCCCGCGAAATCCTGGGGGACTGGAAAAAGAAGGAAGTATGACCACGATTATTTAAAGTTTGGATTTTCATGGACTGGATCTGAAGATGCTCCACTGCCACAGTGTGTTGTCTGCCAAGAGGTGCTAGCTAACGATGCTATGGGATGTTTAAAATGTGTAAAACAAGATGTTTTAAAAAGCACAGATGTTTAAAATGTGAAAAAGAAAAAAATGTGTACAACAACCATTTTTTAAAAATACGAATGAAACATTAAGTATAGCAACAACAAAAATTGTAAGGGGGGGGGGCGCTGTTGTTTATTTGCTCTCCGAGGGGGGGCTGACTCTCCCACACTTTGAAAACCCCTGATATAGAATATTAGTCCTGGGTATGACTTTAGACTGCAACTGGTGGTGAGTCTCAGGTCTGGGAGTACTTGAGTATTGGGAAAAGTGGAGTTACCCCTTAATCACAATTGCTCCCAGGTCCACTCTGACTTGGCGTGGTAGCACCTGCCTGGATTCCAGCTATGGGTTAAATAATACATCACCAATAAGGCGCTGGCAGCAGGGCGCTTTCCGGTGCAATGTGGCAGATGAACCCAACAGGGTCAATGGCACACCAACAGATGGCATGTGGAAGAACCACTCAAATGGCCAATGGATGGCATCACTCAGCAAGTCAGTTGTCACTGCAGGGCAACTTCCATACCCGTCAGGTCTGTGGTACTTTTGTGCACCGCTTGGCATCAGGTCTGAAGGTCCAACACGATAGGGGCATGATATCGTTTGTCTTACTTTACTGTGCAAGGCGCTTCACTTTACAAGGCCTTACTGTACAAGACACTTCACAAGGCCTAATGTTGCTCTGGTGTGGGCCTTGTGGCCCATCTGCATTTCTGCGCATCCTAACAAAGCAGTCATCATCGCTAGCGATGGACAGTTGATGACGATATAGAACATTAGCAAGCTAAGAACAGGCAAACTGACCTTCGTGAGCTACACGATTTATTTGCATTTGTAACCTGCCTAGCTAGCTTGTTATTATACAGTAGGTCCAGTAATTGTGCAGCAAATGGTGTGTTCTGCTTTACGAAGTAATTTGTTTTCGTGAGTGTCTCATCGGTTCATTTCCCACCTGTTGAACTTTTGATGGTGCAGTTCTATGCTTCTGATATGATTGCAAATCACTGTATAACTAAATGGAAATGGTGGCCTGGGTCATTAGGGCATTGAACACAAAACGCAGCTGGTTAATTGCATTCAGGTTGCAATGACAGGCCATTTTTTAAAGTAGTTGCTATAGTGTTGTGTAATGTATCAAATGAAAGAGTGTGAAGATCTGAATTGAAAACTTGTTTAATTTTGTAAATATGTCTTTAAAAAAACAAAACTATGATCATTTGAAAATCCAGTGTTTTGTAAAATTTCTATTTCTGTCCGTTGCCCAGCAAACCAGCAACCATTTTCCACTGGTTTAATTAAAAAAAAAAAACCAGGGGTGGCACGGTGGTGTAGTGGTTAGCGCTGTTGCCTCACAGCAAGAAGGTCCGGGTTCGAGCCCCATGGCCGGCGAGGGCCTTCCTGTGTCCGTGTGGGTTTCCTCCGGGTGCTCCGGTTTCCCCCACAGTCCAAAGACATGCAGGTTAGGTTAACTGGTGACTCTAAATTGACCGTAGGTGTGAATGTGAGTGTGAATAGTTGTCTGTGTCTATGTGTCAGCCCTGTGATGACCTGGCGACTTGTCCAGGGTGTACCCCGCCTTTCGCCCGTAGTCAGCTGGGATAGGCTCCAGCTTGCCTGCGACCCTGTAGAACAGGATAAAGCGGCTAGAGATAATGAGATGAGATGAGATGAGATGAGAATTACAGATAAACCCTGTGTCCGAAATCACTCACTCGTTCACTACTCCCTACTCCCTATGTAGGGAATTACCGTACTATATAGGGGACTATATAGTGAGCTCATTGATAAAATGAAAAAATGCTTTCGGACACCAGTCCATCATGCTGTTATTTACGTCATTACTGTCGCACAATTAAAACATTGCCAGATCAGTTGGCTGGTGGGTTTTCAAAATAATAAATGCATGCATTTTTGCGATAAATACATATTATACTGAGCGCATTTCCCACATTAATCAATACAAAGTACTTTGTGTCTGCTCTGTCTTTCAATTCTTTTAGATCAAGGCTGAATACTTTCTTCTCTGTCGCTGCCTTTTATTAAATCAAATTGGAGGCTTTTGATTTGATTTCTTTCAGCGCGACTGCAATGCATGATGGGATATATTGCTTGGTTAGTGACTATTGGTTGTACACTACTTTTCATGATACATTGTGGGATACTTTGAGTGCACTATATAGGGTGTAAATAATCCTCACCATCATTTCGGACAGCACTACAAAATGGCGTCCTCATTATATAGTGCCCTATATAGTGAGTCGGGAGCGATTTCAGACACAGGGAAAGGCTTCTTCTTGTACATCACAATTATGCACCTAGAAGGCTTAAAAGTAATCCATCACTGAAATTGGTCCATCCTTTGTGTTTAAACATAAAAGCTAGAATTTATGCTCGAATGCGCTGTGGATAAGAGGGTCAAACTTTTGTTCGTTCGCTTTGAAACATTATCCCTGATATTTATACACCTTCTCATTTTTTCTCCATCCAAAATTATTTGGAAAATCATTGATTTTTAGGAAGGATACAAAATTTTCCTCAGTGATCCAATCTCTCGCGGGCACTAGACAGCAAAGTGTTCAGACGATTTTATTGGAAAAACAAGTCAACATGAGGGGTGGCACGGTGGTGTAGTGGTTAGCGCTGTCGCCTCACAGCAAGAAGGTCTGGGTTCGAGCCCCGTGGCTGGCGAGGGCCTTTCTGTGTGGAGTTTGCATGTTCTCCCCGTGTCCGCGTGGGTTTCCTCCGGGTGCTCCGGTTTCCCCCACAGTCCAAAGACATGCAGGTTAGGTTAACTGGTGACTCTAAATTGACCGTAGGTGTGAATGTGAGTGTGAATGGTTGTCTGTGTCTATGTGTCAGCCCTGTGATGACCTGGCGACTTGTCCAGGGTGTACCCCGCCTTTCGCCCGTAGTCAGCTGGGATAGGCTCCAGCTTGCCTGCGACCCTGTAGAACAGGATAAAGCGGCTAGAGATAATGAGATGAAATGAGAAGTCAACATGAGCGATTCGACCACTAGAATCATGAGTTTCAAGCTGATTGAACCAACAGCGAGCGAGCTGGAAGCAACAACAAAACACACGAGGACCGGTCACTAACATCACTAAAAAACCCAAAATGGCAGCGCCTGTGAATTTGATGTGTTGCATTACACGATGTTAAAAAACACTTAAAGTAAAAGCTCATCACAACGGCGCACAAAATTAACAACATATTCCATATTTATTTTTGAATCGACACTAGTTTTATGTAAACACTTTTAAACAACTTTAAAGGCCAAACGAAAACATGCTGTTCTCCCAGACAAACGTATGGGAGGTTCATCATTGCAGCGGCACGCTGTCAAGCCTAATTCAAGCTGATCCTGACTGTTAGCCCGAGCTCGCACCAACAATCCTCTCTGATCTGCTACAGCTTGACCCAGTCAGCGTGCCATTTCTGCTGAAAGGGAGATATTAATTTTGGCTGATGACCCGTGAATAGCTTATTGCGCTGGGTGAACATCGAGGGCACAAGATTAGATTAAACCCCCTGAACCTTTACAAAATGTTTCGAGAATAAAAAACCCTTTTTAGCACATTAATTAATTCAACCAAAAAAAAAAATTACAAAGAGCATCAAGCACCTGAAAATAAATGATGGAGACAGCCAGTCCTTCTTCTCTCTTTTGGAGATAACACATTACATTACAGACATTAAGCAGACACTCTTATCCAGAATGATGTACAACATGCCCAGAGCAGCTTGGGGAGCCTTGCTCAAGGGCACTTCAGCCATTCCGGCTGGTCCAGGGAATCGAACCAGTGAACTTTTGGTCCCAAAGCTGCTTCTCTAACCATTAGGTCACAGCTGCTCCACAATAACACATCATCACAACTATCAAAACTTTCCCATGATGGAACACTCCAACTTATTTATTTATTTATTTAGCTTTTGCCATAGGAAGATCTATATATATATATATATATATATATATATATATATATATATATATATATATATATATATATATATGTGTACATACATCATGGCATGGGAAATCACAACAGCTTGCGCCAATTACAGTGGCCCCATTGTACCAACTGGACTGTTTGCTCCAAAGCACCGACACTGGAGACTCCTTCCTTAAATCCCCTCACAAAAATCTGATGTTTGCCATTTTTGTTAAATAACAACACTTCTAAACCTGTTTATTATTTGTCTTAGATGACAGTGGTGCTTGAAAGTTTGCAAACCCCTTAGAATTTTCTATGTTTCTGCATAAATATGACCTAAAACATCATCAGATTTTCACACAAGTCCTAAAAGTAGATAAAGAGAACCCAGTGAAACAAATGAGACAAAAATATTATACTTGGCCATTTATTTATTGAGGAAAATGATCCAATATTACATATCTGTGAGTGGCAAAAGTATGTGAACCTTTGCTGTCAGTATCTGGTGTGACCCCCTTGTGCAGCAATAACTGCAACTAAACATTTCCGGTAACTGTTGACCAGTCCTGCACACCGGCTTGGAGGAATTTTAGCCCGTTCCTCCGTACAGAACAGCTTCAACTCTGGGATGTTGGTGGGTTTCCTCACATGAACTGCTCGCTTCAGGTCCTTCCACAGCATTTCCATTGGATTAAGGTCAGGACTTTGGCTTGGCCATTCCAAAACATTCACTTTATTCTTCTTTAACCATTCTTTGGGAGAAAGACTTGTGTGCTTAGGGTCGTTGTCTTGGTGCACGACCCACCTTCTCTTGAGATTCAGTTCATGGACAGATATCCTGACATTTTCCTTTAGAATTCACGGGTATAATTCAGAATTCATTGTTCTATCAATGATGGCAAGCCGTCCTGGCCCAGATGCAGCAAAACAGGCCCAAACCATGATACTACCACCACCATGTTTCACAGATGGGATAAGGTTCTTATGCTGGAATGCAGTGTTTTCCTTTCTCCAAACATAACGCTTCTCATTTAAACCAGAAAGTTCTATTTTTGTCTCATCTGTCCACAAAACATTTTTCCAATAGCCTTCTGGCTTGTCCACGTGATCTTTAGCAAACTGCAGACGAGCCAATGTGAGAGAGGCCTTCAGTTGCTTAGAAGTTACCCTGGGGTCCTTTGTGACCTCGCCGACTATTACACACCTTGCTCTTGGAGTGATCTTTGTTGGTCGACCACTCCTGGTGAGGGTAACAATGGTCGTGAATTTCCTCCATTTGTACACAATCTGTCTGACTGTGGACTGGTGGAGTCCAAACTCTTTAGAGATGTTTTTGTAACCTTTTCCAGCCTGATGAGCATCAACAACGCTTTTTCTGAGGTCCTCAGAAATCTCCTTTGTTCGTGCCATGATACACTTCCACAAACATGTGTTGTGAAGATCAGACTTTGATAGATCCCTGTTCTTTAAATAAAACAGGGTGCCCACTCACACCTGATTGTCATCCCATTGATTGAAAACACCTGACTCGAATTTCACCTTCTAATCCTAGAGGTTCACATACTTTTGCCACTCACAGATATGCAATATTGGATCATTCTCCTCAATAAATAAACGACCAAGTATAATATTTTTGTCTCATTTGTTTAACTGGGTTCTCTTTATCTACTTTTAGGACTTGTGTGAAAATCTGATGATGTTTTCGGTCATATTTATGCAGAAATATAGAAAATTCTAAAGGGTTCACAAACTTTCAAGCACCACTGTGAGTCGAACACTAAGCCAATATGATTAACTGTGAATGAGCTGCTTCTATAGAAACATACGGTAGAACATTTCTAGAGTCATACTTTCAGAAATTCAGCAGCTGTGATGTGATATGGGTGATACGTCTATAACTAGTTCCAGGTCCTTTTTATTGGTGCAATAAACACTAATAGTGACAGATCTGATAAAGCTAAACACCAGCAGTAACAGCATCGGTATGTTTGCCGGCTTTAAAGATCCCAGGAGTCTTGTAGAGCAGAGACAAGCTCCTTACACACGGCCTTCAAGTACAGTGGCTGTAGTAACGTACAACATTTTCATCCAGTGTCTACAGACCAACTCTCTCTCTCTCTCTCTCTCTCTCTCTCTCTCTCTCTCTCTCTCACACACACACACACACACACACAGTCAAAAGTTAATAATCCCTCAAAAAAAAACCAAACCAAACAAAAAAAAGCTCATGAGAAATTGTCCTAAAAGCACGAGAGCCAAACAAGGCTGGGATTACAGGACTGCTTCCCAGTTTAATGTCCTTCCACTGAGACGTTATTAGTCTGAGACTCTGTCAGCGGGTTCACCGATTGTGTCTTCTCTCCACAGCTATTCTCTCAATCGAAACCCTGTGCTGCTTGCACTCGTTTCGGAGCCAGGTGAGTCGCACTGAGACGGCATTATGTCTCTCTGGAGCTTACAGCTGAGCTGAACACAACAATACATTTGTTGTGTCTTACGGTAACACTCCATCTGGACGTGCACTACAAACTCTCACACCCACGTTTCTATCACCTCCATTGCGAATGTTTATACAAGGGAGCCATTTTGCTGCATCAAACAGCCATCTTCAGATGTTATCTTCAATCCTTTGCTTTAGGAAGAAGACCTGAGGGTGGAAACGAATGAAAACGTGCATTTGCACAAATGAGAAATATGAACCGATGGAGACTGGGGAATATCTGTGCCTTTTAGTGCTCTGGAGAATGTACGCATGATAATACATTCTCTCTCTCTCTCTCTCTCTCTCTCTCTCTCTCTCTATCTGTCTCATCTTTGCATCATATATCAGCATGTGATGAAATGTATAGGCTATAATTCTCGATCCTATACACAATGGACCCTCATACCAGAGCAGTATTAGATATAACCTGGAAGGAACCCTCTGATAAAAGCACAGTGGAAAAACTTCAGTGCTTCAAAATAGTCACCGTAGTGTAGCGTAGCGTAGCGTAGCCTCTGCATAGCTCACAGTCATATCCATAGAGGTGAAGACAGAGTTGAATGCGTTTGATAAACGCGGAGTCTGGAGGGTAGTGGAATGTACGTGGACGTACGACACGTCTAAAACGTACACTGGAGACTCCTTCCATAAACGTTAAATAAACTTCTCCTTACAGAAGGATGATAGATAGATAGATAATTTAACATTATAATACCCACAGCACTCCTTCCTTTCTTTTTCATTTCGTCGACTATAAAGCACGAGACAAAGCCTGCTTGTTTCAATGGTAACCTCGGGCGCCAATACTTTATTGCCTCCCTGGAAATAGAAGTGCATTTTAACTTTATCAGATGATGCTAAAATGAACAAAGCGACCTTTTTATGTGTCTGAATCTCAAAAGGTGTTTTATCGGACACACAGCCCTACTTTATCTTGTCCCTTGTGTACCGTAGGGAGCGAACGAAGGGAATCTGGAGAAATGTATGATTAAGCTCAAAGTCACTGATTAGTTTAGGGAGAAAAATAAAAATAAATCCTCGTCATTTTGTGCAGAACCTTTAACTGCCGTCTGGTAAGATTTGCACTGTATTTTGAAATAAAGTTGAAAGTATTGGCACCCCCGGCTGTGTTTGGGAGTGTGGGAAGCTGTTAAATGCTACGAGTTCGAGGAGAACTTTACTACTCATTCCACTCATCACCCAATAACCTCTTGAGCAGCTCCTCCTATTTTCATGGGGAGAGCTATGCGATGGGAAAGCAGCACACACCACACGCACTTGGCCGGGATGTAAGGCATGGTGAGCCACACTGTTTGGAGAAATGCCACAAGTGGTATATCGTCAGGTGGCCTGATTAATTGTCAAGTGAACGTGAGAATGAGGTGTGCTGATACATTACTGTCATTCGGCTCGTCCATGAGGTTACTGTGCGTATTAGGAAGCTCTAGTAAGCTTGCAAAGGTTTTGTTGGGGATTTACTGGCCGCGCAGGCAACAGCACTGCTGAGTGTTTCTAAACCTGATGAACGAGTGCACTTGTTTCTTAGGATATGTGTGTGTGTGTGTGTGTGTGTGTGTATATATATATATATATATATATATATATATATATATATATATATACATACATATACTGTCTATATATATATATATATATATATATATATATATATATATATATATATATATAAATAAAGGGGTGATATATATATATATATATATATATATATATATATATATATATATATATATATATATGACAGAGAGTAATGAATTGTTGATATGTGTATGTGGTTAAGGAAGTCATACACATGCAGTTTCTCTGGGAAACACACACACACACACACACACACACACACACACACACACACACACACACACACACACACACACACACACACCTCTAGGGGAAAGCAGTATTAGGGGGCAGGAGAGAGACAAAAATAGGCTTAGATTTCACTACAATTGGAAAAAGTGGCTTCTTCCAAACAGTGTTCACAGACTCAGAGCCAAAAAAAACAGGCTAGACATCTCCATAAAGCCCTCCGCTGTGTCCTTCAACTAGTGGTATAGTGGTATAATTATTCCAAAAAAGAAAAAAAAAACAGTTCAGGGTTTAGACATTTGATCGCATACATGTTGCCATAGCCCGATAGCTGTATGTGAGGAGGAGAGAATTATCATCATCCATCCATTCATTATCTATACTTCTTATCCGTGAGGGTCGCAGGAGAAGCTGGAGCCAATCCCAGCTGACTTCGGGTCAAAGGTGAGGTACACTCTGGGCAGGTCAGAATTATGATCAGTGTCTTACTATATTAATCTTTTTTTTTTTAAACAGACCACATGTTTGGCCAGAAAGACTATGCCATATTTTAGCTCATGATCTGTGGGAATCCAAGGAAATTTAATAGTGCGAAGTGACACATAATTATTCCCTCGTACTCAGTGGGTAAAGAGTTATGTATTTTTTAAAGCCAACTGACAAATATCGTGATTTTTTTTTTTGAAGAGCCATAACCCTGCACTCAATACAGCTCTCCAGCTTACATCACAGCTGCTGTGCCCAATCACTGATCACCATTGTTCCCAACAACTAAAGGTTGAACACTGTTCCAAATAACTGATCACTAATCATAACTGATCCAAAAACCAATCACTGATCACCATTGTTCCAAACAGCTAAAGACTTATTGACATTGTTCCAAATGATGGATCACTAATCACAATTGATTAAAAAAATCACTGATCAATATTGTTCCCAATGATCAATCACTGATTACTGATCAGTATTGCTCCAAATGACCAATCACTGATCACAACTGTTTCCAAAAAACAATCACTGAGCGCCAACAACTAATCACTGATAAATACTGTTCTCAAGAACCAATGACTGATCAATACTGTTCTCAAGAACCAGTGACTGATCACGACTCTTCCCAGCAACTAAAGGTTTAACATCGTTCCAAATGACTGATCACTAATCACAACTGATCCAATAACCAATCACTGATTTCCACTGTTCCAAACAGCTAAAGACTTACTGACAAAAAAATCACAGATCATCAATCACTGATTACTGATCACTATTGTTCCAAATGACCAATCGCTGATCACCAACAACTAATCACTGATCACCACTGTTCCAAAAAAACAATCACTGATCACTATTCTTCCCCCAAAAACAAATCACTGAGCACCACTGTTCCAAATAGCCAATCACTGATCACCAATAACTAGTCACTGATCAATATTGTTCACACTAATCAATCACTGATCACCACTGACTGATCACGGACCTCCACAGTTCTCAGTGACCAAATACTGATCCATAACAAGCACTGATCATCATTGTTTATCCATCTGCACATTCGGCTGTCGTCAGAAAATCTTCCTTTTTCTATCTACAAACCACCACGACAATGAATATATGAATATGCAAATTAGCACATGACACCATTCTCTAGTCACATCATGCATTCACTCCATTACCTGGAAAGGATCGGCAACACTCCTTCTGTAACCAAAACTGTCAAGTGCTTCGTTTTGGTTTCTTTCCACTTTAAGTGCGTGTTAAACTTCAGGAGTAACCCTGTCCGTCTGGAAACAATCTGAGGGAGACAGGAAGACAGATAAAATATCACATTATGAGAAACAACTGTGAAGGTTTTTAAAAAAGAATAATAATAATTAAAAAATAATAATAATAATAATAACCGCACTGCTGGAGTGTTTCCTTTTTTCCTTGTCCACTTAGGAGGCCCTTTCCTGGAGCTTTTGACAGGTTTTGCTGTCTGCTGCCAACCAAAACATCCATGGTGTCGTTCATGGTACACGACTCACGCTCAACCAGCCATGGAAGAGTGGTGAAAAAACAACGTGCCTGCACGTCCTCCTGCCTCACAGTGAGGCAGCGTGTCTCTCTCTGCCAGTGTTTGGACAGATACGGGTTATTACTCGGAGACCTCGCTGTTTTAACTGGCATCGTGTGGAGAAGAAAAGCCCTGTTTGCTCACTGTTGGACCCACAGTCCCACAAGATGGCATGTTCACAAACATACCGAACCATTTAACCTTTAAAATTCTTATCGTTAAAGCATAATTTAATGAAACTCATGGGATGATACTTGCTTCACAAATGTTTCCCTTTCTAGTAACTTGTCCCCAGACAGACACTGGCTCATTGCTTGTACAAATACAGCGATATTTAGACATGATTATATGAAATCCACTAAAAAAAAAAACCAGGTGGACAATATCAGTCTCTACATGAAGTCATGGAGGACCGTGTTTCCCCCCTGCTCAGGAACTGCTTTATGGATTTGGGATTTGTGTCCAGCTGAGGTACGGCGCTCATGAGTGAACTGCTACTGACAAGAATAGCAAAGCTTCTGTCACAAGTTGTCCTGGGAATCGTGTGACCTGCATACACTCGTAAATTTATACAGATTATATGAAACTTATATATCAAAAATGGGGCCAGGGTTAAAAAGATGGCTGTTCTGGTGCAAGACAGGCACAGCTGGAACAGGTTCATTTAGGGACAAGGTCAAAAACCAACACTGGATGCCCTGTGATCTTTGGGCCCTGTAGTGGAAATCGCTGTATGGGCTTAGGAACATTTCGGAAAAACATCGTCTGTGAAAACAGTTCATCGCTACATGTACAAATACAGGTTAAAACCAGATATAAAAAAATATCCAGAAACACCGCCACCTTCTCTGGGCCCGAGATCTTTTACGATGGACTGAGGCGAAGTGGAAAACTGTCCCGAGGTCGGACGAATTGAAATTTGAAATTCTTTTTGGAAATTATGGACGCCACGTCCTCCAGGTTAAAGAGGACAGGGACCATCCGGCTCGTTATCAGTGCACAGTTCAAAAGCCAGCACCTGTGATGGTATGAGGGGGCATTAGTGCATACGACATGGGTAGCTTGTACATCTGGGAAGGCATCATTAATGCTGAATGATGTATACACATTTTGGGGCAACATGCTGCCATTCAGATGACATTTTTTTCAGGGAAGGACTTGCTTATTTCAGCAAGACAATGCCAAACTGGGTGGCACGGTGGTGTAATGGTTAGCACAGTCACCTCACAGCAAGACGGTTCTGGGTTTGAGTTTACATGTTCTCCCTGTGTCTGTGCAGGTTTCCTCCGGGTTTCCCTCACAGTCCAAAGACATGCAGGTTAGGCTAATTGGAGGCTCTAAATTGACCATAGGTGTGAATGTGAATATGAATGGTTGTGAAGCTGTGACATGCCTAGCAAGCTGGCAGTGTGCTCTTGATAGACACAGACAGCCTTGTAAGAGGCCTACAGGATGTCAGGATGAAAAAAAAAAATATGCCAAACTACATTCTGCACGTATTACAACTGCATGGCTCCATAGTAAAAGAGTATGGGTGCTAAACTGGCTTGCCTGCAGTTACAGTTACCTGTGTCCCAATGAAAACATTTGGTGCATTATGAAGCTCAAAATATGACAAAGGAGACCTGAACTGTTAAGCAACTGAAAATTGTATATCAGAAAACAATGGAACAACGTTTCACTTTCAAAACTATAGCAATTGGTCTCCTCAGTTCCCAAATGTTTACAGTGTTGTTAAAAGTAGAGGTGATGCAACACAGTGGTAAACATGTCCGTTCTGTCCCAACTTTTTTGAAATGTGTTGCTGGCATCAAGTTCAAAATAAGGGTATACTTTTCATAAAACAATAAAATTTCACAGTTTCAACAGTCTTTGCACTATTTTCAGTGAAATATAGATGTCCCAACTTTTTTCGACACAGTTTAATTTTTCTGTAAGGGTATGTATATTTATAATTTATGGAAAATCTCCAGTGTCAGCGCTAACAGTCAGTACGATGCCAAGCATGTGAAAATTTTTAGGAGAGTGTTTTTTTTTTTTTAAACACTTTTGGCTTCTTGGTAGCACATTTACAGTATGTCTTATGAAATTTCATGACTTTTTTTTTTGTCCTGATCCCGACGCATGGTCAAAAGACAGAAAGCTTTCTCTAAAAAACAAAACTAAAAGTGAATACTCCATCTATAGTTCAGGTGTGCACTCGTATTTTTTAGGACACATTATCTGAATTTTCAATTCCTGTTTTTGCAGTAAATTTTGGATTAGTTTTCATTTTACATCCTTGAAATTCTAGTTATTTTTGTCTATAAACTGTAAAATGAATGTACATTTTCACCAACGTGAGGAGAACACAGGGACTATTCACCGTGCTCTATGTTAGTACGTGTGAAATCATGCACCGTTTCTCAATTATACAGTTTGTCCTAGGTTGCCAAATAGGCAACGACCACCACTGTAACTGATAACAGCTTATCTACTGAAAAAAAAAGAAAAAAAGTGGAAAGCATTGGCTGTGAACCCATCGCTGGCTGTCCTGGTGTGTCCTCCAAACCCAAGCTCAGATTTCTGATTCTTATCTGTTGACATGATGGTATTCCTCAGCCTCTGATTGAAGGGCCTTGTTCATCCAACACATGTTTAGGCGCCAACGTCTCGGGAAAGAATAAAAAAAAACAACCCTCCTGTGGGCAGAGATTATCTAGAAGATAAACACAGAAGACAGTAGACTTCAGTCATCACCGATATTTAGTTATGAGAGGTTTAATTGTGTTCACACATCAAAGAGTGCGTTATCGCTAACTGAAACATTCAAAAGAACAGCTCAGGGCTCTGAACGCTCACTTTCAGATCCGAGCTTGATGATTTTCAGATGATTAAAAAAAAAGATGTTGATTTTGAATGTGTGATTATGCTGTATATGGTATTATTGTAAGAAATAAATTTGTAACTAAATAAGCAAACAAACAACAAATACAAAAGAAATGTTATTCAAATGTATAATAATAATAATAATAATAATAATAATAATAATAATAATAATAATAAACACCTTTTTCTGATCCCATTAATAAGTAGCAATAAACTTTATTTTAACTTCACTTTTTCCCTTTTAATTTCCAATAAAAGCTCAAGGTATTTCATATCAAATAGCAAATTACAAGCGCTATTAAAAAGCATTTAATAATAATAATAATAATAATAATAATAATAATAATAATAAAGGTGCTTTACTGTTGAAAAAGAACAAATTACATACAAAGTTTTAAAAATATCACTGACTCAAATTATTAAATGAAAACAGATGATTTGATATTAACTCGAAAAAGCACTGATCTGATACCCAGCATTGCTACCAATATAAAATGCTGGATATCAGAGAAAACACATCAGATCTCAGATCCTGTAAGAAATAGTGGAGATTTGAATTAGATTTGGAATATGAACTGGAAATATTTACTTATTAGGAGATTCAAGTTAATAATAATAATGATAATAATAATAATAATAATAAACTGCATTGTACAATATATAATTAATATGTATTTTTAGTAGCAAAACAGAATACATGTGCATCAATGAGAATGGGGATGAGAGTGTAGTGAAGATGCAAGGAGTAGACGTAAAGAAAGTTGGTGAATTCAAGTACCTGGGGTCAACTGTGCAGGAAAATGGGGGGCTGCGATAGTGAGGTGAGAAAGGATTTCAGGAGTCATTTGTGATAGGAAAGTCCCAGCAAAAGTGAAAGGTAAGATGTATAAGACAGTAGTGAGACCAGCTGTGATGTATGGATTGGAGACAGTACCCTTAATGAAGAGACAGGAGGCAAAGTTGGAGGTGGCGGAGTTGAGGATGATAAGGTTTGCGATGGGAGGTTGGACAGGATAAGGAACGAGCACATCAGAGGGACAGCACATGTGGAGAGCTTGGGAATTAAGCTAAGAGAGAGGAGACTGAGATGGTACGGGCACATCCTGAGAAGAGATGCAGAGCATGTTGGAAGGAGAATGTTGAGGATGGAGCTTCCAGGCACACAAAAACATGGAAGGCCAAAGAGGAGATACATGGATGTGGTGAGAGAGGACATGAAAGTGGCAGGTGTGGTAGAGAAGGATGCGGAAGACAGGGAGCAATGGAGACGAAAGATCCGCTGTAGCGACCCCTAATCGGGAGCAGCCAAAAGAAGAAGATATATATATATTTTTTAAATCTAAAAGTTGATATAAAGGCACTTAGCTGAAGTGTACAGCAAAATACAATCAGAATTTTTATTCTGAATTTAAAATCACTTTCAACGATTTAAAAGAAAGGGAACATAATAATGTTTTCTTTCTTTCTTTCTTTCTTTCTCTTTCTTCCACACTAGCTGTGTTATTTATACCCCTGATGTATTGGTGTGTGTTAGACAGAGTGTTATATTACCTCCACAGAGGTTTTGAGCGCTTTACACACACCATCATGGAGTGCACACAGCACACAGGAACGGCTTGAAAGCACTCACTGCTGATTTCCTCTCTGTGCACACATGTGTGTGTCACTGCAGGCATGATTTACAGTGATGACCCTTATGCGCGCGCACACACACACACACACACACACACACACACACACACACACACAGATCTTTGTAATTTGGCAACATTATTATACATATAATAATAAATAAGAGAAATTATTATGCATCAATTACTGACACGATGATTTAAAAAATATTAATCAGACAAAATAGTGTGGGAATAAAAATAAAATTTATTATTATTATTATTATTATTATTAATATGTAATTTTTAAAAAATGGTAATAATGATTTACTTTCTAACATTTAATTTCCATCAAAATCTCAAGGTGTTTTACATTAAAAAAAACCTAGGCTTTCGACTTTGTCACGTCACAGAAATAAAAAAAAGAAAGAAAAATAAAAAAGAATAAAAAAATTTTAAAAAGAAAAAATAATAATAATAAAAAAAGAATTAACGGTGAGTGAAATTCTTTTGCTCCCAAAGCAGCCCGTTAAAAGGAACAGATGTACACAGATGTTGTGATATTGTGCATGATGGGATTGTGAACAATAAATAAAATATGACAGCAATAACAAGCAATAGTCAGAAAATAAGTCAAACAGAAAATAAACTATGAAATAAAACATTATGTAATAATAATAATAATAATAATAATAATAATAATACACATTTACATCAGAGATATAAAGCCATTTGACTAAAGTCTACCGCAAAATGAGTTTTTCATCTGAATTTAAAGAGAGAACATGTTTCTAATTTTTTTTTTACATTTTATTTAATATTTATATTTAAGATTGAAACTTAGACTCATTGCCATCAGTTTCCCATTACTGTAGGTCTAAAAATCAAAACTGATGAAACTATAACAGGATCATCCAAGTATAAAGGATTTTGTAATCAAATTGCAAATAATTTTATATACATATATTACACAACAAGGAAAGAAGTCATTTAGATTTATCCCAAAAGTTCTAGTCAAACATATGAAGCCATTGATGAGTTCATGAATTCAAAACACACTGACAGTAAACACAGCGCTGTGGAAGAGCGAAGAGTTCCTCTGAAATGCTTATGAAAGGAGCTTTTTTACAGCACAGAGATAAGCACAGGACATGACAGCACACAGATAAGGCTGGATAAGACGAATAATACGTGTGTGTTGCGGCAGTAGTGCGTATCGTGACTGAAGAGGGAAAAATCCCACATCTGTGGACTAAACTTGATTCAAAAAAAGTGTTAGGAAAAAGTTCACATCGAGTAAAAATGAAAAACAGCACCACAAAAAGAGCCGAAGAGTCAAATGTAGTCCAGATTAGTCATGTGTCGAACAATATCTACAAATCAATGTTGAAAAAAAATGCAGCATTTGACTTTAAACCAAGTCCGGAAACCTCTTTAGTTTTGCTTCATGTTGACTTATCGCGATCGTTTTTGAGAAAATTCAGTTCTCCCGGACATCACTTCCAAACCGCATGGCAATCAATTAGAAATTTCTCACTGTAATTAATTCTGACACTGAAACCTGCTAAACTCCATTTACTTGCTCTAAGGTCTAAATGTTAATGGTTTGGTCTATAAATTTCCCCACAAATGACCAAAAACCTGTTAGCTTAGTGCTGCTCAGGCTAATCTGATTCCAAAATAATATCAAACACACACACAGCCATAACATATCGCGCTGATTTAGCTCTAAGACAGCGGTGTAAGGGACACGGAGAAGGCTGAATTCTGAAAGGCCATTAAACAGCTGTGAAAGCGATGCGGGAGTATTAGTTTCAAACCCATCACGCTCAGACGTGATGATCCCATTACAGGCTAATCGAAAACATGTGAGGCCCGAGTCGCTGTTCACACATCAGACCTCTATTTAAAACCACAGTCCCTAAAGAACAGGCAAATGTTAAAATAACCCGTTAAAGGGAATTATGGGTACTGCTAAAAATGTACAGTTCCTGGATACAACTTTTTTTACATTCAGTAATCATGGGAGGTATGAACTTTTGCCTGTGTGTGAGGCTGAAGGAGTAATGCTCATGATTAGAGGGTGTAAGAAACCTCATCACTCTGCACTACTTAACTAATAAAATAAAGGAGCTGAGACAATGTGATTGAGCAAAACATAAACCTGGCTGGTTGGTGGGTTGGGTGGATGATGGATTGGTTGGAGGTGTTGAATGGTGAGTTGATTGGATGTTTGGTAGCTTGGATGGTTGGTTGATGGTTTGTTTGGATAGTTGGTTGGTTGGTTGGTTGGTTGGGTGGTGCATTGGTTGGTTGGTAGTTTGGTCGGATAGTAGGTTGGATAGTGGATGGGTTGGTTAGTTGGGTGGAGCATTGGTTGGTGGTTTGGTTGGATTGTTAGTTGGATAGTGGATGGTGCATTGGTTGGTGGTTTGAGTGGATGGGTTGGTTAGTTGGTTGTTTGGGTGGTGCATTGGTTGGTGGTTTGGTTGGATGGGTAGTGAATGGGTTGGTTAGTTGGATGGAGCATTGGTTGGTGGTTTGGTTGGATGGTTAGTTGGGTAGTGGATGGTGCATTGGTTGGTGATTTGGGTGGATGGTTGGTTGGGTAGTGGATGGGTTGGTTAGTTGGGTGGTGCATTGGTTGACGGTTTGGTTGGATGATTGGTTGGTTAGTAGATGGGTTGGTTAGTTGGATGGTGCATTGGTTGGTGGTTTGGTTAGATGATTGGTTGGGTAGTGGATAGGGTGGTTTGGTTGGATGGTTAGTTAGTGCATTGGTTAATGCATTGGTTGGGTAGTGGATAGGTTGGTGGTTTGGTTGGATGGTTAGTTGGGTGGTGCATTGGTTGGTGGTTTGGTTGGTTGGATAGTGGATGGGTTGGCTAGTTGGATGGTGCATTGGTTGGTGATTTGTTTGGATGGTTGGTTGGTTGGTTTGTGGATGGGTTGGTGGTTTGGTTGGTAGTTTGGTTGGATGATACATTGGCTGGTTGGTTTGTGGATGGGTTGGTGGTTTGGTTGGATGGTGGGTTGGTTGGATAGTGGTTTGGTTGGGTGGTGTGTGGGTTGGTTGGGTGGTCGAGTTGGTTTTGCATCCTAATAGTACAGAAGTACTCAGATTCAGCCACAATTCTGTGTAAATCAACTTGGATGGGCTTTTTGTGAGTGCAAACATTTTTACACACACACACACACACACACACACACACACACCTCCCAAACAAATTTAGTTGGCATTCTCCACTGATTCTGAATAAAGTGTGTCTCAGTGAATGGTGATTCATGGACATGCGCACACACGCACACACTGCACGTTGACAAACTGCACGTCTCCCTTATCGGCCCATCTAACAAGCAGAGATAAACACTTGTGTAATTTCACACAGTTCATGACCTACAATTCCGTTAACAAACCTGAGGTAGGCGCGCGCACACACACACACACACACACACACACACACACACACACACACACACACACACACACACACACACACACACAGCTCTGCTCCCTCATAAACAACTCATCCTCACTGTGTGTGTGTTCAGAGACATAAAACAACAAACAGATCAGCTGGAGATATCTGAGGTGAAGAACACGTGCCATGGCCACTCCATTACATCACAATCTCTCTCTCTCTCTCTCTCTCTCTCTCTCTCTCTCTCTCTCTCACACACACACACACACACACACACACACACACACACACACACACACACAAAAGACCTTTTATTTTCCACATAATGTATGACATTTTATTCATCTGACATCATAATAGTTTTTTTTGCTTTGCTTCTTAAAAAATGAAGAAGGAAGAAACAGAAAAAAGGAGTTGGCATTTCTTAATTTCATAGAGCATTAACAACAAACAAAAACAACTAAAATAAATATTACTACAATGTCATCCAAAACCTAAACTTTTTTCATTATACGTATGCAAATTTTACACAAATTTGACAAGATATAAGTCTTATCTTCTTAATAAGCTATGAAGATCCTCTGCTGTAAGAGTCGAGCTACCTCAGGGTTTTCATGTGTTGTGCGTTGGATTCTGCGATGCTTTTCTGCTCACCATGGTTGTAAAAGGTGGTTAATTGAGTTACTGTAGCCTTCCTGTCAGCTTGAACCAGCCTGGCCTTTCTCCCGTGACCCCTCATCAACAAGGAGTTTTTGGCTGCAGAGCTGCCACTTTTTTGTTTTCGCACCATTCTGTGTAAACTTTCGAGATTGACCACACAGTTTAGATTATATATTGGTGTGTAATGAGGCTAAAATGAGAATTTAATGAGGAAAAATGAGAAGTTCTCAAGCTCCCAAGGACACATGGTTCTCCTTCATCTCTCTTTCTCTCTGTCCCTAATTATACATTTCTCTGGAGATTTGTCAGTAAAAGGACAAAAGACAAAAGCCCCGTCTGCTCTAGTGGATGCCCTGAGGTCAAGGACTGGGATCTCTATTTAAACACTGGAGAATATCCCAGTCCCAGTCTGTTACATAATTACTAACTGCCTTGTGTGCCATTTATTTAACCAGCACAAAATTCATAGGAATACAGTGCCTTGCAAAAGTATTCATACCCTTTGGTGTTTTTCCTGTTTTGTTCCATTAGAAGCTGGAATTAAAATGGATTTTTTGGGGTGAGCACCATTTGATTTACACAACATGTCTACAGCTTTAAAGGTGAAATTTGTTGTTTTATTGTGACACAAACAATAATTAAGATGAAAAACAAACAGAAATCTGGAGTGTGCATAGGTATTCAAGCCCCCAAAGTCAATACTTTGTAGAGCCACCTTTTGCTGCAATTACAGCTGCAAGTCTCTTGTGGTATGTCTCTATTAGCTTAGCACATCTAGCCACTGGGATTTTTGCCCATTCCTCAAGGCAAAACTGCTCCAACTCCTTCAAGTTAGATGGGTTGCGTTGGTGTACAGCAATCTTCAAGTTATGCCACAGATTCTCAATTGGATTGAGGTCTGGGCTTTGATTAGGCCATTCCAAGACATTTAAATGTTTCCCTTTAAACCACTCCAGTGTAGCTTTAGCAGTATGTTTAGGGTCATTGTCCTGTTGGAACGTGAACCTTCGTCCCAGTCTCAAACCTCTGGCCGACTCAAACAGGTTTTCTTCCAGAATTGCCCTGTACTGTATTTAGTGCCATCCATCTTTCCTTCAGTCCTGACCAGCTTTCCCGTCCCTGCAAATGAAAAACATCCCCACAGCATGATGCTGCCACCACCATGCTTCACTGTAGGAATGGTGTTCTCAGGGTGATGGGTTTGTGCCACATGTGGCATTTCCCATGATGGCCAAAAAGATCAATTTTAGTCTCATTTGACCAGAGAATCTACTTCCATGTGTTTGGGGAGTCTGCCACATGCTGTTGGGTAAACTCCAAACGTGTTTTCTTAAGCAATGACTTTTTTCTGTCCACTCTTCCATAAAGCCCCACTCTGTGGAGTGTATGGCTTAAAGTGGTCCTATGGACAGATACTCCCATCTTCGCTGTGGATCTTTGCAGCTCCTTCAGTGTTATCTTTGGTGTCTTTGTTGCATCTCTAATTAATGCCCTCCTTGCCTGGTCTGTGAGTTTTGGTGGGTGGCCTTCTCTTGTCAGGTTTATAGTGGTGCTATATTCTGTCCATTTTGATATAATGGATTTAATGGTGCTCCGTGGGATATTCAAAGTTTGGGATTTTTTTTATAACCCAACCCTGATCTATACTTCTCCACACCTTAGCTGACCTGTTTAGAGCGTTCATTGGTTTTCATGTTGCTTGCTTAGTAGTATTGCAGAGTCAGGGTCTTTCCAGAACAGGTTGATTTATACAGACATCATGTGACAGATCATGTGACACTTTGATTGCACACATGTGGATCTTATATCAACTAATTATGTGACTTATGAAGTGAATTGGTTGGACCAGCTCTTATTTAGAGGTTTCATATGAAAGGGGGTGAATACTTATGCACACTCCAGATTTCTGTTTTTTCATCTTAATTATTGTTTGTGTCACAATAAAAGAACAATTTGCACATGTAAAGTGGTAGGCATGTTGTGTAAATCAAATGGTGCTAACCCTCCAAAAATCTATTTTAATTCCAACTTGTAATGTGACAAAACCGGACAAACACCAAGGGGGATGAATAATTTTGTAAGACACTATTAATATAAACAAAACCAATTTCAAAGACTGAAGGAAGTGGTGAGAAAAGCTAAGGACAGGAAGTCTATAGCAATTCAAATGATCACTCTTTACAACTGTAGTGTGGTGTAGTTGTTCACACTGTTGCCTCACAGCAAGAAGGTCCTGGGTTCGAGCCCAACGGCTGACAAGGGCCTTTCTGTGCAGAGTTTGCATGTTCTCCCCATGTCTGCATGGGTTTCCTCCGGGTGCTCCGGTTTCCCCCACAGTCCAAAGACATGCAGGTTAGGTTAATTGGTGGCTCGAAATTGACCGTAGGTGTGAATGTGAATGGTTGTTTGTCTCTATGTGTCTCAGCCCTGCGATAACCTGGCAACTTGTCCAGGGTGTACCCTGCCTTTTGCCCATAGTCAGCTGGGATAGGCTCCAGCTTGCCTGCAACCCTGTAGAACAGGATAAGTGGCTACAGATAATGGATGGATGGATACAACCGTGACGAGCAGAAAAGCATGTCAGCATGCACAGAACATTGAACCATGAGGTAGATGGCAGAAGACCACATCAAGTTCCATTCCTAAGAACAAGAATCTGAGGGATTAATAATCATGGGCACAGACTCACCCAAAGTGGATAGTTGAAGACCAGAAAAAATCCCATTGTTTTCTTATAAACCCCAATGTTGAAAACACAACTTCAGCCTGATTCTGACAGGATTTGGTCATGGCTGACACATTTCCAAAGTCAGGAAAGACGAACAGGCCTTGTATTGTGACATAATCGGAGAACAGTGATGTGGGGTCTGGGACGCCCCACGACACCGAGACACAAAGTCTAGCATTTCAGTTTTTTGTATTTTCTCACTTAGACTACCGTTCAAAAGTTTGGGGTCACCCAGACAATTTTGTGTTTTCCATGAAAAGTCACACTCTTATTTACCACCATAAGTTGTAAAATGAATAGAAAATATAGTCAAGACATTTTTCTGGCCATTTTGAGCATTTAATCGACCCCACAAATGTGATGCTCCAGAAACTCAATCTGCTCAAAGGAAGATCAGTTTTATAGCTTCTCTAAAGAGCTCAACTGTTTTCAGCTGTGCTAACATGATTGTACAAGGGTTTTCTAATCATCCATTAGCCTTCTGAGGCAATGAGCAAACACATTGTACCATTAGAACACTGGAGTGATAGTTGCTGGAAATGGGCCTCTATACACCTATGGAGATATTGCACCAAAAACCAGACATTTGCAGCTAGAATAGTCATTTACCACATTAGCAATGTATAGAGTGGATTTCTGATTAGTTTAAAGTGATCTTCGTTGAAAAGAACAGTGCTTTTCTTTTAAAAATAAGGACATTTCAAAGCGACCCCAAACTTTTGAACGGTAGTGTAATTTGACTATAACATGTCCATTGACGTTCCTTCTGTAACCATGACTGACAATTTCTCAACCCTCCTCCCTGACGAAGCGCAAGGACGTAAATGATGATTGGTTGGGGTCCAACCTGTTGTAGTGTTTCCAGTCTTCTGACTAAGACACAGCAGGAATTTATGGCACTATGACTGAATAATCTGACATGGTGACCATCGTGAAAGACAAAAATATCATGTAGTCTGATCGTGATTAGGTGTCATTTGAACCGAAAATGACTGTCAGTGTATCATTCAGGGTTCAGCTTGAGTCTTTGTGACCATCGCACCAACATGTGGATGATGAGCAGAAAAATAACTGACATTTTTCACATTTTTACCAAAGAATTGTTTGTGCTTACTATTGCGCTTGATTGTCTGTTCTCGATGTCTATAAAGGTAGATTTAGATTCAAAAACTGACAAAACATCTCTAATTGTGGTACAGATCCGAATTTGGTGTTGTGATGACACATAATTTAGTGCTATTTCAATTCTACAGGAAAAAAAAAATAATTCAACCAGAGGAAGAAGTACATACAGTGTCTTTCTCAGTAATGCCTAATTTTGATTTATGAAGCACTTATAATAATTATGAAATAATGTTCAAATGTAAACAGCATTTCCTTCACATGCGATTGCTTCCATATGACTGAACGCGGGTTCGCCGACGTTTCACACGAGACACAGAAAACAGCCAAGTTTTGAATACGAAGAGTTCAGGGACAGTCAAATTTACACTATTGCACTAAAATGTCCGTATTTTCCACTTAGATCAAATCAAAGGCATGTCCCGGGGTCCACATTTTCTAATTTTCTTTCTATTTCTTGATAATAGAGCTAATACAGCTAGCAAGGCATGGAACGATGTTATTAGTAGTGATTAGCATTATGTCATTTGCTTCATTAGCACCATTTGGACAGAATCAATTGTAAAAAAAATAGATGTGAGAATAAAATGGGCACGGGGATGAATGTAATATAAATTTTTGTGGAGAGTGTGTGATGATTAGTATGGTTAATTACTTCCAATTAGCTGAGTTAGCTTTGATGCTAAGGTGAAAATACTAAAGCAGAAAAACAATGCCGCGCACCAAACACCTTATCACTGGCTGGAAAGATTTTTTTTTTTTCTCAAAACAATTTCTGAAGCTCTGGTTTTTGTCCGGATCATGCTGTGACATTTTTTTTCCCCACATCTCTGTGAAAAAGTTCTTTTTACTGTTTCAAGCTAATCTTGGTTAAATAAACACGCTGAATAAATTATTGCCTATAAATCTAGTTTGCCCTGTTTTAGACATGCTATTTCTCTCACTTAACAAATCCTTCCTGTTCTAGTCATTTTGCTTTTGTTTGAAGCGAGCAAAGCTGAACACGAGTGTGAAGACTGTCTACTGTAGAACACAAATCACTAAGTGCGCTAAATCACAGTGTGTGTGTGTGTCTCAGACGCTAGCGCTCTCTCAGAGCTACGACTAAGGGCACACACACCACAGTGGGAGGAATTGTGTGCGTTTGTGTGTGTGTGTGTTTGATGGATATGCTGTCTCATCAGTATCTCCATTCATGTGTCGTAAATCTCTCAGGCTGATACCCAGCTACACTGATTTACAAACACAAATGAATGAAGTATCAACTTCGTACATGCAAAAGCAAGTGCACTTTAAAGAAAAAAAGACCATCTTGACTGCGATTAGGAAAGTACTGTGTTTTTTTTTTTTTTGCCTGCTAAAAGCTAGCATCCTAAAAAAATATCTATACCCTGCAACGGGCGGCACGGTGGTGTAGTGGTTAGCGCTGTTGCCTCACAGCAAGAAGGTCCTGGGTTCGAGCCCCGTGGCCGGCGAGGGCCTTTCTGTGTGGAGTTTGCATGTTCTCCCCATGTCCGCGTGGGTTTCCTCTGGGTGCTCCGGTTTCCCCCACAGTCCAAAGACATGCAGGTTAGGTTAACTGGTGACTCTAAATTGACCGTAGGTGTGAATGTGAGTGTGAATGGTTGTCTGTGTCTATGTGTCAGCCCTGTGATGACCTGGCGACTTGTCCAGGGTGTACCCCGCCTTTCGCCCGTAGTCAGCTGGGATAGGATCCAGCTTGCCTGCGACCCTGTAGAACAGGATAAAGCGGCTACAGATAATGAGATGACATGAGATATTCTGCAACACTAAGCCTTGGTTTAATACAATAAGAGACTGTATACAGGTCACGTTTCACCACACATAAACTATACTGTATGGGTTTTAATAATAGTAACAAATGTAAACATGGCCCAGATTCCATCAATAATTGCTTCCATGCTCTGTGCTCATGCCCGTACATCCAATCATTCTGGCATCAAATCTTGAGTGGAATGTCTGAGATTGTCAGCATCAGCATCCCATATTGCCTCTAGCAATATACTGACAATTTACTAGACACCTATTAGATTTATTTCAACACTTTGAATCTAGTATTTTCTTTCATATATCATTCTATTAGTCTTTATTTTATATTTTCCTACTTTTATGTAACACTGTCTTACATCTGACAGCAAAAAAAAAATTTTAAAAAGAAATATTTCCCTGGGTGGCACGGTGGTGTAGTGGTTAGCGCTGTTGCCTCACAGCAAGAAGGTCCTGGGTTCGAGCCCCGTGGCCGGCGAGGGCCTTTCTGTGCGGAGTTTGCATGTTCTCCCCGTGTCCGCGTGGGTTTCCTCCGGGTGCTCCGGTTTCCCCCACAGTCCAAAGACATGCAGGTTAGGTTAGCTGGTGACTCTAAATTGACCGTAGGTGTGAATGTGAGTGTGAATGGTTGTCTGTGTCTATGTGTCAGCCCTGTGATGACCTGGCGACTCGTCCAGGGTGTACCCCGCCTTTCGCCCGTAGTCAGCTGGGATAGGCTCCAGCTTGCCTGCGACCCTGTAGAACAGGATAAAGCGGCTAGAGATAATGAGATGAGATATTTCCCTTTTCAGTCCGCATTTTCTATCCCTGATTTTTTTTGTTTGGTGTTTAAAAGCAGTGGTCTAGACTCATGTCATCTCATCTCATCTCATTATCTCTAGCCGCTTTATCCTGTTCTACAGGGTCGCAGGCAAGCTGGAGCCTATCCCAGCTGACTACGGGCGAAAGGCGGGGTACACCCTGGACAAGTCGCCAGGTCATCGCAGGGCTGACACATAGACACAGACAACCATTCACACTCACATTCACACCTACGGTCAATTTAGAGTCACCAGTTAACCTAACCTGCATGTCTTTGGACTGTGGGGGAAACCGGAGCACCCGGAGGAAGCCCACGCGGACACGGGGAGAACATGCAAACTCCACACAGAAAGGCCCTCGCCAGCCACGGGGCTCGAACCTGGACCTTCTTGCTGTGAGGCGACAGCGCTAACCACTACACCACCGTGCCACCTGTCTTACATTTGACAGCAAAAAATAATTTTAAAAAAGAAATATTTCCCTTTTCAGTCCGCATTTTCTATCCCTGATTTTTTTTGTTTGGTGTTTAAAAGCAGTGGTCTAGACTCTAATTATAAATAAATAAATAAATAAATAAATAAATAAAGATTTACTCAAGAAACGTCTGGCAACCTCGGTGGCTCAAACTGTATCATCTGAATGATGGATCCTAGAAAATTTACTTGGGTCCCAGTGTAGAGGAAATCTGAATACTGCGTAAGTATTGACATGACTTTTGGACTTAAGTCTCCAGCTTAAGTCCTAACTGTTATAAATCTACTTTAATTTCATTTTAAGTGATATATACCTTTTTTTTGTCTTCATCCTTACTTTGTCATGTTGATCAATCGTGTTGATCATCACTGGTTTAATTATTGGATTAACTTATCAAAATGTACAATACGAGAGGATAAAACCGTCCAAAGGTAATCACTGTTACGAATACAGGCTTTAGGACATTTTGTAATTAAACTGAGTTGGTTTCGTTGAGTAGATCTGGCAACCCCATCATGCATTGTATCTTGCATGATGCTGAGGTTCTCTCAGTGGAGAAACAAACATGTCAAGCTTGCACAATCATCTGAAATTGCTAAAATGAATAAAAAATAAGATGGTGGAAGATAAAATGTCTTTTCTTCAGTAAAAAAAAAAAACCTCATCTCCCGAGCAAACACTCGGCTGAAATGAATTCCACCTCTTTATTCTCTCCTCCGTTGTAGTCTGAGAAACACAGACAATTAGCAACATGAAGAGTTAAAAGAAACAGCGAGCATAAAAGCAGAAAGAACTCCTGGGATGGTGGGAAGAGCTCTTGAGAAACCCAATTAATTGAATACAAGAGGTTTCTTTCACAAAACCCACGCTTTCTTCTGCTTGGTCACAAGAGCAAACGTCTTTGGCCTGGAACGTTCCTGAATGCTTCAGAGTTTCTGGTTTTGACGTGGTTCAACAGGATGCCTTTGGGAGGTGGTGTGTTCTTGGTTTGAATGTTCCACCACCTGTCGGCGCAGAAGGATGGGCTGAAGAGGAAATGAGCTAATTCAATCCTGGCCCGCTGGAAAACTATTCTATTAAAACATGCTAAATTTACATTTCCTTAATTGGTGGTGTGGGCTTATTTATTTGCAGTCCCTCTGACCAGATGAAAAGAACATTTAATCAAATCATGGTTGCTTTGTGGTATTATGATTGATATGTGTGGCAAAACGACTGACGATGAGTGAAACCGAATCTGATCTCAACAAAGTGGTAAATACTGTAATTGAATCATCTCGAGGAAGCCATAAGCGATGATCTGTTTTCCATCATTATTGTAAAAACACAGTGTGTGTGTGTCTCTCTCTCTCTCTCTCTCTCTCTCACACACACACACACACACACACACACACACACACACACACACACACACACACACACACACACACACAGCTTAAGGATGGATATACTGATGTCCCACATCCCAAACCTCGAACTGCACGGTCCGAGCGAACTAAATTAGTCACAGCTATAAAAAGTACGCATCTCCTGACAGACATGTGTTTATTCTTAACTTTTGGTTTGCTACAGAAATTTCAACAACGTACAGTTTGTTGCAAAAGTATTCATCCCCCTTGGTGTTTGTCCTGTCTTGTTGCAAGTACAACTTGTCTTTAACAAGTTGGAATTAAAATGGATTTTTGGAGGGTTAGCACCATTTGATTTACACAACATGCCTACCACTTTAACCCTCATCCTACCATGCTATTTTACACCTTAATCTTACCATGTGGGGTCCGTTTGGACCCCAATACTTTTCTTTAAAATTAAAGCTTATAAAGACAAAATCACCAGATAAGTTTTGTTCAGAACATCTTGTATTAATAACAGCAATACACTAAAGGGCCCAAGGCGTAAAGAACACACTTAACCTTCATCCTACCAGCCAATTTTACATACACAAACTACCAGGCGGGGTCCGTATGGACCCCAGGAGGGAATACCTTGAAATCAATGCAGTAAGAACCAATTCAATGCAGCAAACAGACATAACTTTATTGAAGAACAAAATCCACTATGGCTGAATATCAGTGATGTATTATAAATGCAATAACATTGCAATAATATTGCAATAACTAGCATACATGTACAGTAGCAAATTATAGCGCCACAAAAAAAAATGGCATTATATACATGATTTTTGCAGCTCATGCAGCTGTAAAACATTCTGGATTACAACTTAAGTCTTTTCTTACAGAATTTAAAACAAAAAAGTAATTGTAAAATAATTTAGGGCTTTTGTTTTGCAGCCTGTGCTTATTACAGCAGTGGGGTCCACACGGACCCCAAGAAGGAATGCCTTGGTAGTTTCATTATGGAACGTAAAAGAAATAAAAGAAGTTAACTTTCAGTGTGTTATTCAATTATAAAATGAAAGACAGATAAACTTTACTCTGGGGTCCGGTTGGACCCCAGTAACAAATTAATTATACCTTCACAATGCAAAAAGCTGATCTTCCGGTGCTTTAGTGTTTTAATTAAGACATAAATTCCGACAAATTCATAAAACGGTGAGGCAGTATGTCACATATTTTTAAAATGGCAAACAAACATATAGGTGCGGGGTCCAGATGGATCCCACTTGGTAGGATGAAGGTTAAAGGATAATTTTTATTTTTATTTATTTATTTTTTATTGTGACACAAACAATAATCTCATCTCATCTCATCTCATCTCATTATCTCTAGCTGCTTTATCCTGTTCTACAGGGTCGCAGGCAAGCTGGAGCCTATCCCAGCTGACTACGGACAAGTCGCCAGGTCATCACAGGGCTGACACACAGACACAGATAACCATTCACACTCACATTCACACCTACGGTCACAAACAATAATTAAGATGAAAAAACAGAAATCTGGAGTGTGCATAGGTATTCACCCCCTTTCATATGAAACCCCTAAATAAGAGCTGGTTCAACCAATTCACTCCATAAGTCACATTATTAGTTGATTAAGATCCACCTGTGTGCAATCAAAGTGTCACATGATCTGTCACATGATGTCTGTATAAATCAACCTGTTCTGGAAGGACCCTGACTCTGCAACATGACGAAACAAGCAACATGAGAACCAATGAGCGCTCTAAACAGGTCAGCTAAGGTGTGGAGAAGTATAGATCAGGGTTGGGTTATAAAAAATATCCCAAACTTTGAATATCCTAGGGAGCACCATTAAATCCATTATAGCAAAATGGAAAGACTATGACACCACTACAAACCTGACAAGAGAAGGCCCCGCCCACCAAAACTCATAGACCAAGCAAGGAGGGCATTAATCAGAGATGCAACAAAGACACCAAAGAGAACACTGAAGGAGCTGCAAAGATCCACAGCGGAGATGGGAGTATCTGTCCATAGGACCACTTTAAGCTGTACACTCCACAGAGTGGGGCTTTATGGAAGAGTGGCCAGAAAAAAGCCATTGCTAAAGAAAACACGTTTGGAGTTTACCCAACAGCATGTGGCAGACTCCCCAAACACATGGAAGAAGATTCTCTGGTCAAATGAGACTAAAATTGATCTTTTTTGCCACCATGTGTGGGGCAAACCCAACACCCTGAGAACACCATTCCTACAGTGAAGCATGGTGGTGGCAGCATCATGCTGTAGGGATATTTTTCATCTGCATGAACAGGAAAGCTGGCCAGGACTGAAGGAAAGATGGATTGCACTAAATACAGGGCGATTCTGGAAGAAAACCTGTTTGAGTCGGCCAGAGGTTTGAGACTGGGATGAAGGTTCACATTCCAGCAGGACAGTGACCCTAAAAACATACTGCTAAAGCTACACTGGAGTGGTTTAAAGGGAAACATTTAAATGTCTTGGAATGGCATAATCAAAGCCCAGACCTCAATCCAACTGAGAATATATGGCATAACTTGAAGATTGCTGTACACCAACGCAACCCATCTAACTTGAAGGAATTGGCTCAGTTTTGCTTTGAGGAATGGGCAAAAATCCCAGTGGCTAGATGTGCTAAGCTAACAGAGACATACCCCAAGAGACTTGCAGCTGTAACTGCAGCAAAAAGTGGCTCTACAAAGTATTGACTTTGGGGGCGTGAATACCTATGCACACTCCGGATTGCTGTTTTTTCATCTTAATTATTATTTGTGTCACAATAAAACAACAATTTTCACCTTTATAGTTGTGTGTTGTGTAAATCAAATGGTGCTAACTCCCCAAAAATCAATTTTAATTCCAGCTTGTAATGCGACAAAACAGGACAAACACCAAAGGGGATGAATACTTTTGCAAGATACTGTATTCCTTTGAATTTTGTGCTGGTTAAATAAAAAAAAGTACAGCTTCAACATCTTAATGTATAAACTCTTAATGACCTCTTGTATTTGTATGACCGTTAGCTATTAGCATTAGCTTCTGTTCAGAGTTCGTATTATGCCAGTGGGCATTTGAGTGATTAGGAATAAAGCCACTGTTAGCTAGCCTTAGCTAATGTTTTCCCACATTTCATGGTGAAACAGGTGCTAATTTAGAAATGGCATGATTTAAAGGCAGACATCTTTTTCTTTCATACTTGAAGTAACTTTAACAGTTTATCCTTTTCTACTTGAGCGTGAGCAGAGATTTGTTGAAGCTGTACTTCAGCTTTTGCCAGAGGATTTATTTTGTTTTCTTGAGAATTTTCTCAGAACGTTTGCTAGCTGTGATGACTCAGCTTTTTCCACTTGCTAACCTTATTGCCTTTGCACAATCTCATGGAGGTTATACTTTTTTTCTTACACTTTTATCTCCTGTGATAATGAATGTTCTTAATGAATGAAAACTCTGCATAACATGATCCCAAATACTTGTATGCTAGCTTGCTGCTATTTGCGAAGATAACACATGCTACGTGCCTTCAGCAGGGGGTTTTGTTTCACAGATATGTGTTTTCAGGTATGTAAATAGTTTTGGCTGGAATGACAGAAAGGTAAATGGGGGCCAGGCGTGTATGTACGCGCGCACACAGACACACACACACACACACACACTTTTTCTGTTTTCGGGTGGTTCTCCACTATAGTTGCAAATTGGGATATGGACCTTGAGCAAACTGATAAGTTCATAAGGCAGAATTCTGGTAGCCAATTTTGGAGTTTTATCAAAGTATCTTCTTATTGCTCGATATGATACGATACGATACGATACGATAATACTTTATTGTCAGTTTACACTGAAATTTGGTTTGCATCCCTGAACAAGACTCGCTTGAGGACAACACACACATATAACATCACAGTAACAGTACAATAACCACCACCATAGTCAGGGGTAAAGGCAAGACGGAGGACACATACCTTCATACAGACATACATAAAAACAGCCATACATAACATGAGGGAAATTTTCACCATGTGTAATACATTGGATTAAACGCTCGCTGGTGCATGCTGCAGATTCAGTAAAAGAATTGATTGGTGTATAAAAGAATGTTTAAGTCTATTGCGGTTGAAGAAGGGAACTCTGAAGCGCCTATTTGAAGGTAATAATTGATATTCTTGGTGTAAGATGTCAAGCTCCATTAAGAATTCAAGGTCAAACGTCAAGGTCAAGGTTGCCCTTGTCTCTGTCAGTACACAAACAGGTCTCTGAAATGCCTAATAAATCCATAATCTCTGACCAAAATCAAAATGTAATTGACCCCAATTACAAATCTGGGCCTTATTATAAATAATTCTATTTGAAAATGTATATCACAATAGAACAATAAATATATGTATTAAAAGGGTGCAGCGTTTGTGTACTGACAGCATGGTTGTGTGCTGACATGTTCAAAAATAAGACAACGAAGTTGATTATTTGAGCAGAACAGTAATAGATTTAATTTTTGATCCTCAAAAATGGCAACAACATTAACCGTGTTAACAAAATTAGGAACAAAACATATAAGAACCTAAGGCAACATTTCATGACACCAATTATAAAGTAGCCTAATTAACATTTCCTCACTTTTCTAAATTTGCCCGTGCTTTTGACATTTTAGTCAATCCAAACAATGTCCAAATTCATGACTACACCAGGCGCTGGATGACTGTCCCAATCACTACACCAAACCTGGGTGATTTTTTTACTAGTTGGGTCTATGTAGATGTAGGAATCATCATGTGCCTAGAGTTCTTCGAATTTCTGGTGACGGGGACACTCTCAGAAATTGACTGGGCCTAATCAGAAAACCTTTAAAGAGATCCTGGTAGGATACATGTACTAGGTATAGGCCTATATACTAGTAGGTTGACAAAAGGGATCGAGAGACATTAAACTGTCATCCTATCAAATTGGTCAATACACTAACACAATAGTCAGTACACAAACAGACCCCGGTGTTAGTGTATGGACTGTTAGTGTATGGACAAATAGTTCATCATCTGGTCACCAGGGTGCAGATGTGTATATGATGCCTGTGCATTGTAGTCTAGTTGAAAGGTCTTCTAACTCACATTCATGGCACAAACATGTTTTCATGACAAAGCTGGGCCTACATCATTCTAGAAGTGTTAGTGTATTGACTGCTATTATAAATTCTGTTAAAAATTGCCATACAAACCTGAACAATGCTGGAAAACTACCACAATATGAAATTCAATGTTTCCCTCCCTTGAACTTGTGGGATTCCCACAATGCACTGCAGTCATCTCATTAGAATAGTTCTGTCCATTTTCCCCAGGTGTCTCTAGTTAGTACTGTTAGTGTACTGACTTAATTACTTGGGACACCAAAAATCAATTTCTTGGCGGGAAAATTTCTGACTAGTATTGGAAATATTTTCAAAACGTGCTTTTCTTCATGCTGCATGGACAATATTGATCATATTTAAATGGGTGACACAAAATAATAACACCAATAAATTTTTCAGCAAGGGTTTATTTTCCTTCTGGGATGTATGAGACACGCATTTTGGACCCCCTTGGGTACTTCCAATGAAAAATTCTACCAACACTATTATATTTGAGTGGATAAAATTTAATATCAATTAATTTTTATAATCAATAGGAAGGCATATGAACACAGACACCCTGATTTTATTTAAAGGCCTGGTCTCAGAATACTTGTTAAGTGAGGTGACACCAATTTGCAACTATAGTGGAGAACCACCCTTTCAGATCTTGAGAAACCTCTTTGCTATGTACAGTAAAGCTAACTCATCTCATTCTCATCTCATTATCTCTAGCCGCTTTATCCTTCTACAGGGTCGCAGGCAAGCTGGAGCCTATCCCAGCTGACTACGGGCGAAAGGCGGGGTACACCCTGGACAAGTCGCCAGGTCATCACAGGGCTGACACATAGACACAGACAACCATTCACACCCACATTCACACCTACGGTCAATTTAGAGTCACCAGTTAACCTAACCTGCATGTCTTTGGACTGTGGGGGAAACCGGAGCACCTGGAGGAAACCCACGCGGACACGGGGAGAACATGCAAACTCCACACAGAAAGGCCCTCGCCGGCCCCGGGGCTCGAACCCAGGACCTTCTTGCTGTGAGGCGACAGCGCTAACCACTACACCACCGTGCCGCCCAGTAAAGCTAACTGCTAAACACAAATAAATAAATAACGCATGAGTGTGAACATTGGTTTGTTTAACATATTATGTGTTTGGCTTCTTACTAACTTTGTTTACAGAGATGTTTCTGCATACTGGCTCTGTACAAATTTAATGACAGGATGAGATAAAACCACAGTTGTAACTTTTCTTCTATTTTTGTGTATCAAACAGTGAATGGGAACTAGATCCAGATCTGAAGCTTTAAGTGGGGAACTGAGAAAATGTCGGACCACGCACCCCATAGGACTGGTCCGACGAATCTCATCTTCTCACTTTACTGCATCGTGACAAATTTGAGTCGAACTGTGAAAATCTCAATTTAGTCGTCACACTTGTACATGCAGGATGTTTGTGTTGATTTTCCACTTGCTAGTGTAAATATAGTTAGCTACATTAGCCTTGTAGCTCAAGTTACAAAGTTAAAGAAGTTAAAGACGCAACCATCAAACACCAAGCATGTCTTTGCTAACCAACTAATCAAATTTGAGCAAAGTGGGGAAAAAAATTGTTGTCAAGTTGATTTCCAAGTAAAATCCAATCCCCGATTTATGGTCATGTTTCCAAATTTGTAGTTTTATTTCATTTTCTAATTTTTGGCTTTGTTAATTTGTGTTGGACTTATGGCCTGACTTAGCAGACCCTACAGTGGTACTCTGGATGTTTGTAGTCACAGAAGCTTAATCATTATTAGCTCCCTCTCACCCTAATGCCACACCCCCAAACCCAACCCCAACCTACATGTATTTGTTCATTTTAGTTGTTTGCTTGATGGAGTGACCAAATACAGTGTTCACCTAAACAAGCCTCATGGTGTCTAATGGCTAGCGCTCCTGAGTAGCACCAATTAAGCATAATGACAGACATACTCACATCTCCCTGATCTCCTGGTTGTGGTTCAGCAGGGTCTGACATGCCAAGGCATTAAAAGTGACAGGATCAAGGGGACGCTATAAAGCCTCTTCTCCAAAGAGTGTCCGCTTACTGACCAGATGGACACAGAGGGCTTGCGTTGACCTTCTCTCTGCATTCCTACAGGTTTTACACACCGTTTTATGGCTAACCTGCTGGACCAAAGATCAGCCAAGCTTTACTAGGCATGATAAAGCTGATGGAAACATCAGAAGCCCAGAACGCCCTTCAAGTCTCGGACAATTAGTGTCTGACCCTGTCCTAAACCCCCCACACATATGCTCATACTCTCAAACACTTTAGCTTTTACAGCCAAAGATCCAGCTTTACATGGTTGTCTGTGTACTTTAATGCCTTTAGACACTTTTAGCACTAAGTGAATAATTCCCTCTTAAAACCCAACCTGAAAAAATAACCCAAGTGTGGTTACTACAATTAGCTCTTATTGGTCAGCTTTAAAACGCTAACCCAAAGGTTTTTTCACACACATTGTGCTCTCTTCAGTGTTGTGCTAATTGTACGGTTTACACTAGCTGACCTTTGTATCTCCTAGCTAACATGTTCATATGTATGAGATGTTTGAGGGCCCTCTGTTGGGAAAAGATGACTTGGTTCGAATTTTGTTGCTAAACAGATACTCTTTATTTGGATAAGGCTAAACATAGAGCTAGGCTAATGTATAAGAAGCTTGTTACATTTTCAACATGCTAACTTTGGAAACATAAAGTATATAAGTCTACATATGGCCATGCTAACTGCTAAGCAGTACGTTTTTAGAAATAGTAGCTTTTCCGGGGTGAGGTAATCTTTTAAAAGGCTGTTTTGTGTCACAGAGACAGGATGCAAAACCAACATATCACTGGTGTCAATCTGACGAAGGAAACGGCACAGACACAAAAACACAGATGTATATCAGAACCTGGGAAAGATGTAAATCAGGTGGTTACACAAGGAAAAGCTCTTTCATGAGCTGTGTGTCTTGTTAATGTTAGCGCTATGTCAAGTCAAGTTTATTTCTATAGTGCTTTTAACAATAGACATTGTCGCAAAGCAGCTTTACAGAATTTTAACGACTTTAAACATGAGCCAATTTTATCTCTAATCTATCCCCAATGAGCAAGCCTGTGGCAACGGTGGCAAAGAAAAACTCCCTCAGACAACACAAGGAAGAAACCTTGAGAGGAACCAGACTCAAAAGGGAACCCATCCTCATTTGGGTCATAACAGACAACGTGGTGATAACATTTTTAACAGTGTTAACATGAAGTCTGTTTTGTTGACGTTATAACTCTTCATTGATGGAAACCTGAGTGCAAAACTGTTCATAACTGCAGTCCTAAAGTTAGCAAGTCAACTGTAGTCTCATCTCATCTCATGGAGCCTATCCCAGCTGACTATGGGTGAAAGGCGGGGTACACCCTGGACAAGTCACCAGGTCATCACAGGGCTGACACATAGACACAGACAACCATTCACACTCACACCTATGGTCAATTTAGAGTCACCAGTTAACCTAACCTGCATGTCTTTGGACTGTGGGGGAAACCGGAGCACCCAGAGGAAACCCACGCGGACACGGGGAGAACATGCAAACTCCACACAGAAAGGCCCTTGCCAGCCACGGGGCTCAAACCCGGACCTTCTTGCTGTGAGGCGACAGTGCTAACCACTACACCACCGTGCCGCCCTCAACTGTAGTCCTGCAGCCATAAAAGCATTACTGTAAGTGTCCAGAGCATCTTCCAAGTGTGACTTGGATAATGATCTGAGGTAACTTCATATGTTGTTGTCGTTTCAGAGCATTTTGAAGAATGATGAGATTTGGCTGAGAGCCTGCAGGCTGAGCTAGCATAGCATAGATGGTGTAGCGATGTTTTGGTGATTAGACCCATGACTCTTGATCAGCTGTCAGATTTCTAGGAATGTCGTGGGTATTTTTTCCGAACCTCTAGTTTGTAGTTTCGTTGTCTGCCATCATGCTTTTTATTTTATATATATCTTGGTAGTCTGTTAGTCTGAGGATGATGCAGTCTGTGTGTTCAGTGATGAGAGCGCATATGGCTCTGCAGCCCAAAGCTGGAAGCGCACAGGTGCCTGCAGGTGTCACTACAGTGTTCTGAAGTTTGGACTGAGGTGGACGCGGCTCTGTAACATCTGTCCCTTGCAGCAGCAAGACCTTGTCATCGGTCCTCTTCGAAGGCAGCATTGGAAATATGGGGGGCTGGGTTGCACAGACACCTGTGCATGAATTTGATTAAAGTGGAAGAGCCATTGCACAGAGGCAATCCCATTCTCTGGGCAGAAGAAACCTTGACCCAGTGGCACAGAGAAATGTTACATCTGGGGACCTCCTCTGCTGCAGTGGATGACAAGGACTCCTTTGTGTCTCATCATGCTCTGAAGTGCTCCACAGCATCTGCTGGAACTGCCTTTCTAGCTGTTGGACTTCACTGATGGTCTCATCCACCCATTCCCTTGGAGCCAGACTTCGCATGCGAAGGGTAGACAATCCCTAACTCACTGAGGGTTTCAGATCCAACGGCTACCCTCGCCTGGTTTTGCTGGCCAGTCGAAGCTGTTGCCTGGGGTGTGGCCGCTGTTGCATGCAAACAGCTATTAGGAGCCACAGATGAGAGCTGGGTGCCAGGTGAGGACCAAAGCGGACAAACTACTCTAATGAGCACGATATGTTCCCCCGCCAGAGATACTATCCCTCCTTTACACTGCATACACCCCATATATATATATACACACACACACACACACACACACACACACACACACACACACACACATACATACACACACATATACACACATATACACAATGGCTTACGTTCAATCAAGGAGTTTCAAAAATAAATAAATCACGATGCCATTACTGGCCACTTTATTAGGAAAGAGACACTTCTGGTCCTGATTGATCAGGTATGACGTGTTAAGGCTCCAGGTGAGGTCTTCAGATATGTGGACTCCTAGGAATTTGAAGCTGGAGACCCTCTAAACCTTCTCCCCAGCAATCCATAGCTCAGTGTGGCATGTTTTCTTGTTTTTCCTGAAGTCCAGGATTATTTACTTGGTTTTCTTTATATTGAGGTTGAGGTAATTTTCCTTGCACCAGACAGATGATGTCTGGACCTCCTCCCTGCATGGCGCCTCATTGCTGTTGGTTATCAGACCCATTATGGTTGTGTCATCCTCAAACTTGACTGCTATGTTGGAGCTGTGGGTGGTGGTGCAGTCACTTGTGAATATGGAGTAGAGAATTGGACTGAGAACAACCCTGGGGGATGCCAGGATTGAGGGTGGCAGTGGAGGAGGTGTGATGACCCAGTCTGACATGCTGGGGTCCATTGGTCAGGAAATCCAGACTCCACAGACAGAGAGAGGTTGACATACCAAGTGCTTGCAGTTTGTTGACCAGTTTGTATGGGCTGATGGAGTAACACAAACTCCACTTCAGCACACCAACAAATATTTAATTATTTTCATCAAAGAGTGTTTTATTCCTTTCTTGACATAAGCTTGTTTGGGAAGAATAATTAGAATATGCTGAATGGTTGTCTGTGTCTATGCGTCAGCCCTGCGATGACCTGGCAACTTGTCCAGGGTGTACCCTGCCTCTTGCCCATAGTCAGCTGGGATAGGCTCCAGCTTGCCTGCGACCCTGTAGGACAGGATAAGTGGTTACAGATAATAGATAGATGGGTAGATAGAACATTCTGGATGTCTCTTCCCAGACATTTCACCAATGCCAGGTTATTTGCTCTCATTATAAATTCTTGTTGCAGCTCAAAGCGGCAGCTCTCACACTATCAGAAACAAGAGGAGGTCCACAGTGTCACTCGAATCTGACCGAACGATCACAGCGCAGTCCAGAACTCTCATTATCCCAGCAGCTGCACAAATACGAGAGACGGCCCTCATTTCCAATTCTGTCAGATCTCATCTCCCTCTGCGTGCTGTTAGGTGTCTCAGGCTTACAGTTCCGATCCTGAATTTATCAGCAGAGCCAAAAACCGATCTCAGACCAGCACACAGGCTCGGAAGACATGAACACAGGTCCACTGTGGGAGGGTAAGTGTGTGTGTGAGAGAGAATTTCAACAATACTGTCCTTTGCTGGACTGAGATCAGATAAACCGGCCACTCCTTTCCTGCACTTAATCAGATTTCTAAAAGCCATCTGTCGAGGGAATGGAAGTGATTCTGTAGTGTAAAGAAACACCTGCGAAAAATCCTAAAAGCCTGAATTCACCACCAATAGATTTTTTAAAATTCTATCTATCTATCTATCTATCTATCTATCTATCTATCTATCTATCTATCTATCTATCTATCTATCTATCTATCTATCTATCTAGAATTAAAATGGATTTTTGGAGAGTTAGCACCATTTGATTTACACAACATGTCTACCATTTTAAAGGTGAAAATTGTTGTTTTATTTAGACACAAACAATAATTAAGATGAAAAAACAGAAATCTGGAGTGTGCATATTTCACCCCCTTTTGTATGAAACCCCTAAATAAGAGCTGGTCCAAACAATAAACTTCATAAGTCACATTATTAGTTGACTAAGATCCACCTGTGTGCAATCAAAGTGTCACATGTCATATGATGTCCGTATAAATCAACCTGTTCTGGAAGGACCCTGACTCTGCAACACTACTAAGCAAGCAACATGAAAACCAAGGAGCCTCCAAACAGGTCAGAGACAAAGTTGTGGAGAAGTATAGATCAGGGTTGGGTTATAAAAAAAATTCCCAAGCTTTGAACATCCCACAGAGCACCATTAAATCCACTGTAGCAAAATGGAAAGAATATGGCACCACTACAAACCTGACAAGAGAAGGCCGCCCACCAAAACTCACAGACCAGGCAAGGAGGGCATTAATCAGAGTTGCAACAAAGACACCAAAGATAACACTGAAGGAGCTGCAAAGATCCACAGCGGAGATGGGAGTATCTGTCCGTAGGACCACTTTAAGCTGTACACTCCACAGAGTGGGGCTTTATGGACGAGTGGCCAGAAAAAAGTCATTGCTTAAGAAAACACGTTTGGAGTTTGCCCAACAGCATGTGGCAGACCCCCCAAACACATGGAAGAAGATTCTCTGGTCAAATGAGCTAATAGAGACATACCGCAAGAGACTTGCAGCTGTAAATGCAGCAAAAGGTGGCTCTACAAAGTATTGACTTTGGGTGGTGAATACCTACAGTATGCATACTCCAGATTTCTGTTTTTTCATCTTAATTATTGTTTGTGTCACAATAAAACAACAATTTTCACCTTTAAAGTGGTAGGCATGCTGTGTAAATCAAATGGTGCTAACCCTCCGAAAATCCATTTTAATTCCAGCTTGGAATGCAACAAAACAGGAGAAACACCAAGGGGGATTAATATGTTTACAAGACACTCTATCTATCTATCTATCTATCTATCTATCTATCTATCTATCTATCTATCTATCTATCTATCTATCTATCTATCTATCTATCTATCTATCTATCTATAGTGGTGCTTGAAATTTGTGAACCCTTTAGAATTTTCTATATTTCTGCATAAATATGACCTAAAACATCATCAGATTTTCACACAAGTCCTAAAAGTAGATAAAGAGAACCCAGTTAAACAAATGAGACAAAAATATTATACTTGGTCATTTATTTATTGAGGAAAATGATTCAATATTACATATCTGTGAGTGGCAAAAGTATGTGAACCTCTAGGATTAGTAGTTCATTTGAAGGTGAAATTCGAGTCAGGTGTTTTCAATCAATGGGATGACAATCAGGTGTGAGTGGGCACCCTGTTTTATTGAAAGAACAGGGATCTATCAAAGTCTGATCTTCACAACACATGTTTGTGGAAGTGTATGAACGAGCAAAGGAGATTTCTGAGGACCTCAGAAAAAGCATTGTTGATGCTCATCAGGCTGGAAAAGGTTACAAAACCATCTCTAAAGAGTTTGGACTCCACCAATCCACAGTCAGACAGATTGTGTACAAATGGAGGAAATTCAAGACCATTGTTACTCTCCCCAGGAGTGGTTGACCAACAAAGATCACTCCAAGAGCAAGGCGTGTAATAGTCGGCGAGGTCACAAAGGACCCCAGGGTAACTTCTAAGCAACTGAAGGCCTCTCTCACATTGGCTAATGTTAATGTTCATGAGTCCACCATCAGGAGAACACTGAACAACAATGGTGTGCATGGCAGGGTTGCAAGGAGAAAGCCACTGCTCTCCAAAAAGAACATTGCTGCTCGTCTGCAGTTTGCAAAAAGATCACATGGACAAGCGAGAAGGCTATTGGAAAAATGTTTTGTGGACGGATGAGACAAAAATATAACTTTTTGGTTTAAATGAGAAGCGTTATGTTTGGAGAAAGGAAAACACTGCATTCCAGCATAAGAACTTTATCCCATCTGTGAAACATGGTGGTGGTAGTATCATGGTTTGGGCCTGTTTTGCTGCATCTGGTCCAGGATGGCTTGCCATCATTGATGGAACAATGAATTCTGAATTATACCAGCAAATTCTAAAGGAAAATGTCAGGACATCTGTCCATGAACTGAATCTCAAGAGAAGGTGGGTCATGCAGCAAGACAACGACCCTAAGCACACAAGTCGATCTACCAAAGAATGGTTAAAGAAGAATAAAGTTAATGTTTTGGAATGGCCAAGCCAAAGTCCTGACCTTAATCCAATCGAAATGTTGTGGAAGGACCTGAAGCGAGCAGTTCATGTGAGGAAACCCACCAACATCCCAGAGTTGAAGCTGTTCTGTATGGAGGAACGGGCTAAAATTCCTCCAAGCCGGTGTGCAGGACTGATCAACAGTTACCGCAAATGTTTAGTTGCAGTTATTGAGGTATTTCACCTGACGTCACAGGGTCACGTGACGCCCCGGTGTCCGCCATTTTGAACGTCAAGCTACATACTAACGCTGCAGACAGAGAGGGAGAACCAGCTTGAAAAAAAACTGTGTTACAGACACCTAGAATAGATTAATTTGTCAGTAAGCACTCTATAAATAACCATGGTGTTTGCTTGTTGTGCTGTGGGCTGCCACAATAGACAGGGACAGCGTGCAGGACGCTCCTTTTACCGGTTTCTAGTGATGGGAATTTCGGCTCTTTTTCGGGAGCCGGCTCTTTTGGCTCTTCTTACTATAAGGAGCCGGCTCTTTCGGCTCCCAAACGGCTCCTGAGATTTTATTTTTGATTTAATTGCTGCAATTAACTAGTTAATTAATTACATTATTATTTATATTTTATCAATAGGATGTTTTCCATTTTATTTTTTAGTTTTTGTAGCCATTGTAAAGCTTTGTAAAGTATAGCAGTGTAACAATGTTCTAGCTATAGAAATAAAACTTACTTACCAATTAATAAATTATTTTCTCACAAACATAATGCAAAACTGTGTTATATTACCAATATAAAATACACAGCTGATTTTCCCCTCCTCAGGTGCCTCACAGACTCCTCTCCGCTGCGCACCACAGCTTTAAGCATTACACCAATTTTCGTATTTTCGCAGCTGTGAATGACATCAACCCCCCCAACCAAAAAAAGTAGGCGTATACCATGCTACTTTTTTTCCTTTGAATGGTAATAGACAACACAAAGACGCAATCGGACAACAACTTTTTTTGTGAAAGTCTCTCTCTCTGAGGCACCTAAGGACAAAAAACTAATTCGGCTCCCCAACTCGGCTCCCACCGAAGAGCCGGCTCCCGTCGTTCACTTCAAAGAGCCGGCTCTTTGAACCGGATCGTTCACGACCGACACATCACTACCGGTTTCCTACTGACCCAGACAAGCGGGCCAAATGGATTGCAGCTGTGAAGAGACAGGATTGGGAGCCAACAGAGTACTCCAGACTTTGCAGTGATCATTTCATTTCAGGTTAGTTTATCAGTGAACGCAATTTTGATAAAATATATAGCAAAAAGTAAATAGGTCAGTGTTTGTTAACCCATCTGAGCAGTGAAACAAGGCAGTGTTAATTTGTCTAGGGTTGCATGTAGCAGACATCAGACATAAAACACAATAACAGAGGCTAGAAAGAAACGGGACACAGAAATAAATAAACAGGGCTCCATACCAAGGCTGGGTACAGTGTTTGTGATAAAAGACAGATCCAATTTAACACGAATCACAGCTTACTTTCTTGTTAAAATGTGCAAAGGTCTCCACCATCTCATACCGCCTTGCACTGAAGGACTTAAGCGTGCCGTCCAAAATGGCTGCGTCACGTGACTTGGTCACGTGGGTGAAATACCTCAATTGCTGCACAAGGGGGTCACACCAGATACTGACAGCAAACGTTCACATACTTTTGCCACTCACAGATATGTAATATTGGATCATTTTCCTCAATAAGTAAATGACCCAGTATAATATTTTTGTCTCATTTGTTTAACTGGGTTCTCTTTATCTACTTTTAGGACTTGTGTGAAAATCTGATGATGTTTTAGGTCATATTTATGCAGAAATATAGAAAATTCTAAAGGGTTCACAAACTTTCAAGCACCACTCTATCTATCTATCTATCTATCTATCTATCTATCTATCTATCTATCTATCTATCTATCTATCTCCATTCTCTTTGTATTTCTTTCTTTATTATGCCCCTTGTTTCTCATTTTTCTTTAAAGTATCCATTTTAAACCTTTCATAGTCTGCTTCCCACTTTAGATTTATTTCTCCTATTTTTTCCTCATTTTTAAAAAATATTTTCTATTTCTCTGGATTTTTTCCTTCATTGATTATTTAAAACATTATATTAAACCAGTGTTTCTTTCTTTCTTGTCCCTTTTTGTTGTCTGTTTCTCATTTTATTTTTTCTTCCTTTCTTTTCTTTCTATCCATTTCCTTCCATTGCCTTCACTTCTTTTTTTTCAAATTCCAGATTACATTTTTATTTCTTCCTTTTCGTTTGTTTCATTTCCTCATCCTTTTTTCATTCCTTTCTAGTTTTCCTTTTTTTCCTCTTATACGATCTGTTATTCCTTTTCGTTTTTCTTTTTATATTCAAATATAAGAGTTATAATGAGTGGTGTTTGTAAAATCCAAACAAAAGAATGATTGAGACGGGATCTTGAGTTTGCTATCATTTCCATGCCAGTAAGTCACAGATATTACTCAGTATTTTAGTGTAAATGCTGTAAAACCATAAGAGACAGCTTGAGGGAATTGGACTGAAGTTTGTTAAGCAGTGAACATAGCATTAGTGCGCACCCCTGACGGACGTCCACCAAAGGTTGAGGAGAAGTCGATGTGTTTGGGCTTGGGGATAAGTCCTCCAATCAGGCTGTGACAAACGACAGAGCACTCGGCCTGTATGTAATCAGAGGGATTAACCCTGAGAGGCCTGAAGGAGTGGCCATAACTCTGTCTATGTGTGTTTATGAGTGGCGAGTGGACAGATGGGCTTAAGCTAGGCTTTGGTAATACTCATCACTTAGCACTCTGAGAGAGAAATTCTGTAAGTGTGGCCTGTGCGGATGAAACACAGATCTGAGAAGGAGATACGGTGTGACAGCTCTGAAGATAAACTCGAGAGACCACAGAGAGAAAGAGAGATTCCCTCATAAGTCCTACTCGTAACTTCGGGAAGGCCTCCTCAACCCTGAATTCAGCAAGTGACATCAACTCAAAATGGCTGCTCACATCACCAACAATAAACGAATTAGCCCTGCTTACCTTTAAACGACTTTTATACTAATATTTGCTCAGGATAAACCGACAGACAAACATATCTATTTAAAGCTATAACACCGACTATACAGGTTCGCTGGTTTGAGGAGCTAAGGTCAATTTATGCTTCTGCGGAGAATCTACGCTGTAGCTACAACCTAGCTGCATACCCTATGCTGTACCTTACACTGTAGCCTGATGCACATGTCTCCAGAAATGTAACTACAGTGTCTTGCAGAAGTATTCATCCCCCTTGGTGTTTGTCCTGTCTTGTCACATTACAAGCTGGAATTAAAATGGATTTTTGGAGGGTTAGCACCATTTGATTTACACAGCATGCCTACCACTTTAAAGGTGAAAATTGTTGTTTAATTGTGACACAAACAATAATTAAGATGAAAAAACAGAAATTTGGAGCGTGCATAGATATTCACCCTCCCCAAATCAATACTTTGTAGAGCCACCTTTTGCTGCAATTACAGCTGCAAGTCTCTTGGGGGTATGTCTCTAGTAGCTTAGCACATCTAGCTACTGGGATTTTTGCCCATTCATCAAGGCAAAACTGCTCCAACTCCTTCAAGTTAGATGGGTTGCGTTGGTGTACAGCAATCTTCAAGTTATGCCACAGATTCTCAATTGGATTGAAGTCTGGGCTTTGATTAGGCCATTCCAAGACATTTAAATGTTTCCCTTTAAACCACTCCAGTGTAGCTTTCGCAGTATGTTTAGGGTCATTGTCCTGCTGGAACTTGAACCTTAATCCCAGTCTCAAACCTCTGGCCGACTCAAACAGGTTTTCCTCCAGAATTGCCCTGTATTTAGTGCCATCCATCTTTCCTTCAGTCCTGACCAGCTTTCCTGTCCCTGCAGATGAAAAATATCCCCACAATATGATGCTGCCACCACCGTGCTTCACTGTAGGAATGGTGTTCTCAGGGTGCTGGGTTTGCGTCACACATGGCATTTCCCATGATGGCCAAAAAGATCAGTTTTAGTCTCATGTGACCAGAGAATCTTCTTCCATGTGTTTGGGGAGTCTGCCACATGCTGTTGAGCAAACTCCAAATGTGTTTTCTTAAGCAATGACTCTTTTTCTTAGCTACTCTTCCATAAAGCCCCGCTCTGTGGAGTGTATGGCTTAAAGTGGTCCTATGGACAGATACTCCCATCTCCGCTGTGGATCTTTGCAGCTCCTTCAGTGTTCTCTTTGGTGTCTTTTTTGCATCTCTGATTAATGCCCTCCTTGCCTGGTCTGTGAGTTTTGGTGGGCAGGGCCTTCTCTTGTCAGGTTTATAGTGGTGCCATATTCTTTCCATTTTGCTATAATGGATTTAATGAAGCTCTCTGGGATATTCAAAGTTTGGGATATTTTTTATAACCCAACCCTGATCTATACTTCTCCACAACTTTGTCTCCAACCTGTTTGGAGGCTCCTTGGTTTTCATGTTGCTTGCTTAGTAGTGTTGCAGAGTCAGGGTCCTTCCAGAACAGGTTGATAGGTTGATTTATACAGACATCATGTGACAGATCATGTGACACTTTGATTGCACACAGGTGGATCTTAATCAACTAATAATGTGACTTATGAAGTGAATTGGTTGGACCAAGTCTTATTTAGAGGTTTCATATGAAAGGGGACGAATACCTATGCACACTCCAGATGTCTGTTTTTTCATCTTAATTATTGTTTGTGTCACAATTAAACTACAATTTTCACCTTTAAAGTGGTAGGCATGCTGTGTAAATCAAATGGTGCTAACCCTCCTAAAATCCATTTTAATTCCATCTTGGAATGCAACAAAACAGGACGAACACCAAGGGGGATGAATACTTTTGCTCATACTGCTGAATACACCCGAGCTCAAACATTTCAGAAATGCTTTCAGTGAGAATTAATTCGGTTTATAATTTATCACATGAGCTTTCTTTTTCTCCAGGAAATTTGTTTCAAAACAGAATTCTATGGAGCGGCACAGTGGGGTGGTGGTTAGCGCTGTCACCTCACAGTAAGACTGTCCGGGTTCGAGTCCCGTGGCCGACGAGGGCCTTTCTGTGCGGAGTTTGCATGTTGTCCGCGTGGGTGTGCTCCGGTTTCCCCCACAGTCCAAAGACATGCAGGTTAGGTTAACTGGTGACTCTAAATTGAGCGTAGGTGTGAATGTGAGTGTGAATGGTTGTCTGTGTCTATGTGTCAGCCCTGTGATGACCTGGCGACTTGTCCAGGGTGTACCCCGCCTTTCGCCCGTAGTCAGCTGGGATAGGCTCCAGCTTGCCTGCGACCCTGTAGAACAGGATAAAGTGGCTAGAGAAAATGAGATGAGACAAAATTTTGTCTCTGTTATTTTCCATTTATGTTTCTGTCTACAGTGTTTTATTTACTTTTCTATCGGTAATTACAGTGTGTTTCATGTGACAGCACGTCCTAGAGGACACGCTCACCTTATGTGCACGTATAAATAGTTCACCCTGTGCGAGTGTTGGCGCTACATCTACAGCATACACGCTTCACAGAAATATAAATCTGCCTTTTTTTTTAGCCTGCAAGGTTTTCTTGCAAGGAGGCGTCCATGTTTCTCTCCTCACTTTGTAGCTCAAATGCAAGGAGTTTGAAAATGGTGTAATTTCGAGGTAACGTCTGAGTTAAGTTGAGTTCCGTATTAGCCAAGCCACCTACTCACAAGAACTGGACTTTGAGAGAACATGTGAAACTCCACTCAGACAGTAACCCGAGCTCAGGATCAAACCAAGGACCCTGGAACTGTGAGGCGCCAATGTACCCCCTGCACTAAGGCTCAAAGATATTTGCTTTTAAATAGAGACACAGACACAAGATGGCTGCTGCATTTACAGATACTATCATCGTATCTCAAATCACATACTTTGAGAAAGGCTGAAAGGTCTGTTTTGATAAGATTTAGGAAGTGGATCATGACAACAATCACAATGAGGGCAGAAAATGTTAAAGACAAACAGAGCTTGTGAGTGTGTTTAACATCACTGTGCATGAAATTAATAAACGTTTTACAGTTGAACTTGTAATTCAGATGGACAGGGATGGTTTGTCACTGACACGCCATCTATTGGATGTTGTTTTGGAAACGGTCCTACATTTGATCTAAGATCATTTCGGAAATTGTGTGTCTGTGCGATTCAGAGAAAATGAATGTACGCACAAAAAACATACATACCATTCTCCTAGATGTCCATCCATTAGCTGTAACCGCTTTATTCTGTGCAGGGTCACGGGCAAGCTGGAGCCTATCCCAGCTGACTATGGGTGAGTAGCAGGGGACACCCTGGACAAATCACCAAATCATCACAGTGCTGACACAGAGAGACAAATAACCATTCACACCAACGGCCAATTTAGAACCACCAATTAACCTAACCTGCATGTTTTTGGACTGTGGAGGAAACCAGAGCACTGGGAGAACATGCAAACTCCACACAGAAAGGCCCCCATTGGTTGCTGGGCTTGAACCCAGAACCTTCTTGCTGTGAGGTGACAGTGCTAACCACTGTGCCGCCCTCTCCTAGATGTAAAATCTGTAAATCACAAATCATCTTCAAATTGTGCGCAAATGAATGGTTTTAGATCTCTGCCTTGTAAAACACCCTCGAATTAGTGTCATTAGCATATAAAGGATCTCAAATCCAAACCCAAATACTCAACTTGATCATGGTGCAGATGCGTACTGGGACGTTGTTTGGGAGCCTTTCCAGTGGTGTTACCACTAAAACCAAGTACGTGGTCTGGCAGTCTAGAGCCCAGGCTGTGAACGAGGTGGTGGTGCAGTAAAGGTCCCTGAAGAACATAAAGAAAAAGATGTCTGATTTAAAATTCAGGTTAAAAAAAAGTGCATTGTACACCATTGGGCCAGTGTGCAGGCCAAGGAAGATGGAGGCAGAACCCCAAACCTCACCCCAATGGATAACAGAATAGCTGCTATCATTGGAGAGAGAGTGGTCATTGGCGACTATGCAGAAGGTGACATGGATCTTTTGGCTGATGCAGCTTCAGAAGGTATGCTGGCATGTAGTTAAAACCAAGTAAGGTATTGTATGAATAATGCAACATTGTTAAAATTGTGCACTTGTATTAATGCAGATGGAAGAGCAATCCAATAACATTCTTACCCATTGAAATAACGTGTGAATCAACTTCTGTCTTCTCATGAGTGCACTATTCCAGTTAGAGAGTAGCAGAGGGGGATCTTCTACATCCATACACATTTCATCTTCTCCTCTTGCATTCCGACCTCATTGCTCACAGAAAGATTAAGAAGCAGACAACAGGCCAAGAAAATGTGCCATACCTTGTTGGGCTCATACAGTAGTTTCTGTCCTGATGCATCAAGACACGTCCCAGTAATGCATGTAACATCCTACAGACCGGGCGTGAGTCATGGTAAAGTGGGCTTCTTCTGGTGTCTTTTTTTTTTAAAGAAGCAAATAAGCAAAGTACAAGGAAAAATTGATTTACCAAGAAGCCAACCATCTCTATCTTCTCTAGCCTCGAAACGATTCCCCACACTGCAATTATGCACAATGAAGGGCTCACGTGTTGACCCTTGCAATAGTGTTCAGAATCACCATACAAGCTTTGCAAATGAATTGCACAATTTTTTTCCTGTCAGCAAACAAACACACTCATTGGTCACTTTAATAGGAACTTGTTCTTGAGTTGAAGATCCCTCTTCTTGGCTGCAGGACTGGAACCCAATGTGGTCTTCTGCTGTTGCATGCTGAGATGCTTTTCTGTTCACCACGGTTGTAAAGAGTGATTATATGAGTTACTATATCCTTCCTGGCAGCTCAAACTGCTCAATCTGTCCATTTTCCTCTGACCTCTCTTATCAACAAGGTGTTTGTTTCCACCCACAGAACTGTCGCTCGCTCACTCAATGTTTTTTGTTTTTCACACCATTCTGTGTTAACTATAGAGACTGTTGTGCGTGAAAACCCCAGGAGATCAGCAGTTTCTGAAATACTCAAACCAGTCCATCTGGCTCAAACCAACACCCATGCCACAGTGAAAGAAAGTCACACTTTGAGATCACAGTTTTTTCCCATTCTGATGGTTGAACAGGGTGGCACGGTGGTGTAGTGGTTAGCACTGTTGCCTCACAGCAAGAAGGTCCTGGGTTTGAGCCCAGCAGCTGACGAGAGCCTTTCTGTATGAAGTTTGCATGTTCTCCCCGTGTCTGTGTGGGTTTCCTCTGGATGCTCTGGTTTCCCCCACAGTCCAAAGACATGCAGGTTAGGCTAACTGGTGGCTTTAAATTGACCGTAGGCGTGAGTGTGAATGGTTGTTTGCCTCTATGTGTCAGCCCTGCAATGACCTGGTGACTTGTCCAGGGTGTACCCTGCCTCTCACCCAGAGTCAGCTGGGATAGGATCCAGCTTGCCTGCAACCCTGTACAGGATAAGCGGCTACAGATAATGGATGGATAGATGGATATTTGAACATTAACTGAAGTGCTTGATTTGCATCTGCATGATTTGATGCATTGTGCTGCTGTCAAGGGATTGGCTGGTTAGAAAACAGCAGGTGGATGGGTGTTCCTAATAAGTTAAAAGTGACCACTGAGTGTACATATTCATTTGCATGGGGTGCCTGTATGGCAACGTGAGTGCAATCTGACATTGGGGAATCCCGTTGTGTGCACAATATCCTCTTTCAAATTCTGCATCTCCTTGGTAGTGCAAGGAAATGTTATGTCCTGAGGGGACAAATGAATGATGGCTTGATGTACACCTGGCATGATTCTACAAACCAATGGTTGGGATGTTCCAGACCAGTCACCAATTTCTCTTTGGAATGTTCTTTTAGCCAGGAACCCAAGGACAGGTAACACATGCACCTCAACAGGTTGTAGTTGGTGCGTCTCTTTAATTTTGGCCACGAAGCTCTAGTAACTCTAGTAGTGTAGCTCTTGGCAAATGGTACCTGCTTATCAGCCATCCATCATCATGTGGAAAGAAGTCTGCCGATCTCAAAAAAACTGTTCCCTTCTTATGGCATGGTTAATGAAATCTTTGAGAAGTACCAATGCTGCCATTCTGTCTCTTGGACATTTTACAGTCTGTAGATTGCCTGAAAGGTTTGACACATGTGGAACCATAATATGTCTCATCTCATCTCATTATCTCTAGCCGCTTTATCCTGTTCTACAGGGTTGCAGGCAAGCTGGAGCCTATCCCAGCTGACTACGGGCGAAAGGCGGGGTACACCCTGGACAAGTCGCCAGGTCATCACAGGGCTGACACATAGACACAGACAACCATTCACACTCACATTCACACCTACGCTCAATTTAGAGTCACCAGTTAACCTAACCTGCATGTCTTTGGACTGTGGGGGAAACCGGAGCACCCGGAGGAAACCCACGCGGACACGGGGAGAACATGCAAACTCCGCACAGAAAGGCCCTCGCCGGCCACGGGGCTCGAACCCGGACCTTCTTGCTGTGAGGCGACAGCGCTAACTACTACACCACCGTGCCACCCCACCATAATATGTGTACAACTTAAATTTCCTTCAAGGATGTGGAAAATTATGTGAGTAAGCCCTAATTAACACCTTGAAAATGTTGCTATCGTAAAAGCTACACAGTTACAAGATTCTGGACCCACAGAGTTAAACGGAATATTTCAAAACGAAGCAGAGATTTTTGAAACTCGAAGCCAGATTATGATTGATTAGGAATGGTTTGTACTTACTTGTCCAAAAGAATAATGTTGAACACATTTGTAGCACCCTTGTGTTTCTTTCAGAAAGCACAAACAATAGATGGTGTGTTTGGGTGTGATTTGACCCTTGTGGTTTTCTCCAACACAAAGACTTGTAGCCTTTCATGTCAGTTCTCTCAGCGCTGAGCTCATCCAAAATTCCCAAAACTGAACCCTTTCTCCATCGCTCATGTTACACAGCTGTTATATTTAACCGGTTTGTTCTAATTAGAACTGGAATCAGCTCTGATCGGAGTGTCTCGTGGAAAATTTATCAGAATTGTCACAAATGAGAATGATTCTGTTGCGACTTATGCACATGTACAGTAGTAAACCAGAAGAAAATTGATGTGTTAATCCTCGTACATATTTGTGATATTTATGACATGGTACATTTTGGGAAAAATGCTTGTTGAGTGCTGATATAAAATTCCAATATCATAGAAACGATAGCAAGGTAGAAACATAAACATGTAGCTATCTATAATGGCAAGCAGAGTTTTTAAATTTGACCTTTGACCTTCCTTGTCAATATAATGCTTGATCACAGGAGGTCTCTGAAGGTTGAGTGCGTCTCAAAGCGTCTTCACACTCTGGGGTTCAAAGTGTCTGGGAGTTTCTTTCTCGAAGACGTGCTGCATTGTAGACAGTCAGTGGACTAGAATGAAGGGGCGAAGGCATTATAGGCATAAAAGAAAAAGGAGGAATCCAGTTTTTTCCCACAAGTTGATTTGCTCAAGCTGATTTGCCGAGCCAACGGTCTGGTTCTTCCAAGTCCAATTCGAAATCAGATGTTAGCATGATTGTGTCAGCATACGAGACCTACATAGCATGACCCCATGCTGTGAAGAAAGGCTTATGTGCTTGTGTGTGGGTGGCGTGACATGACCTTGTGTTGTGGTGTAGCCTTCCAAGCTTTTATATCCTCCCAGTCATACAGCCTTCAGTCCCAAAATCTCAGAATGGCTCAAATTGTGTTTTCCAAATGCAGACCAGCTTCACAACTGTGATGATCGCATCTGTTGATCGTTTTTACAAAAGCGAGAATTCAAGCTACATCTCTTAACCACGCCCCTCATGCCAAGATTAACTATTTGTAACTTGGACAACTTCATAAGAACTCGAACAAGAGAAGGGGTTTGTTGCATGTTCTAGGAATGAAGTTGGAAGAAAAGCATCAACTGCTAGCCCCGCCCCTAATGCTAACCTTAACCAATCATAACTTTTAAATTCTTTGCAATTGTGTTCATTTTCAAGGAACTGTTTTACAAAAAAACTTGTAGAAGTAGTTACTTGAGGTTATCAGTTAATGGCAGCACATGTGGGAAAAGCTAAATAGCAAAACTTACGATGCTTACACTCATGATGAAGATTTGGCATTTTGTTTTTTTATTGTTGCAGAGCTAAACAATCGAACTCAATTTCTACAAAAGTCATATCCATTCTATGAAAAAGGTAAATAGTGTATATGAAATTTCAAATCTCATCTCATTATCTCTAGCCGCTTTATCCTTCTACAGGGTCACAGGCAAGCTGGAGCCTATCCCAGCTGACTACGGGCGAAAGGCAGGGTACACCCTGGACAAGTCGCCAGGTCATCACAGGGCTGGCACATAGACACAGACAACCATTCACACTCACACCTACGGTCAATTTAGAGTCACCAGTTAACCTAACCTGCCTGTCTTTGGACTGTGGGGGAAACCAGAGCACCCAGAGGAAACCCACACGGACATGGGGAGAACATGCAAACTCCGCACAGAAAGGCCCTCGCCGGCCACGGGGCTCGAACCCGGACCTTCTTGCTGTGAGGCGACAGCACTAACCACTGCACCATCGTGCCGCCCCTGAAATTTCAAATGTTAAAATTAATCTAATGGCTTTTAGTCAGATTAAATCTAACATAACATAAAGTTCCCATGTCATAATCCCACTGAGAACTTTGTTTCAACTTTACGTGAGGGGCTTGTTCACATTCCTACAAACTGTCCATTAAATTCAGTTGGAACAAAGCAAGTGCTGGAGTCCAATACCAGTCCAAAGTTTGGACATCCCTTCTAATTCAATGTTTTTTCTTTATTTTTATTAATTAAGTCACTTCATGTCTTAAAGTAATGATGAATGTAATTTCTCTTTACTTAGTTGAGCGTTTCTTGACATAATACGAATTACTGCAATTGTGGAATGGGGCTATTTACTGTTTTTTTTTATTATTTACTATTTACTGTTTGATCTCAAACGCATTAAGGAGGCAAGAAACTTCTCCACTAATTAATTTTTGATGAGGCACACCTGTTAATTGAAAAGCGTTCCAGGTGACTACCTCATGAAGCTGGTTAAGATAATGCCAATAGTGTGCAAAGCATCATCATGGTAAACACTGGCTACTTTGAAGAAACTAAAATACGATACAACCCCAATTCCAGAAAAGTTGGGACACTGTGTAAACTGTAAATAAGAACAGAATGTGATAATTTGCAAATCATGGAAACCCTATATTTCATTGAAAATAGTCCAAAGATAACATATCAAATGGTGAAACTGAGAAATTTTATTGTTTTTTGAAAAATATATGCTCATTTTGAATTTGATGTCAGCAACATGTTTCAAACAAGTTGGGACAGGAGCGTGTTTACCACTGTGTTGCATCACCTCTACTTTTAACAACATTCTGTAACCGTTTGGGAACTGAGGAGACCAACTGCTATAGTTTTAAAGAGAAATGTTGTCCCATTCTTGCCTGATATACAATTTCAGTTGCTCAACAGTTTGGGGTCAACTTTGTCATATTTTGCGCTTCATAATGCACCAAATGGGAGACAGGTATAGATTGCAGGCAGGCCAGTTTAGCACCTGGACTCTTTTACTATGGAGCCATGCAGTTTTAATATGTGCAGAAAGCGGTTTGGCATTGCCTTGCTGAAAGAAGGAAGGCCTTCTCTGAAAAAGTTTTTGTCTGGATGGCAGAATATTGCTCTGAAAAATGTATATATCATTCAGTATTAATGATTACACAATGTTTAAAGTCTTTTGTCACCCTGTCCCAACTTTTCTGAATCATGTTGCTGACGTGAAATTCAACATATGAGCATATATTTTTCAAAAAACAAAAAAAACCTAAATTCTCAGTTTCAACATTTGATATGTTGCCTTTGTACTATTTTCAATGAAATATAGGGTTTCCATGCATGGGCGCCGCCAGGGGGGGAAAGGTTAGAACAATTCTAGGGGCCCAGCACTGCCATGGGGCCCTTTAAGGGGCTGATAATATGCTTTTAATGATTTTAATAAGACTTTTGAAATAACAACAATGCAATATTCCGTCTGGTAAAATGAGCTAATTGAACAAGGTTGTCTATTTCTTGAGTTCTTCAACATATTGTCATTTAACCCTCCCCCTTTTGTGAAATGGTATGGTCCAGTTCTGGTAGAAGCGCGATGCGTTAAATCTGTGTGCTGATCAGTGCAACGCTACTTGCTGCTGTGTCGCGGTGCAGCAGCCTGCCAGCCAGCAGTGGAGTGCGTACAGTCTATGATCGCTAAATATGAAGAGTGGCTGTCAAAAACGTAAAGAAAGGCAGCTGAAAGCTGAGAGGGACCGGAGAGGCAGGCAACTGGTCACTCAGTTTTTCCCAAAGAAAGGTAGCTATCGCTCACATATGTGTTCAAAATATTAGCGAATGGTAAATGAACAGTATGAACGTGGTTGGATTAGCCTATCAAGAGAACATTTTTACAGTTTGTACAGTGACATTTTTTCCATTTTAATAACTGAACTGACTTGTGTGATAAACAAGATGAAATATTACGTTATGCTGGTGCTAATAACTAGTGCTAATAACCAGTTTCATAACTAATGGGGTGCCCTAAATATGCACAGATTCAGCCTCAGGGGGACCTCCGCCCTACCAAACCACTGAACCCCCCTTTGGAGAAGGAGGTAAGCAGCAATACAACCCATAAATGCTTTAGGATTGAAGTTTTTAATGAGCGAGCGCCATATACAGTTTGCTAGATTAAAGTGTTGCTAATAACGGACACCAGTCAAGTGTTTGACATGGTTACACGTGTGGAATGTTCACACGTTCTAAACCATTGGTTTCAAATTGAGGAGCTGGAGAAAGCACAGCACACATAAAAGAGGGATAGAGGTTACAACATATGAAGAAATACGTACGTAATTGATCAAATTGAAATGTCAGGATTTTTTGCACACTGCCAGTTACAGTTGCTGGTGGAGAAAGGGCATTCAGTAAACTCAAACTGATCAAGAGTTACCTCAGGTCGACCATGTTGCAGGAGAGGTTGAATAGTCTAGCAATACTTTCAATTGAAAGTGAATTGGCTCGCTCTCTAGACTTCAAAGATTTAATTCATAACTTTGCTACAAAGAAGCCTCGGCGCCTAGACTTGGGTATTTAAATCTTTACTGTATGAGTAGTGTAAATATTGTTCTTCATGTTTACATTTGGATTGGGTGATATTGCTGGTAAGAATCTATCTCATCTCATCTCATCTCATCTCATTATCTCTAGCCGCTTTATCCTGTTCAACAGGGTTGCAGGCAAGCTGGAGCCTATCCCAGCTGACTACGGGAGAAAGGCGGGGTTCACCCTGGACAAGTCGCCAGGTCATCACAGGGCTGACACATAGACAACCATTCACACTCACATTCACACCTACGGTCAATTTAGAGTCACCAGTTAACCTAACCTGCATGTCTTTGGACTGTGGGGGAAACCGGAGCACCCGGAGGAAACCCACGCGGACACGGGGAGAACATGCAAACTCCGCACAGAAAGGCCCTCGCCGGCCACGGGGCTCGAACCCAGGACCTTCTTGCTGTGAGGCGACAGCGCTAACCACTACTATCTTGAATATTGAATATTTTATTGTTCATGGATATTTGAATATTTGCTTTGACAAACTTTTTCTATGATTTATTAGCAGTCACATCACACATTTCACTACCAGTTGTCCTAGCACAAGAAGGCATGTGGCAAAATCTTGAATTTTCATTTGTGATTGTAAATGCACCAGAATTAGTCACTGACCAGTTTTCATCTAGTCCCTGGTAGGTTAATACATAAAATGTAATAACAAAGTCACAAACTCAAGGTCCATGGGCTATCAAAAGTCAAATAATGACAATAGTGCAATTGTGACGAGGGTGGGCAAAGTTGGGGGGCCCAAAATTCTAATCTTTCATGAGGCCCAAAATTTCTGGCGGCGCCCCTGTTTCCATGATTTGCAAATATTCACATTTTGTTTTTATTTACAGTTTACACAGCATCCCAGCGTTTTTGGAATTGGGGTTGTAACTGTTTTGTTTTTTAACACTTTTTTTTTTATTTACCACATAATTCAGTATATGTTCCAGATGTTATTTCATAGTTTTGATGTCTTCAGTATTGTTCTACAATGTAAAAAAAATGGTCAAAATACAGAAAAACCTATAAATGAGTGTGTGTGTGTGTGTGTGTGTGGGGGGGGGGGGGGGTAGAAGCTTTTGACTGGTACTGTATATGCCTTCTACTGTATATTATCCCCTTCAGACACAAGGAAAAATGCTATGGAACTTCATGTGTACAATTGTACACATTATGTCCGAAGGGGTTATTTACAGGTCCTTTTATAGTAGTAGTCCAGTCCAAATATGGCTTATGCAGAGCCAAGCACACAAACTGAGGGGTTATAGTGCTTGGCTCCCTTGAAACCTTGCCGTGTTGCCTCTTATAATAATATAATCATTTATGTTGAGTTTTCAAATCAAAACATAATGATTAATTTTGTATGATGAACTGTTTTTTTTTTTTTTATGACAGGTGCTCCAAATAATCTATGGCTAATGATAATGGATAATGAAAATGTGTTGCAATTTAACAAAGAAAAACATCAACATTGATATGGTGAAGTTTTCTGTAAAGAGAGACATTTATTTCACATTTATAGAAGGAGTCTCCAGTGGGGCGGCACGGTGGTGTAGTGGTTAGCGCTGTCGCCTCACAGCAAGAATGTTCTGGGTTCAAGCCCCGTGGCCGACGAGGGCCTTTCTGTGCGGAGTTTGCATGTTGTGTCCGTGTGGGTTTCCTCCGGGTGCTCTGGTTTCCCCCACAGTCCAAAGACATGCAGGTTAGGTTAACTGGTGACTCTAAATTGACTGTAGGTGTGAATGGTTGTCTGTGTCTATGTGTCAGCCCTGTGATGACCTGGCAACTTGTCCAGGGTGTACCCCGCCTTTCGCCCGTAGTCAGCTGGGATAGGCTCCAGCTTGCCTGCAACCCTGTAGAACAGGATAAAGCGGCTAGAGATAATGAGAATGAGTTTCCAGTGTTCGCACCATATTTAGAAACATGTCTTATTTGACTGTGATATGTTTGATTGCTTGGTGGAGATAATGATGATGTTGATGGTGTTAAATGTTTCCCTGAAGCACTTCTAATGCTGCTTCATTACGTCCTCAAAAAATCCTTTTGAAATTCCCAAAGTCAAGTCAAGTTTATTTGTATAGCACTTTTAACAATAGACATTGTCTCAAAGCAGCTTTACAGGAATTTAAAGATTTTAAACACGAGCTAATTTTATCCCTAATCTATCCCCAATGAGCAAGCCTGTGGCGACGGTGGCAAGGAAAAACTCCCTCAGATGACATGAGGAAGAAACTTCAAGAGGAACCAGACTCAAAAGGGAACCCATCCTCATCTGGGTGATAACAGACAATGTGATTATAAATAACTTGCTTCTATAACAGTGTCCTATAGAATCATAAAGTATAACTGTGAAACCAGGAAATTCATTGTAGTTTTAACATGAAGTCTGTTTTGTTGATGTTATAAACTGTTCATTGATGGAAAATTGAGTGCAAAACTTTTCATGACAACTGCAGGCCTAAAGTTAGCAAGTCAACTGTAATCATCAGCCATAAAAGCATCACTGTAAGTGTCCAGAGCGTCTTCCAAGTGCAACTTTTGACTGTCCATATGGGGCCGTCCTCTACAGGAGTGATGTGACGAGACTCCAGCCAGACACAGGGCATCAGGATGGATCAGGCGAGTCCGAGGAGCAGAAGAGGTCAGCATCTCGATCTCAGGCTCGACGTGTAACTCAGAGGGACAGACAGAGTGGGGGGAAGGAAGAGAGACAGAGAAAACACAGGTTTTTAGGTATGCCCAATGATGAATAAGAACTGTATACATTTTGTGCTGAGTGTAAGCAGGGACTCTGGCAAAACTAACTATGACAGCATAACTAAAAGGAGAGAGCCAGAAGGTAACAAAGGCATGAGGGAGCCCCGGGACATAAAGCAGCCAGCCACTACACCGTCAACAAACCCCAGTGAGCGAATGAGTGGGGGACTGACAGCATCCATATATCCCAGTTTACCAAAACACTCTATGCCCGAGGACCCTCCAGATCTACTCCTTTACCTCATAAACACCATTAACAAAAGGCTTGACGAAACAGACATATTTTCAGCCTAGACTTAAACACTGAGGCTGTGTCTGAGTCCCGAACACTACTTGGAAGGCTGTTCCATAACTGTGGGGCTTTGTAAGAAAAGGCTCTGCCCCCTGATGTAGCTTTCACTATATGAGGTACCAGCGGATAGCCTGCACCTTTTGATCTAAGTAGGCATGGCAGGTCATAAAGGACCAGAGCACTTACAGTAGAAGCACTGAAATGCCACCCAGGAACAATCAGACCAAGCAGAGATTAGTTACGATAATTCTGCCCTGTCAGTCACAGCTTAGCACCAATAAATCCTTAAAACTCCAAATCTGTGGTTGATGAAGTCCACTATGCAGGGAGCAAGGCAGCAAGTGTGGTTTGATTGAGATGTGAGGTGGCTTGCTGAGAGACCTGGCCAACAGATGGCTCAGATAACAGCAGGGATTTATGAGCTCCTAGTAGTAATTCACCAAATAACCCAAGTGAATTAGAACACATCCGTATGGAAAATACTACACTGTACATTTACCAAAATATGTCAATATGCATACATTATATATGTCTTGTAATAGATGAGATGGTACATATAATTACCTGCTACCGAATATATCTGATTCACGCGAGTCTATAAGTTAAAATCCAGAAATTCATTCATGATGATGACTGTTGGAATGAAAAAGGGAATGATTTGAACATTTTGTAACTGAAGACAACAGAAAGGTTTGCATTTTTGCTTTCAAATTTTTCATCTTAAATGTGAGTTTTATAAAATAAGTTAAGGACCCAGTTCAGTCAGCAAGGTATTTTGAAAAAAAACAAAAACTTCAAATGGCTCTAGTCATACAGTAAATACATATCAGCTCTCAAAAAGAACTTACTCAAAGAGCTGATCCAAATTGCTGACTCAAAGAGCTGACTCAGTGTTGACTCAAAGAGTGAACTCAAAAACGTGACTCAAAAGTCAACTTAGTGTTCAAAAGAGACTCAAAAAGCTGATGCAAATTGCTGACTTAAAGAGCAGACTCAGAGAGAAAACTCAAAGAGCTGACTCAAAGTGTTAACTCATTGCTGACTCAAAGAGTTGACCCAAGAGCCATTTCAAAGAGTTGACTCAGAGCTCACTCAAAGACTTAACTCAAAAGCCAACTCAGTGCTCTGTCAAAGGGTTGACCAAAAGAGCCAATTCAAAGAGCTGACTCAAAAAGCTAATGCAAAGTGCTGAGTCAAAGAGTGAACTCAAAGAGCTGACTCAAAGGGCTGACCCAAAGAGCCAATTCAAATTGTTGCCTCAAAGAGTGAACTCAAAAAGCAGACTCAAAGAGCTAACTCAAAGAACTGACCCAAAGAGCCTATTCAAAGAGCTGTTTCAAAAAGTTGGTCAAATTGCTGACTTAAAAGAGCAGACTCAAAGAGAAAACTCAAAGAGCTGACTCAAAGAGCTAATGCAAAGTGTTAACTCAGTGTTGACTCAAAGAGCTGATCCTAATTGCTAACTCAAAGAGCTGACTCAAAGAGTCAATTCAAAGAGCTGACTCAAAGAGTGAACTCAAAGAGGTGACTCAAAGAGTTCATTTAAAGAGATCTCAGAGTTGACCCAAAAAGCCAATTCAAAGAGCTGACTCAAAAAGTGACCTCAAAGAGCTGACTCAAAGTGCTAACTCTTTGAGTCAGCTCTTCGAGTTATCTTAAAGCACTGGTCCAAAAAGCCTATTCAAAGAGCTGTCTCAAAAAGTTGGTGCAAATTGCTGACTGAAAGAGCAGACTCAAAGAGGAAACTCAAAGAGCTGACTCAAAGTGTTAACTCAGTGTTGACTCAAAGAGCTGATCCTAATTGCTAGCTCAAAGAGCTGATCCAAGAGACACTTCAAATAGTTGACTCAAAGAGCTGACTTAAAGAATTCTCAAAGAGTCAATTCAAAGAGCTGACTCAAAAAGCTAATGCAAATTGATGACTCATATAGCTCATTCAGAGAGGTGACTCAAAGAGCTCACTCAAAGAGATCTCAAAGTTGACCCAAAGAGCCAATTCAAAGAGGTGACTCAAAGAGCTGACTCAAAGAACTGACCCAAAGACCCAATTGAAATTGCTGACTCACAGAGTGACTTCAAAAAGTTGACTCAAAGAGCTAACTCAAAGCGCTGACTCAAAGAGTTATCTCAAAGAACTGGCCCAAAGAGCCTATTCAAATAGCTGTCTCAAAAAGTTGGTGCAGATTGTTGACTTAAAGAGCAGACTCAAAGAGAAAACTCAAAGAGCTGACTCAAAGTGTTAACTCATTGTTGACTCAAAGAGCTGACCCTAATTGCTGACTCAAAGAGTTGACCCAAGAGCCACTTCAAAGAGTTGACTCAGAGCTCACTCAAAGACTTAACTCAAAAGCCAACTCAGTGCTCTGTCAAAGGGTTGACCAAAAGAGCCAATTCAAAGAGGTGACTCAAAAAGCTAATGCAAATTGCTGACTCAAAGAGTGATCTCAAAGAGTTGACCCAAAGAACTGACTCAAAGAACTGATCCAAAGAGCTTATTCAAAGAGCTGACTCAAAAAAGTTGGTGCAAATTACTGACTTGAAGAGCAGACTCAAAGAGAAAATTCAAAGAGCTGACTCAAACAGCTGACCCAAGAGCCAATTCAAAGAGTTGACTCAAAGAGCTGACTCAAAAAGCTCACTCAAACAGTTATCTCAAAGAATCAATTCAAATTGCTGACTCAAAGAGCTGACTTGTTTGTGACACGATACATCACGAGTTTAGGAACTGGGTAAAATTGACCTATTTACACAATCATGTCAAGCTGCGATATAAGTTTTATCTAGAGTGCGAACTGGCTTGACTGCCTTCTACCTCGTGTTCTAGCTAGATTGTTTTCTGGCTCGCCTGCTAAGGGCTCAGTGTGAAGGTTAAAGTGAGAGTTTCGGGTTAGAGTTGAAGTTAGGAGCAAATATTTGTACAGTGTTTTTTCCCCATGAATGTTTTTTTTTTTCCATAAAAGCTACTTTAGGTAGAACAGAACAGTGAAATAGCCATTAGAAATTACAATCCTGATTCCAAAAAAGTTGGGACAAAGAACAAATTGTAAATAAAAACGGAATGCAATAATTTACAAATCTCAAAAACTGATATTGTATTCACAATAGAACATAGACAACATATCAAATGTCGAAAGTGAGACATTTTGAAATTTCATGCCAAATATTGGCTCATTTGAAATTTCATGACAGCAACACATCTCAAAAAAGTTGGGACAGGGGCGATAAGAGGCTGGAAAAGTTAAAGGTACAAAAAAGGAACAGCTGGAGGACCAAATTGCAACTCATTAGGTCAGTTGGCAATAGGTCATTAACATGACTGGGGATAAAAAGAGCATCTTGGAGTGGCAGCGGCTCTCAGAAGTAAAGATGGGAAGAGGATCACCAATCCCCCTAATTCTGCGCCGACAAATAGTGGAGCAATATCAGAAAGGAGTTCGACAGTGTAAAATTGCAAAGAGTTTGAACATATCATCATCTCCAGTGCATAATATCATCAAAAGATTCAGAGAATCTGGAAGAATCTCTGTGCGTAAGGGTCAAGGCCGGAAAACCATACTGGGTGCCCGTGATCTTCGGGCCCTTAGACGGCACTGCATCACATACAGGTATGCTTCTGTATTGGAAATCACAAAATGGGCTCAGGAATATTTCCAGAGAACATTATCTGTGAACACAATTCACCGTGCCATCCGCCGTTGCCAGCTAAAACTCTATAGTTCAAAGAAGAAGCCGTATCTAAACATGATCCAGAAGCGCAGACGTCTTCTCTGGGCCAAGGCTCATTTAAAATGGACTGTGTCAAAGTGGAAAACTGTTCTGTGGTCAGATGAATCAAAATTTGAAGTTCTTTATGGAAATCAGGGACGCCGTGTCATTCGGACTAAAGAGGAGAAGGACGACCCAAGTTGTTATCAGCGCTCAGTTCAGAAGCCTGCATCTCTGATGGTATGGGGTTGCATTAGTGCGTGTGGCATGGGCAGCTTACACATCTGGAAAGACACCATCAATGCTGAAAGGTATATCCAGGTTCTAGAGCAACATATGCTCCCATCCAGACAACGTCTCTTTCAGGGAAGACCTTGCATTTTCCAACATGACAATGCCAAACCACATACTGCATCAATTACAGCATCATGGCTGCGTAGAAGAAGGGTCCGGGTACTGAACTGGCCAGCCTGCAGTCCAGATCTTTCACCCATAGAAAACATTTGGCGCATCATAAAACGGAAGATACGACAAAAAAGACCTAAGACAGTCGAGCAACTAGAATCCTACATTAGACAAGAATGGGTTAACATTCCTATCCCTAAACTTGAGCAACTTGTCTCCTCAGTCCCCAGACGTTTACAGACTGTTGTAAAGAGAAAAGGGGATGTCTCACAGTGGTAAACATGGCCTTGTCCCAACTTTTTTGAGATGTGTTGTTGTCATGAAATTTAAAATCACCTAATTTTTCTCTTTAAATGATACATTTTCTCAATTTAAACATTTGATATGTCATCTATGTTCTATTCTGAATAAAAAATGGAATTTTTAAACTTCCACATCATTGCATTCCGTTTTTATTTACAATTTGTACTTTGTCCCAACTTTTTTGGAATCGGGGTTGTACAATGGTGGAACGGAAATCGTGAACAGGGGCAAGCGTTTCTTGATATATAGCAGAAAGATGAAACACGGCTGCTTTGTGCTCCAGATGCTTGGTGTATTCCTGTGGGTTTTTTTTTTTTTGAAAGAAGGGTTGATTTGCACTGTGCATCAGGTCACATGAAAAAAAAGTACGTTGATGGAAGATGTGAACCTGTAGCTTTCCTGATCTGAATTACATACTCGCCTGAGGTGAAGTTCCAAATGTTTACACTTGCGACTGCGTTTGATTCATCATAAGAGGCACAAAGGAAACATACACATGGAGAAATTTGTGTATTTATAGAAGACGGTGTAGCTAGAGGGTGTTTCGGGAAAAGCTGGAAATTCACACACGCTGAGAAGTGGAGTGTGTTTGGTGAGGTAAATGGAACTCTTATTTACAGCTCGTGATGAGTCGGAGATGAAATAACTTCTGCGGGGGGGGGGGGGGGGGGGAGCACTGGGTGTTAAACGGCTTCTTCATCATGATCGGATTACATCCCCCAACACAATCACACACAATCGCACAATGGCCACCCACACATACGTTATGAAGCTCAGACACACTGAGTATTTAAACTTTAATAAGGGTGCAGTGTCTCTTTTGGGAGAAATGAAATAAAAGCTCCATCAAAAGTTGCGCCACCTGGAGCGTCTACTAAAACACACAGACGGTCAGGAATACCAGGACTGAACAGGAGTCACTCTGGATTAAAAAAAAAAACACCATTATCCCAAAATAATATCATTCTTGCATTTTTCTTTTTTTTACGACAATGTCTGCAATTTTAAGAAATATCCAAAACACTAATTCGACTTTTATAAAACAAGTCATAGATGATCGCTAGCTACTGGTGCTGCAGTTCTACACATAAACATTTACTCTCCTAAATGACCATTAAGTTCATGTTATGGATCACAAAACTCATGAAGCCAGAGCAAATAAACATCCAGGTAGAGTATAGTGTGTGTGTGTGTGTGTGTGTGTGTCCATAATTCACTCAACACGTCTGGTCTTCTGGCCTGTTCTATCATGGCCGCAGAGCTAGCTATAATTTCTTTTGAATTCTGGCTTGAAGTGATCAGGAGAAAATTCACCTCGTGATGTTCTCATGTGAGCGAGAACAATCTTTTATTTCTTAATGTATAAAACTGCTGTCAAGTTGGAGACCAAATTTGGGATCTGATGATCCATTGGACTGACTGACTATACCAGTATATTTATTCATATTTTAGCATTTTACTTTCTGCTTTCTGTATGGAAAGGGTGCATGTGACCTCAAAAGAATGTAAAGTCGCTGCTTATTACCGAGTTGTTTATCCCAGAAGAAAGAATAAAACACTTGGTGGTATGCTCTTAGAGGAAAATAATATTTTCTGAGAACTTCATCACGGTCATTGGTACTTTAACAACCCAGGCCATCCATGAAAACAACCTCCAGTAACATCATACTATCACACTGAATCTGTTGCGTATGCAGAAGCAAATGATATGTTAGCACATTATGCTATTATCTGTGTTTGTAATCAAGTGCTAAGGCATCTAAGCACAGCAGTGTGTGTGAGTGTGTGGTGTGTCAGTTTTCTCAGTGTGGTAAGACCATGAAGTTAGTAAATTGACAAATTAATGTGTTAGTGTGATAAGCATCGTTTGTTCTTAAGGTTAGTGAGCTCAGTGTGCGACTTTACTCTTCTTCATGTCATTATTTCGTTCATCCCAATTGTACCGCCTCCTAAATAGGAGATCCTGAATGGGTTCTTTGGCTTGGATCTATGTCGGAGCCCTTAAACGTCTTCTATGTAGACACATTCAAAAAGGGTTTCAAGAAGAAAAGCTAAAAAAAAAACCTAGCCCTCGCTAATAATTTTAAGTTTTAAACATTAATGTTCGAAGAGTGCTTGGTTCCAAAACAGATTTTATACTAGAAGGGCTCTTGGTAGAGTGCATACCTCGGCCAAGCCACATATTACCAAGATCAAAATCAAAACACTTGAAGCTAGGATAATACTCAAGCTAAACACCAAATTTCATCCAAATCCGTTCACTACTTTTTGAGTTACTTTGGGAACAAACAAAAAAGTCTCAGATCCACATACAGTACATATCCGGATTTGCATCAAAATCTAGCCAATTGTTCCTTGGCCAGTGGCCCACCTTTCCTCCAAATTTCATCAAAATCAGTTCACTATGTTTTAAGTTATGTTGAGAAAAGACAAACAAACCAACAATTGGAGGTGAAAACATAACCTCCTCCAAAAAAGTTAGCGGAGGTAATAATGTTTAAATACAGTATGGAGCTAGTTTTCAAGCAAAACGCCAACATAACATTCTGCGTTGTGAAGCAAATTATTTAAACTGTAGTAATACCATTTCTGGAATTTTACAGTTTAATCTTCTCAGAATTTGTCAAATATTTGTTTGCTTTAAAGTGTATGCAATGCCTCTAAACCCCACTTTTTTCCTTGTACAAAGCAACGATCATTATGCTGATTGACCATGTGTTTTCGAACCATACACTACTGCTCAAAAGTTTGGGGTCACTTTGAAATGTCCTTATTTTTGAAAGAAAAGCACTGTTCTTTTCAATGAAGATCACTTTAAACTAATCAGAAATCCACTCTATACATTGCTAATGTGGTAAATGACTATTCTAGCTGCAAATGTCTGGTTTTTGGTGCAATATCTCCATAGGTGTATAGAGGCCCATTTCCAGCAACTCTCACTCCAGTGTTCTAATGGTACAATGTGTTTGCTCATCACCTCAGAAGGCTAATGGATGATTAGAAAACCCTTGTACAATCATGTTAGCACAGCTGAAAACAGTTGAGCTCTTTAGAGAAGCTATAAAACTGACCTTCCTTTGAGCAGATTGAGTTTCTGGAGCATCACATTTGTGGGGTCGATTAAATGCTCAAAATGGCCAGAAAAATGTCTCGACTATATTTTCTATTCATTTTACAACTTATGGTGGTAAATAAAAGTGTGACTTTTCATGGAAAACACAAAATTGTCTGGGTGACCCCAAACTTTTTAACGGTAGTGTAGCTGATCCAAAAGGCCATAAATTAATGGAAAATCAATAAGATCAGCTGATTTTCCCGAAATCTGCCGAGACTGAACCGGAAGGGATGCATGACATCACACGTGTAACAATCCAGGTATCAATTTCGTTCCTGTGCGCAGCAGTGGTTAGACCAGTCTCGATATGGAATCACGTTTTGGAGAGAATTCTGATAGTGATTGGGATTCTTCTATGTCGGATGAAGGGGCAGATGATTATCAAGGATATTCCGGAGTAAATGGTTATCTTTTCGAGCCCCCAAAACGAGACACAGATGCCAGTTCACTCAGTTCACGACAGTCTTCCTCTGTAGTGCGCGTGAGATGGAGAGATAGATAAAGAGAGATGTGCAGAACATGGTGGTTACCTTTCATCATGCTTTCCTGAACAAAACTAAAAACAAATCGAGTCTTGCAATATTGCAATCTGAGAGCATTTAACACGTTTCAGTTAATAATTAATGTTGATGATGATGATGATGATTGCGCGCACATTTTTCTTCCTGTTAAAATGCATCAGATATGATAAGATCGGATGTCACAAGCATGTAAATGTTGCTCATAATCCTGCGTCTGGTGTGTGTGTGTGTGTGATAATAGGGGAATCGACAAACTGTCCAAATGTCATTTATTAAATAAATGGGTTTCTTTTTGCTCCAGTAATTCCCATGTGGTCGTTCTGGTGGTGGTGAACACTTGATGGATCAGATTTATTATTAGTAGGCCGCACAAAATCTGCCCACTTTGTTTGCACAAACCTCACCCACTGTCGCTTTAGATTAGTGTCATTTCTCGGAAATTCGTGAACTGAATGTCCTGTTGTATATGGATTTGAACATCCAAACACAACGCAGCACTTTCCCATTGTTATTTTTGTAAGATTCCATCAACAATATCCAATTTCAGCGAGTAGACAAGCATGGAGTCAGATGAACCGAAATGACCCAAATAACCGGGATTCCACATGTGACGTCATGCGAGATTAGCCCTGAGGCAAGGCTGCCTTTTTCCGGGATCCGTAAGCCTCGATTTATCGGTAATTTTGTGCTTGATAATAAAATAACAAATAATTAATATTATTTCCCCCCCGCTTTATTAATTCATTTTGGTCATTAGTAATGATATATAATCATTTTAAAGCATTACAATAAGGCATTACATACACTTTAAACTACCCAAAGAACCCTTGAGGAACCCTTGAGGAATGAAATGTTTAGTCAGGTTATCATTTAAAAATCATTAGTATAGCTTGGCTGGCACTTCATTCTTCTAAAGTCATCTTAAACACACCCATTGCAATGGTGATGAATGCCTTCAACACAGCAAGAGGTTGCTGAGCGTGAACGAAGCCAGGGTGCAGAGTGACACTGCGAGGTTGAGGCATGCCGGCGTCCTACAAATGTGTTTGCTCATGAGGAAAACCAAACAGAACATCTCTCTGTTTACCTGAGCAAAGAAAGCTCTCCATCTCCATCTCCAAGACAGCTGAAGCTCAAAGGGGTCACAGTGGTCTCTCATCACATGGCCCTTTATCACTCTCCTGCACATCCGTCAGAAAGTCCAGTGGAGCTATTTATAACTTCTCAGAGTAAGACAGCGTATCTAGAATCAGTTTTGTCCATTTGAATCCATATGGAAGCACTTAAATTGGCAGGAGGAGTCTGAAATGGGATCAGCCGTCTAGAGTAGTCAATTTGGTCCACTGGGGAACATCTAAGGCTAAAAATAAATGACAATTTGATATTGTAATTTCAGCAGACAGATTAGAAACTAGCATTTCTGTCGTCCCTTGTACATGATGCAGCCCAAGTCCAGGTAATAAGTGGTGTCTCCAGGTTATGGGATGTCTGAAGCATTAGAGGTCTTCATGAAGTTTTAAACTTTTATAGAGACATTACAAAGAAAAATAAAGCTTGCAAGGAAGTAGCAGAGATCACTGTGCCTCTGGTGAGTGGACATAACTAGTACAGTAAGATGTGACCAAGCTAACAGAGTAAAGTAACTGATAATGTACAGGTGGAATATTTTGGAAAACCAAATTAAAACTACAAAATAGATTTTCAGCTCTTGAAGTCTGTGGTTATGCTGACTTGATCCCCCAGCATGCCAAGGTCTCATCCAACAAATGTCATGTTGAGCTGATTAAGTATTTAAACAGCCTTTAAAATGGTGGAGCAAATCTGACCAGGGGAAATTGATAGAGTCAGAGCTACAAAGTACAGTCATGTGTATGAAACTTTGTTCACCAGTAACTAAGGAAGTTAGGTATATGGGTCTGGAATGCATTGCTGAATCATCTGTCCCATGTCTTGGGCAGGTCATAGATTCTCAGATAGAACCAGTCAGTCAGTCATTCAGTCAGTCAGTCATTGGGGTCTTGGAGTAGAAAGCTCCCCATCTGCTCTGGTTAAACACCACAAGGTCCATTCTTCCTTTCTAACCCCCACCTTTACAGCTCCCCTGTCATCTCTCAGCAGGACCTTTTCTACAGGTTTAATAACCCTTGCTGGGAGGGTGTGAGGCAGGGGGGAAATTGAGTGCTGATAAAAGGGGTTTTGGAGATTTTTTTTGGGGGGGTTGGAATGGTAGTCACTTTGGCCTTGCCCCCTGCCCCCTGTAACCCCCCACCTTCTTCACATTGATGACTCTATCTGTCAGCAGATGGCGAAACCCACCCGCATAGTGTTGACTCAGGAGAAGACGCAAAACAAACAGAGGACTCAGTTCTAGCTTAGTGCCGTTTATCTCTCCATCCATGGGTAGCCATTATACACTGTATAGATACCATCACATTCTATAAAGTCCACTTTTCACCATAATGATTACGCCACCATTGATTTACTTAGAATAAATACAACAAATACACATACAGATACAAATTGGAGGCTTGGAGGTGGACTATTCATTTTTTTGGTTGTTGAAGAAAGCTTGTCAAAAAGGAGGATATGAGTAAGTTTTATTCCAACTGGTCAAGGAAGAATTGTCCCAAGGAGATAACCCCCAGCATAGTAAACAGGATGTGCTCATTATGATGAACCCATGGCCTTCTCTCATGTGACCAGAATGCTACCTCCAGAAGCCATGTCATGGAAACATTGCACCAGTTGGCATGGGCAAAGGTTAGCCATTTAAGGCAATATCTATAAACAAGCTCTGTACACTGGGGATTGATTGGGAATAATCTGGCCTGATGTGTATGGATACATTAGCAATCACTATTTATAGGTCAATGATGGGAAAATTAGTAAACACTAGAGAGATAAGGGTGATGGAAGGAATTTTGGGGATGAGACATCAATGGACGCTCTCCATTATTCCCAATCGCAAGGCTTTCCATTTTAATAGATGCTGTAGAAATAGGGCATATCTCTGGGGGCAAATATCCAAAGCTCCAAGTTTGCTAGCCAGAGCTGTTTTCATTCCATCATTTATAAAAAAAAAACCCCCAAAACTTATTATTCAAGAATACATTGAAAGGAACATAATTCTTGCTAATGGACCTTGGTGATTAACTCTCCTTTGTGTATTAATGGAGAAATTAATTTTACAAGATGGATTCCTGCTAGAGATTTCCTCACCTTCCCAGGGGAACATATGGCTCTTGTCTCGTAGCGGAGGAGGTAACCTGAAATGCTATGCTTATACACAAGCACCCCTAGAAATACTGAAACTCACTCAGAAAGCTGAATCAGAAAGACAGATTCCTTTCCTCTCAGTTACCGTGCCCAGGCAGGAACTCTCCTCAGCTGCTGTCCTCCTTCTTGTTGGTTTTGCTTTGTTGTTTTCCATTGAAGCGACCACTTAAGCATCTGGTTCTGCATTCAGTGCATCCATAAGTCCTAACCTTGCAGGGTCATGATGGATGTCACTGGACAAAGGCACAGCTACCCTACCCATTCTACTTCAAAAAAAAAAAAAGGCTTAACACGACCAAGCTGACCCCGTCTCTCCAAGACCTGTGTGGGTAAAGGGTGGGGTGTCTTTGTGGTCATCCCTGAAGCCTATCGATTCATCCTCTCTTTGGCAAAGACATTCAGGAAGACTTACTTTGCAGGACAGGAAGGCTCAAGGAATGTCTCCACATAATACTTAAAAAGGGAGAGGAGGTCTTTTCTCTGAGAGCCTGATCAACCAAAGCTATTTGTTTTGCACAAGAATTCAATCAGTAACACAAGCAGTGACTGAGCATGGAATGTATCATGACAAAAAACATTAATCATGTTAGAAATCCATGTGCTCATGAGTTTCACATGTCCTAGTTAACAAAACAAGAGTAGCACTGGGATCCTTGCATTTAACCTTTGATTTGCTTTTATAGACATTAAAGGATCTGATGTTGCAGCCCATCCAATTCAAGATTTGATTTGATTTGATGCTTTTCTGATTACCATGGTTGTATCAAGTGGTTATTTGAGTTACATTCGATTTTCTGTCAGCTCCAGCCGTTCTTCTCTGAAGTCTGTCATCAATCACCTGCAGAACTGATACTCACTGGATGTTTTTGCCATTCAATATAAATTTTTGACTGTTGTAGGTGAAAATCCAAAGAGACCAGTAGTTTCTGAAATCCTTGGGTTTCAGTCATATGACTTTTCTTAGCGATTTCACTTCCGGTAAAACTGCTGGTGTAAGTCTATTTTTTTTTTTTAAGCTTTTCATTCGCGTCTTTACAACAAAGCGCTGGAAGTTGAAGTGTAAATAAACAACAGTTTGTTTGATTCTCACTTGTGTTGGCTCTTACAGTGGTGCTTGAAAGTTTGTGAACCCTTTAGAATTTTCTATATTTCTGCATAAATATGACCTAAAACATCATCAGATTTTCGCACAAGTCCTAAAAGTAGATAAAGAGAACCCAGTTAAACAAATGAGACAAAAATATTATACTGGGTCATTTATTTATTGAGGAAAATGATCCAATATTACACATCTGGGAGTGGCAAAAGTATGTGAACCTTTGCTTTCAGTATCTGGTGTGACTCCCTTGTACAGCAATAATTGCAACTAAACATTTCTTGAAACTGTTGATCAGTCCTGCACACCAGCTTGGAGAAATTTTAGCCCGTTCCTCCATACAGAACAGCTTCAACTCTGGGATGTTGGTGGGTTTCCTCACATGAACTGCTCGCTTCAGATCCTTCCACAACATTTCGTTTGGATTAAGGTTAGGACTTTGACTTGGCCATTCCAAAACATTAACTTTATTCTTCTTTAACCATTCTTTGGTAGAACGACTTGTGTGCTTAGGGTTGTTGTCTTGCTGCATGACCCACCTTCTATTAAGAGTCAGTTCATGGACAGATGTTCTGACATTTTCCTTTAGAATTTGCTGGTATAATTCAGAATTCATTGTTCCATCAATGATGGTAAGCCGTCCTGGCTCAGATGCAGCAAAACAGGCCCAAACCATGATACTACCACCACCATGTTTCACAGATGGGATAAGGTTCTTATGCTGGAATGCAGTATTTTCCTTTCTCCAAACATAACACTTCTCGTTTAAATCAAAAAGTTCTATTTTGGTCTCATCCGTCCACAAAACATTTTTCCAATATCCTTCTGGCTTGTCCATGTGATCTTTAGCAAACTGCAGATGAGAAGCAGTGTTCTTTTTGGAGAGCAGTGGCTTTCTCCTTGCGACCCTGCCATGCACACCATTGTTGTTCAGTGTTCTCCTGATGGTGGACTCATGAACATTAACCAATGTGAGAGAGGCCTTCAGTTGCTTAGAAGGTATCCTGGGGTCCTTTGTGACCTCGCCGACTATTACACACCTTGCTCTTGGAGTGATCTTTGTTGGTCGACCACTCCTGGGGAGGGTAACAGTGGTGTTGAATTTCCTCCATTTGTACACAATCTGCCTGACTGTGGATTGGTGGAGTCCAAACTCTTTAGAGATGGTTTTGTAACCTTTTCCAGCCTGATGAGCATCAACAATGCTTTTTCTGAGATCCTTAGAAATCTCCTTTGTTCATGCCATGATACACTTCCATAAACGTGTTGTGAAGATCAGAATTTTATAGATCCCTGTTCTTTAAATAAAACAGCGTGCCCACTCACACCTGATTGTCATCCCATTGATTGAAAACACCTGACTCTAATTTCACCTTCAGATTAACTGCTAATCCTAGAGGTTCACATACTTTTGCCACTCACAGATATGTAATATTGGATCATTTTCCTTAATAAATAAATGACCAAGTATAATGTTTTTGTCTCATTTGTTTAACTGGGTTCTCTTTATCTACTTTTAGGACTTGTGTGAAAATCTGATGATGTTTTCGGTCATATTTATGCAGAAATATAGAAAGTTCTAAAGGGTTCACAAACTTTCAAACACCACTGTATCTCTCAGGTAAGTCATTCACAAAGATCATCAGAAACCCCTTTAAAGACCTGGATCTTAGTTAAACAAGATGGAGAAGTGATCACGGCACGTCGTAACTGTATGGCTGGGTAAGAATTTTGTCATGACCTTCATGCATATGGACTTTATTCTTCGTGGCTGTTTTGATCGCATGCACTCGCTGAAAGACTCGTTGAAAAGACCGCTAGGACACCCTGTTAAAGAAAGCGAGACACGTGTTGTTTTCAGTATGGTGGCCATCGAGTGAAGAGTAAACAAAGAAACAGCTGGGGACTTTAATGCTTTGTGACTAAAAAAAGTATGCAAAATAATGACACATAGCAAGAAAAGTACTTGGAAAACACTAACGACATAGCTGAGAGGGATATACAAACCTTTCATGAAGTGATCACTGCAAACTCGAGCATGCGTCGACTCAGCTCCCTTTGATTTCAGTGAGAGGTTCAAAAGCCACCTTTCTTGATGTCTTTTTGTGAAATCCTGTGTTCGTTCACCCTTTTTTATTAGTTCACGAGGAACCCTGAAGAAACTTTTATCAGTTTCACGGTTTAATTGATTCAAACAACCTAAAATTATGCAAGCGTAAGGCATTTTTTATGTGAGCAATGCACCTTCTCTGTACAAACGCTTTGTCAACTGAGCTTTGGTAGACCACCAGCTAAACTGTGGGTGGTAAGAGAGAGCAACTGGACTTGCTTGAAGATTCTTGAAGACGTTTCACCTCTCATCCGAAAGGCTTCTTCAGTTCTGTCTGACTGGTAGGGAGCATCAGGTATTTATCCTCTCATGGATGCTCCCTACCAGTCAGACAGAACTGAAGAAGCCTTTCGGATGAGAGGTGAAACGTCTTCAAGAATCTTCAAGCAAGTCCAGTTGCTCTCTCTTACCACCCACAGTTTACTATGACCTGGATGACTGAGAATCTTCACAGACATACCACCAGCTAAAGTTTTGAATAATTAATGAGGCAGATGTGACATCACGTGAAACCCAAGAATACTCAAACTGGCACCTACAACCATGCCAAAGCCAAAGTAACTGAGATCACATGTTTTTCCCAGTGAAGCATTTGAGCGGGGTCTGCATGATTTTATGCATTGTGCTGCTACCACATGATGGGCTGATGGAATAATTGCATGAATAAGCAGGTGTACAGGCGTTCCTCATGAAGTGAGTCGATATAACCCCATTTAAATCTTTGACGAATGGTAAAATGTGTGCTTAATATCTGACTCAGTTTTGGTTTATGTATACAGTACTACTGCTTTCAGGCAATAAGAACAAATATTTTGGAGATTTATAGAGTAAGACTGATGTGTGACAAATATAATTTGACAGACCCACATTTGTATTTCTTAACTGATGAAAGAAGAAAACAGTTCTTGATACAAAACTAGAATCTTTACTTTTATAATTAGAAGTGGTTCAAGGCCAAACACCCACCGCACCTAGTCATCATTCCCCCATCCATTACTGAACATCTGTGTGCAATATGAACATTATTACTTAAATTTCGCTTCCTGTGAGGCCGAGGGTGCCTAGCTGCAGCCTGAAAAAGCAGGAATCTGAGAATAGGAGAGTGATTTAATGTCGTTCCTCATTGTTAGCCCAAGAATTGATGAATCTGATCAGATCCCATCCAAGAGCGGGACAAGATTTACACCGGAGTTCCATCTGGGATCGATCTCTGAAAAAGAACTGATAGAATGAAAGTGTCTGTCTGCTTTAGCTATCCATCAGTCAGGCAAAGCCTGTTATCTGGGCAGAAATCTGCTTGGGATTATGAGTGTGGAGAAGGAGAACATGTGCCACAATCTAATGGCCAACAGAGGTTTGAGAGTGAGCCAACACCAGTTGAACCTCAGCTAGTTTTCAGACATGGGTGGCTATTATAATGGATACAGGATCCCTTACTTCAAAAAAACAGTGTTTACCAGTGAAAAAGGTCCCCAAAAGTCCCATATCGGGTTCTGAATACTAGACTGTTAAAGAAGCTAACTTTCTTTCTTTCAACTTATTGATAAAGAAATCTACAGAAAACAAGGTTCTCTTTCCAGATTGCTGATAAAGTACAGGTACATGATGTAGTCCTGCACCTTTCTTCTTTTTCTTAAACTAATTCACCAGTGGGGCGGCACGGTGGTGTAGTGGTTAGCGCTGTCGCCTCACAGCAAGAAGGTCCTGGGTTCGAGCCCCGGCGAGGGCCTTTCTGTGTGGAGTTTGCATGTTCTCCCTGTGTCCGCGTGGGTTTCCTCCGGGTGCTCCGGTTTCCCCCACAGTCCAAAGACATGCAGGTTAGGTTAACTGGTGACTCTAAATTGACCGTAGGTGTGAATGTGAGTGTGAATGGTTGTCTGTGTCTATGTGTCAGCCCTGTGATGACCTGGCGACTTGTCCAGGGTGTACCCCGCCTTTCGCCCGTAGTCAGCTGGGATAGGCTCCAGCTTGCCTGCGACCCTGTAGAAGGATAAAGCGGCTAGAGATAATGAGATGAGATGAGATAATTCACCAGTGGAATTGCCCAAATGTTCTGTCCTTAAATTGGGAACCTTTGCATGAATAGTTTTCAGTACATTAGCAAAATTCAACTTATAAATCAAGACCTTCTGACATGTTTTGGTCTTGTGCAATGATTGTTTCTCAATCAGTTTGACAGTTTGGAATACACCAAATGTACTGTACAGTATATTGGTTAAAGCACTTGAATTGAGAACCTTTGCATGCTAGAGTGTTAACCAACACCATGTTAGCAAACATCAATAATAACCAGGAATAAAATATTTTTCACAATATTTCCTTTTGCAATCACTTAAACACTGGAATAGACCAAAATGTGTCCTGGTTTTAAATCTTTAGTATCTCAGTTGGAGCATGCTTGAGCATTAACATCCCTCAGTAAGTTAACACTTGCTACTAGGAACACTGTCCAATTCTGATTGGTCATGATGACATTTTCATTGAACATTTTTGGAAGGGGTGGTACGGTGGTGTAGTAGTTAGCACTGTCACCTCACAGCAAGAAGGTTCTGGGTTCGAGCTCAGTGGCTGACGGGGGCCTTTCTGTGTGGAGTTTGTATGTTCTCTGCATGGGTTTCCTACAGGTGTTCCAGTTTCCCTCACAGTCCAAAGACATGCAGGTTAGGCTAAGTGGTGGCTCTAAATTGACTGTGAGTGTGAATTGTTGTTTGTCTCTATGTGCCAGCCCAGTGATGACCTGGCGACTTGTCCGGGGTGTACCCTGCCTCTTGCCCATAGTCAGCTGGGATAGACTCCAGCTTGCCTGTGACCTTGCACAGGATAAGTGGTTACAGATAATGGATAGATTTTTAGAAGGAAACTCCAGTGTCAACACTTCAATCTTTTTTATGACATGTTGCCATCAATGCTCAAAATTTTTATGTATTAAAGAATGACGTAATTTTCTTATCCATTTTTGGTTACATTTAATGTTGTATAATGTCCAACATTGGCTTAGTGGTTAATGTGTCCGCCTCTCAACTGGGAGATCATGAGTTCTACTCGTGGTTGGGTCATATCAAAGACCATCATAAAAATGGTACCTACTACCATCTGGCAAGGCACGCTGCAATACAGATGTGAGTGGGGAAGTCAGACTCTTGCAGTTACCAGAGGACTAGCCCCCCACTGTAACCCTAGATGTATAGGCGAGAGGCCGAGATCTATCGAAATGGACATCTGCGCCACACCCATACGCCTTAAAGAGCTGGTTAGTATTGGGACAGGAGACTGCCTGGGAAGACCAGATTCTGGTGTGAGAGGGACTTTGACTTGAATGTTCATAAAGTGTGGCACGATGATGTAGTGGTTAGCACTGTCACCTCACAGCAAGAACGTTCTGGGCTCGAGCCCAGCGGCCAACCCCCCGCCTTTCTGTGTGGAGTTTGCATGTTCTCCTCGTGTCTGCGTGGGTTTCCCCCACAGTCCAAAGATATGTGGTTAGGCTACCTGGCTACTCTAAATTGTCCATAGGTATGAATGGTTGAGAGGAGAAAACCTCTATAATAATCCAGTAGAAGGCAAGGGGAAACCACTACTGTAATTCTTCCCTAGAAACATTAATGGCTGAAGGCATCAGAGTGGACCTCCCATCAGACAGAACATTAAAGAAGAAGAATGTCCATAAAATGTTAGTTCCTGTTATAGCAATTATGGCTGTTCCCTCACCAGGCTCTCCTTTTTTCCTTAGTCTTGAAGTGTTTTATTCATTACAGAACCCTTACACTTTGACACAAACAAATTTATAGTTCAAAATCCTTGATTGGGAATCTTTCCATGCTAGGTTCTTAAAACTCTCTAGTAAATTAACAGATTTTTTTTGGCGAAATAAATCGGCAGATAACAAGACCACAGGAGTGGAGCAAAATGTGGATTGGTGATACAGTAAGTCCTTAAATGTTGATTGGAAAGCTTTTTTTTCTGCCAACAAAATCCCCAAACTCCCTCCAGACGGCTGAAGAAATATTTTCCTCCATCCATGTTTCTTCACTCCATAACCACCCAAAATTTCTTGAAATAGATGCCTTGAGCATGGAGACCTTTAAAATAAGATGTGTCAGCTCTAATTATTGTCCAATTCTTGAGTGCTCAAGGCTATCTTGAGTGTTTAAGTGTTTAACCCTAGCGTACATTGTGTTTAGTAGGTGCTAAGAAAGGCCATTGTTGTTTTTTCGAGCTATCTGACTGACCCAAGATGTATAGAGTTAGGTCAAGAGTTGAATCCAATGTAACAGGTTTAAGAACTTTGACTTGTATTGCTTTATTGCAGCATAAAACTCAACTAAAATTATTTCAAGCATGCAGGTGTGCAAAAAGCGGTGTCGTATTTCCAACATGGATCAGTGCTTATTCAAGCCTTCCACATTGACGAGAGAGAGAGAGAGAGGGAGAGTAGATGCGATATAAATACAGACAGTGATTAATGAACAACGTCTGCTTCTAATTCCATTTTCTTGGCCGGGCACAGGCAGACTCTCCCCAGCTCTCCGTGTATCACAATACGTTTTTAATGGGCCTGAGTCTAAGCTCCCACTCACTTATGAATGGAAGGAATCCAACATTGAAGTCGATGAACGTTAAACCGATCCAGTCCAAGATGCAGAGCCAGTTTCATGAAAAACATGAAATCGCCTCCTTAAACTGTCCAGGAGTACAGAAGGGTTGTTCGTATGGATGTGATCATATTTATTGTGGAACGTCCCGATAAAGGAATACACGTACAAAAGTTACGATTCGACTCCCCTGAATCAGTTCAAGACTCTTCATCTAATAAAGAAAGACAAGCCTGTGCAGGTTGATTCAAATAACTTAGACAGTTTCCTCTGCATGGGTCGCGACCCTGAAATTAGTGCCAGTCTTGCTTTCTCTCTTCCCTGATTACCCACAATGCTCACTGCTTCTACTGCACGGCTGTTTATTCAAGCCAAGGGTGTCTACCACATTACCATGTTCCTGGCATGGAAAAATTATGACTATTGTTATTATTATGCCAGTGTAATATACCAAGGATCAAAAATATCCTGGTCTTGAAAACACAGTGGTCATGAGAAATTTCCATTTTTGACATCATGCTGTAAATTTTACATATCTGGAATCTACAAATCATCTGTAAATACATTGAAGAGTTGCAGCAATTAGGCCATAAAAATGAAACTACATGATTTATCCAGTTGTGAATCATTGCTCGTTCTACTGAGCATTTCTTTTTTGGTTCGATTCCCTGGGAAAATGCTAATCGTGCACCAGAGGACTTCCTTTGTAGAAAAGATTCCAAGAACCCATTCTGGAAATCTTGAACTATTTATTGATGAATTAAGCGTTGAAGGAACTCTTTTTTTCTAAGGTTGTTTTCATGCGAGGTGCTGTCTGGAGTCTTAATGCTGATATGAAAACGAATATCTGAGATGCTCATCTCATCTCATTACCTCTAGCCACTTTATCCTGTTCTACAGGGTCGCAGGCAAACTGGAGCCTATCCCAGCTGACTACGGGCGAAAGGCGGGGTACACCCTGGACAAGTCGCCAGGTCATCACAGGGCTGACACATAGACACAGACAACCATTCACACCTACGGTCAATTTAGAGTCACCAGTTAACCTAACCTGCATGTCTTTGGACTGTGTGGGAAACCGGAGCACCCGGAGGAAACCCACACGGACACGGGGAGAACATGCAAACTCTGCACAGAAAGGCTCTCGCCGGCCACGGGGCTCAAACCCGGACCTTCTTGCTGTGAGGCGACAGCGCTAACCACTACACCACCGTGCCGCCCCATCTGAGATGCTGTTATAGAAAATTAATCAAGAATGAATTAAAAAAAAAGCCAGCCCTGTGGTATACAGTAAGAAATAAAACAATTTGCAGGAGCAGCTCCAGGAAAATGGGAAGAGGGGCGTCAACCCAGTAAGGCTGGTGGCCCCTGGAAGCTCTGCAGATTTTAAATGCCTGGAGATGCATTTTGAGCTGTCAGAGACATGTTGTAAATGAAATATCTTAAAGAAAATTACCATATCAAAAATATGTTTTAAAAGTAGGAACTTTCGAAACCATTTGATGACTCACTGAAAATCATATTATCAGAGTTGTGGGTGTATGCATAGAACATAATTACAACTGATATATGGTAATTATGAAAGTTGCATTGTCATATAATGCATTACCACATGACACACTACAGTGTAGTACACTGACCACAAAACACCTTATATCAATAAATTATTACTATTTTAGCAACTGCAATCTGAGCTCCTGCTCAGGACATTCAATGTACAAATAAAACAGTGAATATACCCAGGTAAACTGAGGGAACGTAAGGGGCCACTTAAGGCAGAGCTTAATACTGAGATAACTATAAACAAAGACTGCAGGAGTTGCATGTCTGTAATATAAAGTCAGTAACTGCAATCTGAGCTCCTGAGTCTAACAGACTGAGATAACGATACAATGATTGTGTGAGTTCATGTGAACAAGTCCGATAATAAGTCTTAGTTCCCAAGACTCAGGGGATTTCAAGCAGATTTTCTTCAGAGCCGTAGCAAAAATCAACATCTCTCACAGACCTATCCAGCCGCTGTCGTAAAAATCAAAGTGAGGCTCACCCCCAAAACGGCACGTGTCCCATGTGCATACACAGGGTATAGTGAGTACAGGGATACCCTATTAACCCTTTGATGCAAAACATATGCACACCCCTTCTAATGCACAACATGGGTCAAAAATGACCCGTATTCATTTTCCAGGTTATTTCATGCTGACTGAGTTTTTCTTTGCTCTATCTTTTGAAATCAATTTATTTTATGATTGAATATTCCAAGTATTCTTTAAATATCTTGTTTTTAATTACCACAAATCATTAATTTATTTTTTTCTTTCCTACTTTATGAACAAAAATACTTTTTATATTACTACACATGGGTCATCCAAGTGTGATTTAAAATTAAATGTCTTAATACTATAATAATAATAATAATGTGTTTCAAGTAATTACTTTAGCAGTGAATGGGGCCAGTTATTTATTTATTAACTATGTAGTTAGCTAAGCCAACTGCAATAAAATTAGCTAACTAAAGTAGAATATGTCTACAGCTCGGTAGCTAATAGTAATTACTTGTAACTTTCTGACAAGTAATCTACTCACTCTCAAGGTAACCTAAACATCATCAATTTTTTTCTAAGGTAATGTTAGAACAATTGAAAAACATTACTTCCATGTATGAGATGGGCAAAGGGCGCTGTGCTGAGCTGTGAAATGTCTGACACAAGCACAATTCACAGTTCCCACCAAACGCTGGAGTAAATGCATGCGGGTCGGTTCTGACCCATGTGTGTAAACTTGATGTAGAATTACAAAAGCTGTGCTTGTTCATAACTTAAGAAAGGAAAAATAAAAATGATGATTTGTGCTAAACAAAAACAAGATATTGACTGCATATTTGGAAAAGTAAATGACAAAATGAATTTATTTCAAAAGTATATCATAGAAACACTCAGCCATACATGAAATAACCTGGAAAATGAATGCAGGTCGTTTTTGACCCATGTTGTGCATTAGAAGGGTAGTGATACAAAAACGGTTTTTATTCAAAAAGTAAGAAAGGAAAAAATAAAATAAGGATGTATGATGATCAAAAACAAGTTAATTGAGGAATACCTTGAATACTGAATGATGGAATTAATTTATTGCAAAGATATAGAAGATAAAATCTCAGCCGGGTCACTTTTGACCCATGTTTTGCATCAAAGGATTAATGAATACGAGTAGGAGCTGGACAGCTGACACGTAAGCCTGCTGCAGCATCTTATCATTTTGGCTTGTGAACGTACGTGTTAACGATACCATAAACATAAAAAGATGGTGCACACCCTTTACATGTAGTCTACAGTGCAGCCCGGGAATACAGTACATTATTATGTCGATGCATGAAGTTCCTATGCCCTGTTCAAATCCAGCAGGACTCGCCCAGCTTGCTTTTCACTGCATTCATGTCATGAGCAAAAAAAACCTAAGCTTGGACCCACTATTAAATATAAATTTATACCATAAACTCTTCAGCTCAATCCCACATAACGATTTATTGTTTATTTTTAAAAACCTTATTAAATAAATAAAAAATGGCAGGCATATCTCGATATCTGCAATAATAAAACCATTCTTTGTGCCAGATTTGGGATGTGCCATTATAAGAAAACACCTGGCTCTAATATTCAGATACCACTGGAGATCTTGATTAGCTTCACCACGTATGTCAGATTAGCACTGGAATTAAACTGTAGAAAGATGATGGATCTCCGGGAGCTTCGACCTGTCCAGGGAGCCTCTTTAAGGCTCGTGCTTTAAGGTCCACGGAGATCAACAAACTATGCTCTTGACAAATAAAGGCGAATGTGGTAGTGGCTGAGAGAATGGGAAAAAGAAAGTGACTGGCTCTCAGTTATTGCACTTATCTCCAGTGTGTTGAAAACTTTGAGTGTTCTTTGGGAACTTGCCAAGTCCTGCCACACAATGCTGCAAAGTAAACGTCTTTTTCCTTTCTGTGCCCTGTTCTCACGAGTCGAACATGGGTTTAAAAATTCATAGGGGGCCCTTCGTGTAGTCCACTGGGCTCCCAATAGTGTCTCAATATCAGCAGCCTGCATATAGACTGAGAATGACAAATTAGATGAGTGAGTAATTCTCAGTGTGTTCCCCTTTACATCCATGGATCTAAGTCTACGCATTGGTTTCGGATTTATAAAGCTAGACTGCCACACTAAAATGGCTCGTATTTAATTTGATTGCATGTTATCGGTTAAAGAAGCAAATTACGAGGCAGAAGTTTCTATTACATCTTGACAGGACCTCACAGAAAGAAGTTGCTTTCAACATGGAAGGGGAATGAAAATTAATTTATGAATTAATTCCAAATTAATTGGCCTTTTTTTTTTTTTTACTGTGAACACACACCCTGATTGGCTGATTTGGTTATACATGTGCATTATACAGGGCGGCATGGTGATGCAGTGTTTAGAACGGTCGGCTCACAGCAAGAAGGTTCTGGGTTCGAGCCCAGTGGCTGATGGGGGCCTTTCTGTGTGGAGTTTGCATGTTCTTCCCATGTGTGCGTGGGTTTCCTCCAGGTGCTCCTGTTTCCTCCACAGTCCAAAGACATGCAGGTTAGGCTAATTGGTGGCTCTAACTTGACCATGAGTGTGAATTGTTGTTTGTCTCTATGTGTCAGCCCTGCGATGACCTGGTGACTTGTCCAGGGTGTACCCCGCCTTTCGCCTATAGTCAGCTGAGATAGGCTCCAGCTTGCCTGCGACCCTGCACAGGATAAGCGGTTATGGATAATGGATGGATGGATGTGCATTATACATATACATGTACGGGCCAGGGCGGCATGGTGGTGTAGCGGTTAGCGCTGTCGCCTCACAGCAAGAAGGTCCGGGTTCGAGCCCCGTGGCCGGCGAGGGCCTTTCTGTGCGGAGTTTGCATGTTCTCCCCGTGTCCGCGTGGGTTTCCTCCGGGTGCTCCGGTTTCCCCCACAGTCCAAAGACATGCAGGTTAGGTTAACTGGTGACTCTAAATTGACCGTAGGTGTGAGTGTGAATGGTTGTCTGTGTCTGCAGTGGTGCTTGAAAGTTTGTGAACCCTTTAGAATTTTCTATATTTCTGCATAAATATGACCTAAAACATCATCAGATTTTCACACAAGTCCTAAAAGTAGATAAAGAGAACCCAGTTAAACAAATGAGACAAAAATATTAGACTTGGTCATTTATTTATTGAGGAAAATGATCCAATATTACATATCTGTGAGTGGCAAAAGTATGTGAACCTTTGCTTTCAGTATCTGGTGTGACCCCCTTGTGCAGCAATAACTGCAACTAAACGTTTGCGGTAACTGTTGATCAGTCCTGCACACCGGCTTGGAGGAATTTTAGCCCATTCCTCCATACAGAACAGCTTCAACTCTGGGATGTTGGTGGGTTTCCTCACATGAACTGCTCGCTTCAGGTCCTTCCACAACATTTCAATTGGATTAAGGTCAGGATTTTGACTTGGCCATTCCAAAACATTAACTTTATTCTTCTTTAACCATTCTTTGGAAGAATGACTTGCGTGCTTAGGGTCGTTGTCTTGCTGCCTGACCCACCTTCTCTTGAGATTCAGTTCATGGACAGATGTCCTGACATTTTCCTTTAGAATTCGCTGGTATAATTCAAAATCCATTGTTCCATCAATGAGGGCAAGCTGTCCTGGCCCAGATGCAGCAATACAGGCCCAAACCATGATACTACTACCACCATGTTTCACAGATGGGATAAGGTTCTTATGCTGGAATGCAATGTTTTCCTTTCTCCAAACATAACGCTTCTCATTTAAACCAAAAAGTTCTATTTTGGTCTCATCCATCCACAAAACATTCCAATAGCCTTCTGGCTTGTCCACGTGATTTTTAGCAAACTGCAGATGAGCAGCAATGTTCTTTTTGGAGAGCAGTGGCTTTCTCCTTGCAGCCCTGCCATGCACACCATTGTTGTTCAGTGTTCTCCTGATGGTGGACTCATGAACATTAACATTAGCCAATGTGAGAGAGGCCTTCAGTTGCTTAGAAGTTACCCTGGGGTCCTTTGTGACCTCGCCGACTATTACACGCCTTGCTCTTGGAGTGATCTTTGTTGGTCGACCACTCCTGGGGAGGGGAACAATGGTCTTGAATTTCCTCCATTTGTACACAATCTGTCTGACTGTGGATTGGTGGAGTCCAAACTCTTTAGAGATGGTTGTGTAACCTTTTCCAGCCTGATGAGCATCAACAACACTTTTTCTGAGGTCCTCAGAAATCTCCTTTGTTCGTGCCATGATACACTTCCACAAACATGTGTTGTGAAGATCAGACTTTGATAGATCCCTGTTCTTGAAATAAAACAGGGTGCCCACTCACACCTGATTGTCATCCCACTGACTGAAAACACCTGACTCTAATATCACCTTCAAATGAACTGCTAATCCTAGAGGTTCACATACTTTTGCCACTCCCAGATATGTAATATTGGCTCATTTTCCTCAATAAATAAATGACCAAGTATAATATTTTTGTCTCATTTGTTTAACTGGGTTCTCTTTATCTACTTTTAGGACTTGTGTGAAAATCTGATGATGTTTTCGGTCATATTTATACAGAAATATAGAAAATTCTAAAGGGTTCACAAACTTTCAAGCACCACTGTATGTGTCAGCCCTGTGATGACCTGGCGACTTGTCCAGGGTGTACCCCGCCTTTCGCCCATAGTCAGCTGGGATAGGCTCCAGCTTACCTGCGACCCTGTAGAACAGGATAAAGCGGCTACAGATAATGAGATGAGATGAAATGAGATGTACAGGCCAGTGTTTGTGAACCTGAGCCTACTTTTAGCTTCAGATTCCTGTTCTTGGCTGACAGGAGTGGAACAAGATATTGTCTTCTGCTGTTGTAGCATATCTTCCTGAAGGTTTGATGTATTCTGAGATGCTTTTCTGCTCAACATGGTTGTAAAGAGTGCTTATTAGTTACCATAGTTGCATCAACAACCATGCCATGGTAAAAGTCACTTAAAACCCAGTCCTCCCCCCATCCTGATGTTTGATGTGAACATTGACACTCTTGACCTGTCGATCTGTATCTGTATGATTTTTATGCATTGTGCCATGCAGATATTTCGATTAAAGGTTCATGTTTATACAGTATATTCACTAATTATAAGACTGAACACTTACCAGAAGAAGGTTTTTTTTTTTGAGATGGAAACTTCTTAAATCTCAGCAGCGCCTTCTTTTCAGCAAAAATAAACTCTCGATCCAAATTTAGAGCTGAGGATAGCAATGCATATTAACATAGTGTCCTCTGACTTCTTAAACATCAAAAACACTATGTTCGGAGTGTATATTGTTCTAGACAGCAGTGTTTGCTTGCAGTGTTGTTTGCTTTGTACTGATCTATGCCTATTTCTGCGTGTTTATGTTCAGTGTAATGTGAAATAAGTGCGTGGAAAGGGCTTCGAGAACACACTCAAAACTAGAAGCTTCCAAGAAACCAAACAGATGGGAGATGGAAAAAATACAGGCTTTTTTTTTTTCCAGAACATTAAATTATTCAGTAAGGAATATATTGTCCAGAACAAGTCTAAGCAGTGTTATTGAATCAAATACTTCAAAGTCAAACTTTATGTGCCTGTCATGGCAAATCACTGTTTTTGGATGTCATTCAGGCGATTTTAAGAACAAAGTGTGTGAAACTTTACACACAGTGCTTTAATGCTGCCTTTTAACCCAGTGAAAGGATGAGAGGAGTTTTCAACAACACCACTGAGATACTCAGGAAGAGATCCGATTAACAGCCACACACATGCGCACACACATATGCAGACAGCATCCATAACTTTTGGACCACAAGTGATTTATTCCTTATGGCACTAATTTCAAAGCCCTTACCTGTTTGCACTGTACCTCGAGCCTTATATGCCACAATTACGTCACTGCTTGACCCTTCACACTAACCTGCATCATGGGGTCCTTCTCATCTTGAAGCATCTTAGCTCCTCCCCCTGAGGACACGGCAATGGGAAAGAAGGACGGGAGGACTGATGCGACATCCTTGCTCAATGAAGTGTGACGTCATGGATTTATGACTTGCACAGCTGCATCACCTGACACAACATAATGCGTGTTCACACAACCCTATCCTACGATCCTGACAAGAAGCTGTTGAAAGACCTCTAGTATTAGCTCCGTGTTTATTTAAACCGGCCAAATTAAAGGCTCATATTGTTTATTTTCCTGAAGGATCTGTGGCTGTTTAAATGTTTGAAAGACTGCTCCAGCATACCAGCTGATTCCACAGATTCCACGTTGTAGTTTTAAAGCTGGAGGGCTTGTGATTACTATCTAATGAGGTCAATGCTGGTCATGTCGGTCACAAAAAAACGAGCAATTGGTGGCTTGCCAACGTCTACATACCCTTTTGACGAAGTGGGCGGGCTTATTTTTCATAAACATCACCATGAGCAGTTAGGGCAGATCATGGAGGTCTATGAGGTTTCTATTTTAAGCACATGCAAACATTTTGAACATTTTACCCCATGCTGTCTGAGACTTGTTATTCTTTAGGAGCATCCTCTAGATCAATGGTTTTCAAAGTGGGGGTCGCGGCCCCCTGGGGGGCCGCCAGGGGGCGCTAGGGGGGCCTCAGAAAGTTGGAGGGATGATAACAAAATAATTGCGGAAAAAAATATACTTTTTAAAAATAATTATTATTAAATATATTGTAATTAGTTTTTTAATCATTATTATAAAATATAATTATTAATAATAATACATCATATCGGGGCGGCACGGTGGTGTAGTGGTTAGCGCTGTCGCCTCACAGCAAGAAGGTCCGGGTTCGAGCCCCGTGGCTGGCGAGGGCCTTTCTGTGTGGAGTTTGCATGTTCTCCCTGTGTCCGCGTGGGTTTCCTCCGGGTGCTCCGGTTTCCCCCACAGTCCAAAGACATGCAGGTTAGGTTAACTGGTGACTCTAAATTGACTGTAGGTGTGAATGTGAGTGTGAATGGTTGTCTGTGTCTGTGTCAGCCCTGTGATGACCTGGTGACTTGTCCAGGGTGTACCCCACCTTTCGCCCGTAGTCAGCTGGGATAGGCTCCAGCTTGCCTGCGACCCTGTAGAAGGATAAAGCGGCTAGAGATAATGAGATGAGATGAATACATCATATCGAAACGTTGTTTGCCATGCTCATCTCTCCAATTGCCTGTGATGTTGCGGTTTGCGCCATTTATCAAGCTGCTTTGCTCCTCAAGCTAGCGTATTGCTAGCGCAAAATGGACAGGTTTTTGAAGAAGAGACCGAAGGAACAAACCAACAGCCCTGCTGTGGAGGACACTGCTGCGAAAAAAAACTAAGAAGTCCTGGCCAACTAAAATCCTAAAATATGAGGCAGCATACATTAAGTATGGCTTTACAGCCATAAAGAAAAATGGCCATGATTGCCTGAAATGTGTCCTCTGTCTGGAGACCCTGTCAAATGAGTGCTTAAAACCTTCGAAACTTCAGCGTCACTTGGTACAAAAACATCCGACAGATGCCGAAAAAACAGTAGATTTCTTCAGACGCAAAGAAGAGCATTTGGTCAGGCAATCTGCTGCATTCACCCAGCAAGCTACTGTCTCCGAGCGGGCCCTGAAGGCATCATTTTTAGCCTCGTACCACATTGCTTGTGCTAAAAAACCTCACTCAATTGGAGAAGATTTGATTTTACCAGCCACCAAAGACATTGTCCGAGAATTGCTTGGTGAGGATGCTGCCAAAAAAAATTAATGCTGTCCCACTCTCTGATAACACCGTGAGCCAATGGATTGGTGACATGGCTCAAGACGTATCTGCTCAGCTGTTGGAGCAGGTGAGAGCCAGCGAATACTTCGCACTTCAGCTGGATGAGAGCACAGATTTATCCAATGAGGCCCAACTGTTTGTGTACATCAGATTTATTTCACAGGAAAGATTTGTGGAGGAAATACTATTTTGTAAAGCACTTGAAAGAAGAACTACTGGGAAAGACATTTTTCAAGTTTTGGACGATTACATCGAGTCTAACGGATTGGACTGGACCCGTTGTGTGGGGGTGTGTTCAGACGGAGCCGCGGCAGTGACCGGGAAGATCAGTGGAGTGACCGCTCTCATTAAGCAGAAGGCCCCGCATGTAGTGGCCACACACTGCACGCTCCATCGCGAGGCACTGGTCGCAAAAAAGATGGATAACGAGTTGAATCAGGTACTACAGGAGGTTATACAGTTTATTGTTCAGTGCGAAAATATTTGTGTTGAAAACATGTTAGTTAATAATATTCTTATGCTAAACAAATGTAACAATTATTGACGATTGAATAAAAGTAAGAGAAAACATTCTAAAAGTTGATGTTTCTTTACATATTTTGTAGCATTGTCTGTGGGTTTGCAAAGGGGGTCCCTGGCCAGAAGCTAATGCTGTTTGGGGGGCCTTGGCATGGAAAAGTTTGGGAACCCCTGCTCTAGATGTTTTACAACACCTTTGCACCTTCGCTCCATGTGATAACTGTACAGCAGATTCTGGACTTGTTTCAGTCCATCTCTTCAGTGCGCCAACACACACTACGCTTGCTTGTGTAGATGTGAATGCTTCTCAGCTGAAATTCCAGTATTTTAAAGCATGTTTGCTTTTTTTTTTCATGTTCAGTCTTGTAGTGTGAACCTCTCTGGTTTTAGTAATAAGAACAGTGCTGAGAAACAGCCAATGAGAGTCTGAGAGGCATCAAATTCACTTGCTGTCATGTGCAGCAGATTCCTGAATCCGGTTTATCATCTGTCTTTTTGAGGACAAAATGTAAAGCACAACAGCAACAATAATGCTTCTCTAAAAAACTGTCATGTCAAACCTAAATGGTTGTGATGAACAGTAAAAATTACAAGAGTGCTCTGAGAGCACAATGTCCCCCGCTGGCAACTCTGCCAAAACTCTGGTAGAATGCGACTGAATTGAACAAAATTGCAATATGCATATTATTGATATATAGCAAAGAATCCTGTCAAGTTTCATGAAATTCCTCCAAAAATTGTGAGAGGAGTTGATTTCAGAAGGTCAGTACCCTTACCGGGACGGACGGACAGACATCGCCATGACATAATCCCTCTTCGGGCCTTTCGGCCAGTGGGGGATAAAAATTGTGAGGGAAGTTGATTTCAGAAAGCAAGCACACCTTGACGAAATTGCCAAAGTACAAGTTTGTTAATAATCAAGGCCATAACTCTGTTAAAATTTGCCCAAATGAAACGAAATTTCAATCTGTGTATAATTGTCAGATAACAAAGCATTTTGCCAAGTTTGGTGAAATTCCTCCACAAATTGTGAGAGGAGTTGATTTCAGAAGAACGTACACCCTCATGAAATTGTCAAAGTGCAAGTCAAAACTCTGGTAAAATTTTCACAAACGAAATTAAATCACAATCTGCGTATTACCATCATATAACAAGGCCTTTTGCCAAGCTTCGAGAAATTCGTCCAAAAATTGTGAGAGGAGTTGATGTCAGAAGGCGAGCACACCTTCATGAAATTGTGAAAATAAAGGTTGTTAATCGAGGGCTGTAACTCTGGTAAAATGTGACCGAATTGAACAAAATAACAATATTCGTCATACCAACATATAACAAAACCTTTTGCCAACTTTGGTGAAATTCCTCCACAAATTGTGAGAGGAGTTGATTTCAGAAGGAACACACACTCTCATGAAATTGTCAAAGTATAATTTTGTTAATCAAGGGCTGTAACTCTGGTAAAATGTGACCAAATTGAATGAAATTGCAATATGCGTATTGCCAACATATAACAAAGAATCCTGCCAAGTTTTGTGAAATTCCTCCAAAACTTGTGAGAGGACCTGATTTCAGAAGGTGAGCACCCTTTCCCGGGACGGACGGACGGACGGACATCTCCATGACATAATCCCCCTTCGCACCTTTCGGCCAGCGGGGAATAAAAGTTGTGAGAGGAGTTGATTTCAGAAGAACGTACACCCTCATGAAATTGTCAAAGTACAAGTTATTTAATCAAGGGTCAAAACTCTGGTAAAATTTTCACAAACGAAATTAAATCGCAATATGCATATTACCGTCATATAACAAGGCCTTTTGCCAGGTTTTGTGAAATTCCTCCACAAATTGTGAGAGGAGTTGATGTCAGAAAGAAAACACACTCTCATGAAATTGTCAAAGTATAATTTTGTTAATCAAGGGCTGTAACTCTGGTAAAATGTGACGTGATTTAACAAAATTGCAATATGCGTATTGCCGATATACAACCCCAATTCCAAAAAAGTTGGGACAAAGAACAAATTGTAAATAAAAACGGAATGCAATGATGTGGAAGTTTCAAAATTCCATATTTTATTCAGAATAGAACATAGGTGACATATCAAATGTTTAAACTGAGAAAATGTATCATTTAAAGAGAAAAAATAGGTGATTTTAAATTTCATGACAACAACACATCTCAAAAAAGTTGGGACAAGGCCATGTTTACCACTGTGAGACATCCCCTTTTCTCTTTACAACAGTCTGTAAACGTCTGGGGACTGAGGAGACAAGTTGCTCAAGTTTAGGGATAGGAATGTTAACCCATTCTTGTCTAATGCAGGATTCTAGTTGCTTGACTGTCTTAGGTCTTTTTTGTCGTATCTTCCGTTTTATGATGCGCCAAATGTTTTCTATGGGTGAAAGATCTGGACTGCAGGCTGGCCAGTTCAGTACCCGGACCCTTCTTCTACGTAGCCATGATGCTGTAATTGATGCAGTATGTGGTTTGGCATTGTCATGTTGGAAAATGCAAGGTCTTCCCTGAAAGAGACGTCGTCTGGATGGGAGCATATGTTGCTCTAGAACCTGGATATACCTTTCAGCATTGATGGGGTCTTTCCAGATGTGTAAGCTGCCCATGCCACACGCACTAATGCAACCCCATACCATCAGAGATGCAGGCTTCTGAACTGAGTCCCGATAACAACTTGGGTCGTCCTTCTCCTCTTTAGTCCGAATGACACGGTGTCCCTGATTTCCATAAAGAACTTCAAATTTTGATTCGTCTGACCACAGAACAGTTTTCCACTTTGCCACAGTCCATTTTAAATGAGCCTTGGCCCAGAGAAGACGTCTGCGCTTCTGGATCGTGTTTAGATACGGCTTCTTCTTTGAACTATAGAGTTTTAGCTGGCAACGGCGGATGGCACGGTGAATTGTGTTCACAGATAATGTTCTCTGGAAATATTCCTGAGCCCATTTTGTGATTTCCAATACAGAAGCATGCCTGTATGTGATGCAGTGCCGTCTAAGGGCCTGAAGATCACGGGCACCCAGTATGGTTTTCCGGCCTTGACCCTTACGCACAGAGATTCTTCCAGATTCTCTGAATCTTTTGATGATATTATGCACTGTAGATGATGATATGTTCAAACTCTTTGCAATTTTACACTGTCAAACTCCTTTCTGATATTGCTCCACTATTTGTTGGTGCAGAATTAGGGGGATTGGTGATCCTCTTCCCATCTTTACTTCTGAGAGCCGCTGCCACTCCAAGATGCTCTTTTTATACCCAGTCATGTTAATGACCTATTGCCAATTGACCTAATGAGTTGCAAATTGGTCCTCCAGCTGTTCCTTTTTTGTACCTTTAACTTTTCCAGCCTCTTATTGCCCCTGTCCCAACTTTTTTGAGATGTGTTGCTGTCATGAAAGTTCAAATGAGCCAATATTTGGCATGAAATTTCAAAATGTCTCACTTTCGACATTTGATATGTTGTCTATGTTCTATTGTGAATACAATATCAGTTTTTGAGATTTGTAAATTATTGCATTCCATTTTTATTTACAATTTGTACTTTGTCCCAACTTTTTTGGAATCGGGGTTGTATAACAAAGAATCCTGCCAAGTTTCATGAAATTCCTCCAAAAATTGTGAGAGGAGTTGAATTCAGAAGGTGAGCACACTTCCTGGGACGGACAGATGGACGGACATCGCCATGACATAATTCCCTTTCAGGTCTTTCGGCCAGTGGGGGATAAAAACAAAACACGACGTGATTCCTGGTGGCACATGGTATAAAATTAGTTATGATTCTTTTCATTGTACCTCCAGCTCTCTTGGCAGAACAGACAATCCTCACTTCTTGCACATTTCTTACCAATATTTCCTCCGTATTTCCCCTTATTTATCTGTTTTTTTTTCTTGTTTCCAAACAAAAACATTCAAAAATGACTTTAATTTTGTTTTACCCTTTCTGAAAAATTTAATCTTGTCCATGCGGTGGTGGATCTAGAGTCTCTCATGGGAACACCAGGCAGGAGACGGGAATACGCTCTGGATGGGAAACCAATCCATTGTAGGGCACCATATATACTTACATGTGTAGGCAGTTCATCGACTGGAGAAAAACTATTAGTGGTACAAGAAGTTTTAACTATGCAAAGAAACGAATGTGTATACTCGGCGTTTTCTTTTCATAAAAGGATTTTACTTTAGAAAGCTAGAACCATTAAGCCTCCAAAGACCCCCTGAGGAAATGTTTGACGTTTAGTGACAGTGTGTGAAAAGGCAAACTCAAGCCTTGTGTGCGATTTCGATTCAGAATGTCAGACCTTCAAGGTGATTTCACAACAATTTGAGGAAAGAGTGAAAGAGAGAAAGAGAGGGGCAGACAGACAAACAGACAGACAGATGGAGAGAAAGAGTTGGTTGTAAACTGTTACTCCAGTCTCAATCAAAACATTTTAATTGGTGATTTTTTTTTCCTTCAGACCAGACAAGCTCTACAAAGGGTCCAAAAACACACCCCTCCACTTTCCCCTTCTCTCTCTCTCTCTCTCCCTCTCTCTCTCTCTCTCCTCCTCCTGAGTATGTGGGAGTGCTGTCCTGCCCCTCTGCAGGCTTTAACACCCCGCTCAGTACTTGAGGCACCACACTGTGTCCTGGAAGCTGCTTGTGACCAACACAAAGATTCTCGATAAACACACACACACACACACTCTCACTCGCTAGTGCCTACACACACGCGCACACTTGCACACACACACACACACACACACACACACACAATGGATGTCAGAGTTGTAGTGATGATGCTTTTCCTAATCGTGATTACAAAGGATTCCAAGACTGAAGGTAAGACAGCTGCAGTTTCTCATTTGATGCTGATACTTATTTGTTTTTATTTTTCATTTCGAACCATTATGTGCTACAGGGATGGATTTAGTGACCATGTGACCAGAATTTGGGTCTCAGACATTGTTAAAAAAATTTTGGGGGGGAATTTTTCCAAAATTTCCTTGCTTACCTATGAACCATGCTTATTTATTTATTTATTTACTTGTGGTTTATTAATTAACTATTACTTTTTTTAATTATACGTGAAACCATTTTTAGACCCTCTTACAAGTCCTATGTTAAGACGTCATTAAACCGAATCATTTGCATAAGTTCTATTTTAATGACTCTCAATGCATCCTTCGAGACTGAAGCAAGCCAATTAGCTGCGCTTTATTTATTCTCTGTGTGTATGTTGTCGCTGTATTTTCACGTTGGTGTGCATTTTTGAAAAGAACTTGCAGAGAATTCTGCAAAACAGCGACAAATTGTTCGTTCAAGAGAACAATTAGTGAAACCGGCCGGTCGCTGACGGCTTTGATTTTGTATGCGTAAAAGTGTTAAATATGCATGAGGGTGCAGATTGGCGTTTAGAACCCGAGTCTGGTTGCTTCCTTGACTTCAAGGCACTCGGTATGACGTTAGAGAAGCGTTCGATGGAGGATGTTCACACTGACTGCGTCAAAAATCTGTTCGTTTCCAAACACGCTGCGTCTGTTTATGTAAAGCCTTCTGGATGTTTCTATAGTATACGTCAAATTTCACCAAACTCTTCCTATTTTAAGAAAGAAAAAGACTAACCGAAGTCAAGTACTCTTTCAAAACGACAAAATTCCCGAACCACAACCGTTTTTTTAATTGTTATTTTTGCTTCGTATATCATTATTTGTAGCTGTGTGCTCATTATTACCACAAACATCTCATTATTTCAGCATAGTACCGATTCGAACTGGATATCTTGATATATTTTGACGCAATTACTCCTGATTTATTCTTTTGAAATCCTTGATATATTTCAACTTAATGTCTCACACTCCACAACCTATCAATAAGGCGAATTTATGATATTCGATAGGAAATTAGCTCGTTAGTTATCATTCTTTATCTGTGCTCAGTTTCTCAGATGTCGTTGACACGTATAACATTTATAGACAGTGTATCTTGATGACAATTGAAAATATCAAGTTGGAATTTTGACACTGAAATAACAAAAATAAATAAATAAATAAATAAATGCAATCTTGAAGAAATGAGATCCGAAGCTGAAATATTGACTTAATATCGCGGAAAATGAGTTATCACGTAGAAACAGCGACACAGCACAAGGCTTCTGTTAAAATAAGTAACGTTCAAGCGAAACTTTTCTCAGAAAACAGCCCACGCTGATGTGATAATTGATTTTATTATGGTTATAATGCATTATGAATTGAAGAACGCATTCAACTGCTGATACTTTGACACATATCGTGCGTTCTGTTACACAATTCGGTTACATATCTACTAAAACCAGCCCTTTTTTTGGTAACAAGTAATTGTGATACCTTGTTGTTACATCTTATACAATGTATTTCTGAGACGTTTTAAAGAAAAACAAAACGCAACGACTTATAATGCGTGTTAAACAAAAATATTGACTGAATATAAAGTGCAGTGCGTGTCATGAAACAATTCTACCAACATGTATTTCCAGAATGTTAATGTTAATATTTGAGGATAGTTTCATATATAGCTAGCATGCTAGGTATGAATGAGGCTTGAAAATCATCAGTAGTTCTTGTTCCATATCCAAGGTCTACCTAATATCGTTAAAAATCATTTCCAGTACATCTTCGTTACTCAGATATATCACAATCACGCAGCGCGTGAAATGGAAAGTCACTAAAAAAGACCAGGACAACATGAAGAATGCACTTGAGGCTGTTAATCAAATACAGCCATTCAGATCCAAACTCACACAATGGTCTAAAGAGACATGTTGGATTGAGGACGAGGCCCGGGACTGGCCGAGGAAGACCAAGGGAAGCTCTTCAGACCATCAATCAGAACCTCAAGGCTGATGAGGGACCTCAAAGCACCCTGGGTAACTTTAAGGGCTCTTGACAACGGTAGTGAGCAAGAAGGCGATTTCCCTCATGTGGGAACGTCAGACTAAGAGCAATGGCTTAATCTCTTTTTAATGATCCGGGCTTGCAGGTGGAATGTGGTGATAGGATACATCTGCTTTACAGCACTGATTTTTTTATGGTTGTAAGGACGGATTGATTTGAATCATAAAACTCTCATCACCCGCTGAACCGTTGTGTGCTTTGTATCTGAAAAAATGTTTGACGGTGAATTTTATTAGCAGTAACTGAAAATGTAAAGAGAAAAAATGGTTTCAGGAGTTAATGTCAAAGAAAGGGATAAAAAAGCATTACGATCGGCGCATTATAACATTATGATCCTGTTCTAGCATAGTATATACATGTTATAGTGTATCATAATATCACAAGCGGCATATTACGACAGTTAAATCGACCATATTATGAAATTACGATCGTCAAACTATAACATTACAATCAGCATATTAGCACATTACGAATGTCATATTGTGACATTACAATCGCCATTTCATGACATCGTTTGTTGTATTATGGCATTACAATTTTTGTATTATCACATCATTATGACATTATGATTGTGATTTTGGCATTCTAATCACAGTATTATAATACTATTACCATCGTACTATATCATTAAGATCATCTTTATTATTGTATTATAACAGTCATTGTCATAACATTGCAATAATTGTATTACAACATTGCAACTGTCATGTTACAACATTACAATAATTGTATTATCACCTTGCGATTGTCATGTTACATTACAATAATTGTATTATAACATTGCAATTGTCATGTTATAACATTACAATAATTGTATTATAACATGATCATTTTATTAACATGACAATCGCAATGTAACGTTGCAATTGTACATATATAACATTGCGATTGTCATGTCACAACATTATGACAATTGTTTTATAACATTATGTTCCAACATTATAACTGTATTACAAGACTACAATTGTTAACATTACAATAATTGTTTTATAACATTGCGATTGTCATGTTACAACATGACGATAATCGTATTATAATTTTATAGCGAGCATCATGATTGTCACAACATAACGGACTTCATATTGCAATCGCTGCATTATAATTGTATAATCATTGTATACTAACGTTTCAGTTATAATATTACAATATTACGATCAGTGCATTATAATCATTTCAGTTTTAATGGAAAAAAGCATGATTTTGTTTCTTCTGGAAGCATTTTCACTTTACGAAATTGTGAACACGTGCAGTCTGCACAGCGATGCAGGTTTTCTTTTCTGAAACAAACGTCGAATTTCTGTCAAAAGTCAAACCTCTGTCCCCTGTTTTTGCAGCGAAGCCCATCAGCCTGTTGGAGAGGTGCTGGTGCCGCTCGACGCTCAACACGGTGCCACAGAGAAACATCCGCGAGATCAAGTTCCTCCACACACCCCACTGCCCTTTCCAAGTCATGTAGGTCAACACAAACAAACAGCCCCAAAATCACACTGGCACACACTGAGGAAAACCAGAATACATGGGGGGAAATCCTTCGGTTAAACTGCGACACTGTTAAAGGGTCGGGTGATGTATCGGTTTAGATATCGATCCGTGGACAGAGACAGATTGAACATCAGCAACAAATTTAACATTCTGTGATTTAAAAAAAAAAAAAATCAATCATAATCCAATGTCATTATCATGGTTTTCAGGATGTCATCATATCCCTAGTTCCAAAATACCTTCATGAAATATCGTGTATGAGAACATTGTCGGAAGCTCTGAGGAGGCAGGGCTCGTGTGTGTGTGTGTGTGTGTGTGTGTGTGTGTGTGTGTGTGTGTGTGTGTGTGTGTGTGTGAGAGAGATCTTTATCAGTAGCTCTAGATAAAAGGAAGTGCGAGACTCACTGACACACATGGCATGTGGGGTTTTTTTTTCTGGAGGAAATCTTCATTAAGGGTCAAAGTGATCATGTTTGTATTTTGACTGACCTTTTGAGATATCTCTCCCGTCAGCGCTAATCTCTTTAGCTGCTAACATTTGGCTTTTTTTTTTTTGCTAACCTGGAATGTATTAATGTAAAAGCAGTGACTGTTTTGAAAAAAAAGGGGCCACGGGGGTCACAATGAGGCGGAAGGTCAGATCGGGACGGAACTTTAGCCTGGGGTGGTGAGTGGTTCACGTACACATGCGCGCACACACACACACACACACACACACACACACACACACACACACACACACACACACACACACAAGCCAAATAGTATTTATTTAGGAATTTAGCCTCAAATCTCAAGGATCTGGAGCTTTAAAGACAGATGAAAGTCAGACAGCTGGAACACAAACCCTCTCCAAATCCAAACCCACCCACACACACCCACACACACACACACACACACCCACACACACACACACACACACACACACACACACAGTGGAAGCCATGTTTGCTGTTGGTATTAGCTGGCTGTGAGGCACTTACTACCTGCTGTTCCTGGCTCCCTGCGCAGACACGCTGCCGGCTGGCCAATTCAGCCTGGAAAACTTGCACGAACAACACAGAAACCAAACAAACACGATAACAGACTAAAACCAACAAACACACAGATCTAATTACGCTAGAAGGCATCTTGTGTTAAGTCAGGATTCGGGTTGCCTAGAGCGGACCATTTGGTCCCAGACCACAAGACCGTGTGTGTGTGTGTGTGTGTGTGCACGTATTTATGGTTGTGTGTGGGTTAAACTCAGTGGGGATGTGGTTAATTTGCAAAGCGGTGTGAGCCGCGGCCCCTCTGAGCTGTTAATTCTCAAACATGACCTTTTGGTGCAGAAGTGTGATATGCAAGTGTGTGTGTGTGTGAGACTGAGACAGGCACACAGCAGACAGGGGGTCAGAGAGGGAGAGAAAGCATGTGTTTTGTTTGTGGTGTGTGTGTTTCATCAGTGGAAAAAAACACAGAAATTACACTGAAGTGAACATTTTGCTGACGTTGCTTCTTTTTTATTGACTCAAGCGTTTAAAAGTAAAACTTTGAAATGAAATGAAGCCCATCACGTTTGATGTGATTTTCGTTTTAAAGCCACGTCGTTTTCTCTGAAAGCTTGACTCAGTCTCTGTAAATGTGCTGCTCGTGTGCGTGACTAGCGCTACGTACTGTAGCTTGCTAATAATTGAATTAGAAATAAAATGATCCTGGAGATAGACAGTTACCCATAATGCTCCATGGTGTCACGATTTCAACCGCCAAGCAAGCTGCATTTCCATTACACCTGCTTCTATGTCGGCTTCTGTTACAATTTTTACTTGGGTACCCCAATTTTTACTTGGGTAAGTAGGTGGAGCTAAAAATAGTGCAAATCATTGATTGGTCAAAAAGTTTTGTTTCTTTTAAATTCTGTCTAAAAGGTTTTTTTTTTACTCTTTTTAAAAGTTCATTTTTTCCTCTGGCAACTCCAGTTTTTTTTCCAGTATTTTTGAAAAATCCCATTTTTCTGGAAAATTTATTCGACTTTATAAAAGTATGTATATATTTAACAGTTATTCCACGAAATCGAGTCGTACATGAGCTGATAGCCGACGAGACGCATAGCACCGAGTTGTCTATAATCCATGTATGACGAGACTGAGTGGAATAACTGTTTTATTCTATCCACATTGACTGGATTTTGAGAAACAGGGCATTTTTATTTGTTTGGTTTTTTTTTTGCAAATTCGATAAAAAAAACTTTACACAAAACGTCCGACCAAATCATTTCCGCTTAGAATGTAAACAAACCGGCAAAATGACAGTAGCAATTTGTGAGAAATGTGATGATGATAAAAATTCTTGAAAAATAAAAAGATACGTTCTTACCATCAAATAATTTCATTCCATATTTTGTTGGTTCTTTTTTTTTTTGTATTTTTGGAGGTCTTCTTCTTTTTCTATAGTTTTTTTTTTTGGCAGTTGGCAAACGAACTTAAAGGTGCATTACCGCCACCTACTGGGCTGGAGTGTGGAACAGGCAATATTGGGAAGAGGAGGAGGAGAAAAAAAACTGTATTCTTTTAGCCATTTCTGTTTCTTTTAAATACTTGATAATTTTTGGAGTTTTGTTTTCGAGTAGAGTTTTTATTTTGTCCTGGGTTGGTTCAGCAACACGCTCCGCCATTTTGTTTTTCTCTACTCACGGTATATGAGCTGACTGGCTACTACTAGGATACCAGAGCACGCGATTGCTCATATCCAGTGAATGTGGATAGTATATATATCCTGGAAAGATTTTTGTGTCTATCTAAAAGTTGCTTTTTGAAGAAACTTCTTTTTCTTTTTTTCCTTTTCTCTTCTAAAAGCCCTTTTGTAAACATTTTAAAAGCCTTTTTTTCTTTTTTTTTTTTAGGGAACTCGTTTCCTGTTTCGAAAAAGATTTTTCTAGAAGCTTGTTTTTGACTCTTTCTGATTCCTTAAATTCACTCCCAGTGAATCTCAGAAGCCTTCCTGGTCATTTTTTTTGTGCCTCATCTAGTACGGTTTTCTCTGTGTTTTCGCGTGAGTAAAGTATTGGCACCCTTTGCTCTGGTTGGATGTGTGGCCATTAAATAAAACATTAAACAACTGTCAAACGCACACATGTGACCAGGATATGGATATTCCTGGATTTGGAGTCATGTTGTTTGGTGGAAATACCATTATTTACAGGCGGGGCTTGCAGCATTGAGAGTTTCTGATTGGTTACACAGCTTGCGTATAACAATCCATGACTTGTTTCCCAAGTGATCGCTTATTTAGAGTGTGTGTGTGTGTGTGTGTGTGTGTTACCCTGTGTGCACCCTGTAATGGACTGAAGCGTATCCTCCGCCAGCAGTAGGTTGTAATGGAGCAACGCTGGAGAGCAGCGCCGATCTGATAACACAGATTTCAGGGCCTCAGAGGGAGAAACACACACTCTTTCACTCTTGCACTCTTTCACTCATTCTTTCGTCTAAACGGAATCCTTCGCTTTAAAGTGACTTACCTGATCTCATTACTAGCACAAAACCAAAAACCAACAGCATCAATTACATGCTGTAGACTCTTTCAGTATCCCTCTCTCTCTCTTTCTTTACTGAAGTTGTGTGAAAGAAAAGAAAGCCCTACAACTCAATCTCCCCCCTCTCTGTCTCTGTCTATCTCTCTTTTCTTTCTCAGCCAAATCCACGTTAAAGAATCCAATTGACTCCTTTCCTCCCTTTCTCCTCTTTTGCCCTGGTTATCACTCTCGCACGCTCACTCCAACCTTCTTCTCATTTCCAGAGCCAAGCTGAAGAACAATAGGGAGGTCTGCATCAACCCCAAGACCAAATGGCTGCAGCAGTATCTGAGGAACGCCATTAACAAGTAAGTAAGAGCCTCCGGACACAAAGTCCAACAAAACGGCCTGTTCCAAATCACTATCAGTGAAGTGAAGTCATTTGGAACGTGTCCGAAACGCACATCATGAGCGCTATCTTTGACATAATTACAGGGATAATTAACCTGTACATAATTACATAATCACCCTTTGCACAAATAGGTATTTGTACACCACCTGTATCATTTCCTCAACCAGCAAATGGAAAAAAAAAAACATTCTTCCAATATTGAAAAAAAAAATTGGTGTTATGATCACGTGACACAATTCAACGCTGTAACTATAATCACTTTTTTTTTTCGAGGGGGGTTAAGTAGAGCGTCCTGAAAACAAGATAGTGTCGTTTTTCGGAGCTAACATTGCTACCAGTTTCACATCATGCTTAAATCACGACCAAACATCGCCTCAATGACATAATTTCCGGACGGAGCTTGTAGGAAAAATAACACTAAAGCGAGACGACCTTTCAATTTCATAAAATCGGTGAAATTTAGTTCCCTCTGAAATGTGGTCATTGTGATGTCTGTTTATTTCTGTAATACCTCACAAAACCAGGCCACTCAGTAGCTGGAAATTATTTAATTTGAGAGGATTAAAGCAAATAATGTGCATGAAATCGCTCGCGTCGCACAGTCAAGCAGACAGAGGAAGTCCGTGTGTGTGCGCATGCGCAGGTTTACCTTTGAGCGTGCACTGCCAGTTCCATCATTCTGTCGCTAAACGAACAGCTGATCACACCGAGGTGCTCGCTGACCGCCAATGTTTATTCGTTTGGTCCTGCGTTTCCTTTCCTTCGTATATAACATAACGTCTTTTCTTCTCGTTTTCCATTACTGTAGTCGCTCTTTGACATTTCATTCGTCCTCCATTTTTCTCTCCTGTTTCAAATTTGTATCCCACAATGCCTTGCACGAACGGGGAAAGCCCACCATGTGATGTGATGCATGATGTAGTATCTTGAATTGGGTCATGGTGAAGCAGGAAAAAATAGCGGAGAATTTAGGGCCATGTAATAATAATAATAATAATAATAATATGTTCAAATTATATAGCGCCTTTCACAAAACCCAAGGTCGCTTTACAGTTATAAATAAATAAATAAATAAAGTAAGTAAGGAAGTCCACCAAATAGGAGGCCAGGATGTCATTCCAATGGTGTAGCAGCCACAGTCCCACCAAAAGGCGCACGAAAACAAGTCCCACACTGCCAGCACAGCCGCTGCGATGACGCCGGCAACATCACTCAAAACACCACGCCATGAATCCACAAAGCGAGCACAGAAGCACTGCTATGCAGAGTGCCGGGATGCCACCGGGCAACATTGCTCGGAACACCACGCCAAGCATTAAACCACAGAACGCTGGACAATCACGATGTTAAAATGAGCAACGAGCTCACTGCAGTCCATAGCTAGGAGCACAGGCATCACCCACAGCGAACCAAGGCCTGGAGGGAACCAACGCCCAAAACTGGGTCCGGAGCTACACCACAACCATCGGACAAAAACACTCAAACAAAAACAAACATCAAACTACACAAACAAAAATAAATAAATAAATAAATAAATAAATAAGAGAGAGAAAATAAATAATAATAAATAAATAGCCTAAATTCACATGGCCCTAAATTCGCTAATTGTTCTATTTTCTCATCTCATCTCATTATCTCTAGCCGCTTTATCCTGTTCTACAGGGTCGCAGGCAAGCTGGAGCCTATCCCAGCTGACTACGGGCGAAAGGTGGGGTACACCCTGGACAAGTCGCCAGGTCATCACAGGGCTGACACATAGACACAGACAACCATTCACACTCTCATTCACACCTACGGTCAATTTAGAGTCACCAGTTAACCTTACCTGCATGTCTTTGGACTGTGGGGGAAACCAGAGCACCCGGAGGAAACCCACGCGGGACACGGGGAGAACATGCAAACTCCGCACAGAAAGGCCCTCGCCGGCCACGGGGCTTGAACCCGGACCTTCTTGCTGTGAGGAGACAGCGCTAACCACTACACCACCGTGCCGCCCTGTTCTATTTTTAAAAAGACTAAAATTGGAAGTCTATGATTCGAATTCAGTAGTTTCGGTTCACCGAACAAAAATAACTGGGTGTTGGGGAAAATTCTTTTCATGACCTACACTCGAAAAATCTGAAAGGCGGTCTAGCTTTAAGCTTCCTTATCATTTCGAACCCATACAGACACCTGGTTGATAAACTGGTTTAAAGGTGTAAAATCCTGACATCTTGCCCTCTATATAAATGTTTCAGGGAAGTTAATTGCTGTAATGAGTGAGCTGCGTGGTGTTACTGGTTTCCTGCAGAGCAAACTGAGCGAGTCAAAGTTTCCCTCAGCGTCATCGCCACACACACACACACACACACATTGGAATACAACTTGTGCCTCGAGGCAGAGTTCAGCCCGATTGGGTACAGCTTAACATGAATTTATGGAATTATTTTTAGGCATGGAGCCGATAAACACTGTTGAGTTTTTCCATTCTAACAACACAACCCTCGAGTGTTTTATTCCTTACAGTACAGTACATACACACTTCTGCTTCAAACTCACATCTCTCTCCATCTCTGTTTATTTCAGGATTAAGAAGGCAAAACGGCGGGGAGAGTGAGGAGAGCCGGCATGTGTCTCTGACCTCTGTATTATGTGTGCACCTCTCTCTCTATTTCTCTCACACACACACACACACACACACACAGACACACACACACATCATCTGTCCCTGTGTGGACTGCTTGCACAAACAGCACTTCGCCTCCAAATGCCTTTGTTCCTGCACCCGAAGCCAACCACACACACACTCACACACACACACACACGGCACCATTTTGCCATTGTGAGATTTCGGGCTTGTGCAGGTGTGTATGCTGAACTGAACTGAACCGAACCGAACTGAGTGGCTGAATGTGGATAAAAATATTTTTGTGTGTTTTCTATATGCATTCGCTTTGTGCCTTTGTTTTTTTTTTTAATAATAAGTTGCTGATCAGTGTTGTGGTGAATAAGAAGGAAAAAGTGAGAGCGTGAGAACACGCTTAAAACTAACGTCGAAATGTCAAAAGTTTTCTTCAGGCGCTATGACGCTAATGTAGCTAACGCATATAAAAGTTACATTAGCTACACGGATGCCGCAATCATCTATAAAATTGGATAAACCCAGGCTGAGATATTGGGCGTGGATTCGGAGCTATTCTTTGTGAGAAATGATTCAGCTAAACTGATAGCTATGTTAGCCTTGTAGCTCAAACTAAAAAGGTGTGAAATTAAGAGCCATTTTTTTTCCTCCCAAATCTGCTCAAGAGAGTTGATAAGGGCTTCGTTCGATGTTGTTTCACGACACTTTCAGCGACTTCGATAAGATTCTACTTTGTTTTTCGATGTTGCCTCGAAGAGTCACAGGATGATCTTCCATGCACTGGCATAGCTACCGGTAGCTTAGTTTTGCTAACGCTTTCTCCGACGCCGCATTTACGTTCATAAACCGTTCAGACTGTTAGCTTTTTGTGAACTTGTGAAATACAGCCTTACGCTTTCAAGCTCTGAGAAGTAAGAGGTCAAACACTCGGGGTGCTGACACTGGAGATTCCTTTCGTAAAACGTCGAGTCAACAGAATTTCCTCACAGAAAACGTCACTAACTTGACAATTACACAAATTATTTCCAGAATATAATACGAGTCCATGTGTAAGTTGTTAATGCAGAAATGATGACGTTTTAGGTAACAATAAATGTCCTGACCGATCAGAATCGAATGAAATAACAAATAAAAATGTAGTTTATCTCAAAGGAGGCTTTACTGCGCTGAAAACATGCTTAAAATTATTATTATTATTATTATTATTATTATTATTATTATTATTATTATTACGTAAAAGATTTTATAGAAAGTGTTAGCAGATGTGGTTTTTTTTGCTAAAAAAAGATTATCAGGAAATTTTTTCTTCAATAATGCAACTTTCACATCAATGCAATCTTTCTTGGCAGCTGCTAGGTGTTTTTGTTTGTTTGTTTGTTTGTTTGTTTGTTTGTTTGTTCTTTTTTCCAACCTGTGCTTATGAAATAGCGCATCTTCTTCCAGCCAGAGGTTTTATTCTGTTGTCTTTGAAAGCCCGAACATGATGTTAGCTTGTGGTTTGTTGCAAAAGTGCGGGGTTGGATCAGTAAAAGGAGACACATTTAAATAAATAAATAAATAAATAAATAATAATCTGGTCTTGAAACAGAATTAATTTTGAATGAGGAATAGTGCTGAAAGAAAAAAAAGACAAAAAATATTTCTTCCATACATATGTGATAAACTGACTTTTTTTTTCACTGATCCAACTTTTCACTTGATTGTGAACTGTATTACGAATGCATCATAATTATGGACCAGATTCATCAGATTCACAACCTGTAAATAGAAAGGGAATCAGGTGATATTTTAGCGTTTCTCGTCGAGAGATTTCCGTAATTATGCACATATTTAGTATCATTTACTTATTTACGGATGTTATTGTCATTTTAAACTCGGTTTATTTTCATATGAGGGACGTACAGTATTGTGATATGAAATCATACGACTCATGAGGGAACTAAAAAAAAAAATCTAATGACACATTTCCAGTGTAATATCTGTTACCCCGCCCGATGACGAGCAACTCTTAAACCCCTGCTTATTAAGTGTGCAACTGTAACAGGATAATAATACTACTAATAACATCTGGATGTGATTTCCAATGGAATGAAACATGTGCTTTTTATCAGGCCAATACAATATGCACTTCACTGCTGAGTTTTATTTTTATTTTTTTACTTTTCTATTAAAACCACTTTCACCTCCAGGGACTGAACTGTAAAACATGAACTGTTTCGGAGGAAAATGTATCCACTATATCCTTTTACGAAATTTATTAGTCATTTTTAGAGGTTCTTGTTCCTGAGGCGCCAATTTTGACCCAAAAGGATTAGCGGAAAATTTAACATAATTTTTTTACATAAAAACAAAACTCTTCACATGAATTTCTCATTTATTTTGGCTGACTTTCCCACCAAACAATTACATTTGGATTGATTACAATTACGATTCACTTTCAAATGAATGCATTTTAAATGTCAACACTTTTTGTAATGTAGGTAGAAGCGTTACTTTTTTTTTTTTTTTTTTGCCACAAACAGCATGAAACCCTACATGCTTCCCAGAGACTTCCACTTTTGATAAAACAACAAACAAAAAACAAACAAACGTACATCTTACAGAAGGAATTACTCAATTCATGTTTCATTCCCATGAACAGAAATTTAAAATATATAAAATGTATTTTTTAACTATAAAATTTAAATGAATGAACTGATTTTGTGTAAAAAAAAAAAACCCTTTAAAAATCTTCTGGTGTTAGAGAAAGTCATTATTTATTCTACATTTTAACAGGTAACATTTGGGCCTCGTTTACTGATGTTTTTTTTTTTTCAGTCACAATTTACAAAAATTAAAAAATTGTGCAAAATTCCTACAAAACTCCAAAAAGCCAAAAATCTCAAAGAGCGCTGAAAACCCACCACAGAATGGGATTTGTCCGCTTTCTTTTCAGCTTCCTAAAATGTTCATTAAATTTATGTTCCGTTGAAAAATTTTCCCATTTAAATATCAAAGTAATCTGAATATAATTTCGCAGTAAATCATGACAAATTATATGATTTGGGTCCAAGTTCACATCAGTGACGTAAAATTTGGCGGAAAATTAACACAAACTCAATAACTTATGTAGACTCCAAATGTTTTTCTGAACTAATCAGATTTCCACGAAAAGCAAATTTCTTGTCGGCGCTCCTATGAATTTCTGAATAAATTTATTCACAGCCAGATTGACAAATGAAGTCCAACATTCTCAAAGTGTCACTTTCTCCACATAAAAAATATCATCTATATGAAATTATGGGATGCACTCATGTCCAGGAAGTGAATTCTTTTCCAATGTTATTCAATTCAAAACCAGAACACATGTTGACGTGACTGAAATACACACATGTTGACTGTTTTGTTTTGTTTTTTTTCAGGAATTTTGTTCAAGTCTATTAACTGAATGTCTGTCAAGGTTCTCACTCCTCCGCGAGTTTGAATGTTTAGTTGTAGTAATAATATAAAACTAACATCTGTCACTAGTGAGAAAATGATGAGGTTCAAAAATTTCCTTACGGATTTGTGAATTTCATTTCGCCGCCTGCGAACATTCCCATGTGCCGCGAAAAGTGATAAGGTGCTATCGAATGTGAAGTAGACTCTATGAGGCAGCTCCCTGCAAAGGGATCTCCATGTAGGATTTGTTTTTATTATTATTGTTACATTTCTATATGCTCACTGTTTGTAATAATGTATTGAGATCAATCTATTTAGTCACTTTTTTCAATAAAGTTATTTGTAAAAAATAAAAATAAAATCAAATGTCTTGCCTTTGTTTTAATCATGCGAAATGAAACGATATGAAATATTTATCGTGTTATAGTTCAGCGCTGAAGCGTAAGCTATACCTGTAGAGCTCTTTATGAAATTTCATTTTGTCATTTCTTGGTTATTTTTTGCAAATGCCCCCCCGACATCTACTTTTACTTCTACTACATTTATTTTTACTTCTTTTACAACTGTTACTTTCGCGACAGATGAATGAAATGATTGCCTTTTTATTTTAGAAACTTCAACAGCAAAAATTCATCCAAAAATTTACGCTGAATTGTTTCATATTATTAAGTCCACTTGAAATAAATTTAAAAATGGCATGTGCAATTGTCAAGAACATGAACGTTTGACCAGAAACAAAACAAAACACCTCTCATATAATCTTCGGGAAAAAAACACACCCTTTTTCCTGTAATGATACCACTTTTAACACAAAAATGTCACATTTTCGAATTCCTGTTTTATTCAGATGAACTGAATTTTAAAATTCATGACTCTCTATGCATATACAGTCCGGTGCAAAAGTCTTAGACACGTTAATAAATGCTGTCAGCAAAAAATGGCTTAAAAAAATAATGAAATGAATGTTTCAACATTAAAAAAATACTATAAACAGTAAGCAGTAAGCCATAATAAATCAATATAACAAAGTCAATATTTTGTGTGAGACGACCCTTTGCTTTAAAAAAACAAAACAAAAAAAAACACAGTAGTCTGAGGTCCAGTGAGTGCAGTTTGATAAGGAAATGAGCTGTAGGTTTTACTGAGCATCTTACAGAACGGTTCTTCTGGACACCTTGACTGTCACACTCGCTTCTTCATTTTGCACCAAAACCCAGTAGCCTGCATGATGTTTTCTTTTTTAATCTGAAAAGTGCTCTATGCTGCTCAGACATACTGTATTACAACATTTTTTTTCCTGTAACATTTAATTTTGTGCTGGGAAAAAAAATTGAACGTTTGGAACTCTAATTTTTATTTTTTATTATTGATTCGATAATGTAGAAGCTATAAAATAGAAATCTATAACAAAGTTTGCATGATAAAAATAAGGTGCCTATACTTTTGCACAGTACTGTATGTTTTCATGAATAAGTTCACATTAGAAAAACAAATGACACTGAACACTGCAGAACAGCATCAGTGATGGTTGATCCAGAAATGTAAAATTCGTAAATTTTTCTGAAACTAAAAACATAAAAATATATGATGAAAAAATCAATCTTCTTGTAAAACAGTCATGTTAAAAGAAAACTGCTTTCCTTTCCCTGGTTGTGATATAGTACCACAAGTCCCACTCTGATCTTACACATTTGCGTCTCGCATTCAGGAACTGCACATTATATGCATCACTGTAATCAATGTTACAGGCTCTGACAAGGCAATGCACACATCCATCCATATCCACCTATATCAATATCCATCCATCCATCCATGCATCCATCATCTATACCAGGCTTGTAGTACTCGAGTCCGACTCGTGCCCTGATTTTAAGGACTCATGACTTGACATGGACTTGAGCACTGATGACTCGGACTTGGACTCGGATTTTTTCTTTTCTTTTTTTTTTCCTAACATGCCATAATAATTTGGCATAAGATATTTGAAGAGTTTGGTTCCAAAACGCGATAAACGCCAAATTTGAAAAATTGAAACTCCCGCCACCAAGCCATCAGCAATTATCATATCTTACTCGTACCATATTCAGTTTTCGCCAAAACAGGATATCTGCCATTGATTTACACACTGCATTACAGCCTTTCATTCCAAAATGCGACAAGCGCCATCACCGATTTTTCTCAAAACCAGACATATCCATTTGGACAATCAGAGGCCGCCATTGGCATGAAGTCTTGTAAGATGGCTGCACCCATGAAGTAGGAAATCGCTTTGGCACTTCTCACATTTATTGGACAATTTCACCCTGAATTATGAATCTCATCTCATTATCTGTAGCCGCTTTATCCTGTTCTACAGGGTCACAGGCAAGCTGGAGCCTATCCCAGCTGACTACGGGCGAAAGGCGGGGTACACCCTGGACAAGGTGTCGACACATAGACAACCATTCACACTCACATTCACACCTACGGTCAATTTAGAGTCACCAGTTAACCTAACCTGCATGTCTTGGGACTGTGGGGGAAACCGGAGCACCCGGAGGAAACCCACGGGGAGAACATGCAAACTCCACACAGAAAGGCCCTCGCAGGCCACAGGGCTCGAACCCGGACCTTCTTGCTGTGAGGCGACAGCGCTAACCACTACACCACCGTGCCGCCCCTGAATTATGAATAATTTCGATAAAATAATCAAATAAAATTAAATCTATAAAATAATCTGTCAGGAAAGAACACGGTTAAATGCACTTTAAAGTGAGTTGCTAAAACCCATGACACAGAAAGGAATGTGACATATCGCTCAGGCAGTGACCTCCCAGCGATACGGGATGGGATGGGACGGACCCATGACATACGGGACAGGATGGAACCGTGACATATGAGACGGGACAGGACACCTACCTTATTGTCCGTGATGGGATATAATTTATTAATTAAGAAATAATTTTTGAAAAATTCTTGTGTTGACTTGTCATTTCTTCTTCTTATGTCATAAGAAAAAAAATATTAACACATACACACTAATTTGTTTGTTCTTTCTTTCTTTTGATTATTCTTAACTAACTAGAATATGTTATCCAAACTAGACCATGACACGTGACAGGACAGCTAAGGTAAGATCCCCTGGGATAGGACAGGACAGATAAGGTAAGATCACCCAGGACGGGACGTGACAAGAGTTCAATGTCCATGAGCGATAATATCTCATCTCATTATCTCTAGCCGCTTTATCCTTCTACAGGGTCGCAGGCAAGCTGGAGCCTATCCCAGCTGACTACGGGTGAAAGGCGGGGTACACCCTGGACAAGTCGCCAGGTCATCACAGGGCTGACACATAGACACAGACAACCATTCACACTCACATTCACACCTACGGTCAATTTAGAGTCACCAGTTAACCTAACCTGCATGTCTTTGGACTGTGGGGGAAACCGGAGCACCCGGAGGAAACCCACGCGGACACAGGGAGAACATGCAAACTCCGCACAGAAAGGCCCTCACCGGCCATGGGGCTCGAACCCAGGACCTTCTTGCTGTGAGGCGACAGCGCTAACCACTACACCACCGTGCCGCCCCGAGCGATAATATGTCCGTGACAATAATTCCGGTCCATGACAGGACAGGGAGGTGACCGTGAGCGATAATATGTCTCGTCCCATGTCACGGGTTTTAGTAATAGTCACTTTAAACAGAAAGGGATATGTAGCATTTTGGGGGAAAATGCCGTGGCGTGGCGTGGATATGTAGCAACTTGACAAAAAAAAAATTACTTGGTTCAGTTAAAAGCTGTTAACTAGTTCTGGATTTCATTTTTGAAGTTTATTATCATTAAGGAGTTCGTCAATAAATTTTAAAACAGGATACAGTGTTTTTCCTTTTATCACTTCCCGTAATCAGAAAAAGTGTTTTTTCTTGAAACAATGGAATTGGATATATAGTGTTTTGGAACCAAACTCCTCATTTATATCTACATTAAATTTGTACTAATTTCGTGCAAGAGGATGCACAGTCACCTGTTCATACGTCATGTTCAGGAACAAACTAACGTTAATGGCGCTAAAATGCCTGGAGAGAACGCCCCTAGGATTGTCCGCTTTGCTTATACGGTACAGACTTCTTGTGCAGCGGGAGAAAATGCACTGCTGTGTGTTCCATTATGTAGAAGAACTATCAAGAAGATGACGGGGACAACTTCGAACTTCAATCGTCATTTGGTAAGACTCCATCCAGAGAAGGAAGTGACACGCTCTGTTGATAGTGGGGCTTACATGCTGAGCGATGAACTAGCTAGTGTTAACCCTCTCTCATGTTATTTGTCCTGTTGATAGTGGGCGGGGCTTGCTGTGTGATGAACAAGCTTTTTATCTGTAGCCTGTTAACTAAAATGGGGCAGTCGAGCAGGAACGTTAGTCCGACACAGCAGCAGAGACACTTTCACATAAAGGCAGCAACAGCCACCGTCAAATGGTGCCGTTGGAGTCTTGTTCTCAGACTCGACTCGAAGTTTTCTTTAATGACTCGGACTTGAACACTGGGGACTCGAGACTGGACTCAGACTCGAGTTTTAGGCTACATCCACACGACAACGGCAACGAGATTTTATTTAAAAAAATATCGCGTCCACATGGGCAACGGATCAGTAAAATATCAGGTACATATGGCAACGCAACACTTGCTGAAAACGATGCAATACACATGCCACACCTCTACGTGCGCTGTAAGACGGTCCCATCAGAGACACCAGAACAATAGAAGAAGTAGGACGCATGCGCATAAACCCCTTCTTCTACCCGGCGTGAAGCACTCAGGAACAAACACACAACAACAAGAAGAAGATGGCTGCGACTACGCGAGGAAATCGTGCCTTCTGTGTGTACAAATTAGTTTTATTAGTGTGCATAGTTTTATATAACTTAATTTTCTTATTGTGTGTGAACATTTTGAAAAGCATTTTTATATAATTTATATAACTTTTTATATTGTGTGTGAACATTTTGAAAAGCAGTCTTATCCAATAAAAAAAAGAAATTCAAGAAATGGTTCAGTTACTTGTTTATTTAAAAGAAAAGCTGTATACAAAAGTGAATGCAATGCAATGGTTCATACAAAACAGCAAGAGTGCTGCTTGTTCTAGTCATATGGCTGTGACGTCATCGTAAACAAATCCGTTCTACTCATCCAGACGACTTCGCAACGGCGCCGTTGCCAGTTTTTCCACTCTGGAACCCGTTCTCAAAAAATATCGTTTTGGGGCACCCAAAACGCCAGTGCCGTGTGGACGCCAGGCCGAAACGATAAACAATTTTATCAGATTCACCTGAATCCGTTGCCGTGTGGACAGACTCTTAGTGACTCGACTACAACACTGATTTATACCGCTTATCCATCAGGGTCATGGGGGAAGATGGAGCCAATCCCCACTGACCCTGTGGTGAGAAGCAGGTCCACACTCACATTTGGACTGTGGAAGGAAACTGGACATCTCCAATATGCTTCTCTTTTTTCCCAAAAATTTCCAGGCATCTTATGCCGCTTTTCCACTACCAACGCGGCTGAGTTGGGCTGAGCCGTGCCGTGCTGAGTTGGGCTGAGTCGAGCTGAGTGGGGCTGTTGGAGTTGCATTTCGACTACAACCGCGCTGAACCGTGCTGGCTGGAAGTGGGTGGACACATTGGGTGGAGTTAGCGAAAGTGGGTGGATGTCACGTGATGTCGTTAGGCGGCGCAAACAGTGACATCAGTGACCTTTTAAGCTGTAGTCTCACAACCCGGAGAGTAAACAATAAACATGGAGTTGTTAGTGTTGCTGGTCTTGGTGCTGTGGCTTGTTGTCACCGACAACGCCAACAGATACTGGCAAGAGCGTATAGATGAGGCGAGGCGCATAAGGCTTCAGAAATTCTCGTAATTCATAATTCTTCTTCTTCTGGGTTTATGGTGTTTACAGATCCCAGCGTGCTCGCGGGGCGTGTGTGGGCATGTGAGGACACTCCTCCTCACCAATCAGTGCACAGGGGAGTGTCTCCTCACGCCCCCAGCCCCACTCGGCTCGGTTTGGCTCGCTTCAGCCCCACTCCAAAACCGTGCGAATTTTGGGTGCTAAGTAAGGCTGAAGCAAGCTGAGTCGTGCTGCTCTGAGGTAGTCGAAACGCGAGCCGTGTCAGGCTGAAGTGAGCTGAAGTGAGCTGAAAAAGGGTAGTGGAAAAGGGCCAATAGTGTCCTGTGAAACAGAATATGAACAGAACTTTCATGAGGGAAAATGAAGGGTCCAGGATGCTTTCTAAAGCACTTAAATACTGTGTGATAAGCTCATACAGATGACTTCCAAGTAGCTTAGGCTAATAATCGTGCAGGGATTTTATTTCTAGAATAATTGTGCAACACTGAGGAGACAAACATGTTGAAATCGACCCTGAGACCTCCCATTTTGCTCGCCCATCTGTAGAAATCCAGCCTCTTATTACTCCACACACACAAAGGCTTGATGATATCCAGTCTAATGACCTCTCTGAGTGAAATCAAGCTTGCTCTCGCACTCTATCTCTCTCTTGCTCTCTTCATGCCTGAGTTGCAGCCTGAATCAGCGCAAGAAATGAACCACACTCTCCTGATCAGAGCACAACTAAGCTGGTTCAAAAGAGCTCAAGGCCATCTAGAGTGATTCAGAGACAATTTATAGACATTAAACAAGCACCTGAGCACTAATAGGAACCATACGGACCTGCCAATCTGACATCAGCTGTATACCCCCCAAGTTCTTACTCTGACTGACGGTCACTTGGCCATAAGCACTTCGAGGTTAGGAGCATCCTCAACCCTTGTGTGGCACGAAAGCATGTGCTACATGGTCGACCTTGAGAACCCAACTAGATGATCCTCACCGAGAAGGAACAGATCATTCCCAAACCCAGAAGGAGCTAAAGCGAAAGCTATTCTGGTCTCGAACTTGAACTCAAGGCCATTTTTCTTGTGCGATATCAGCTCACGTTGCTTATCTCACCGATCTGTAAATATCCATGCAGCTTGCCTCCTGGGTGGTGCAACAGAAAAGCATTCCAAATAAGAACTTTCACTCATTCGTCAGGAGATCCTGAGATCTCACAGCCACCCATGGCCAGGAGCCAAACTTTGGTGGAATGGATAGGATACGTACTCTTGAGCCCCGTCACTCCCAGCAGCCGATCATTGGATTCTGTGATATAATGTATGCAGAAGAGGGCGGATAGCATGTTCTTCCAAGTGGCAAAGGGAGGCAGGGAAGCTCCTTTAGGTTTACCCGAAGACAATAAATTAACAAGAGCTCTAGCTACATTTTACAGATAGCATAGACGTCCTGAGAAATTATTACGCCTTGTGAGGAAGGATTTTATGAATTTTCACATATGTTATGCGTGAAATGTGAAGGGCCAACAGTGGCTCTTAACTCTCTGATCAGTAACCTAGAACCTTAACCCACTGACCCATACAGGAAATATTCAGTAAAGCGTTTGGCTCAAAATACACTTTAATCCCTTGGCTCAAAATACACTTTAATCCCTTGTATCCTTCCGGCTTGGCCCGGAAAACATTCACCACATATAGCTTCCTCTAACATTTCCTCCATGTGCTCCCAAAGTACGATACAAAAGTACGAAACTCTGAGCTCTGATGTTTCCTGTGATTAGAAAATAAATATGAAATGACCAATGTACAGTATGTTAGAATTACATTTTCATATATATATATATATATATATATATATATATATATATATATATATATATATATATATAAGATACAAAAAAAAAATCACAATGCTATGTTGTAATATTACATACAAATGAAAAAACGTGATGAGACCAAACAATCGTAGATGAGCGACTAAGTTGTAAAATGAATCATTATTCCAGAAGCAAGTTCGTGTTAATGCTTTGGAGATGAAACTAAATATTTAGGCTGCCAGTGGAATGTAAAAATGATAAAACTTCTTTGCTGCTAATAGCTGTGGCTTATGCATTAACAATGGAATTGAGCCAAGTGAAATTTCTCAAATGAAAGGATAACATCAATTTTGGAAGAGGAGAAGGTTGGACCGCTGTGTCTTTTGAGAGAAATTCCACATCACATTATCTCACTGGATAACTTCACGGATACAAATAGCTTCCAGACTTCGGACCATATAAATCCATGTGCCAATAAGCTACCATTAGCAAAAAAGTATATCCGTTTAATCCATCATTATAAATTAGTAGATAAACTTCACACTATTGCGTCATATAGAGCCATGAGTTAATAGCCTGCTGGCTAGTCAGGAAAAACGAGCATATTTTTGTTATATTCCTGAAAGATTTTTTATTCTTTACTGAAAATAATCCATAAAAAAGTGTACTATCTGTACACTTGTTGGATCAGCGAAAAAGGATTGATGTTTGTCAATACTGATGTGAAATTTAGTTTCGTCAAACAGCTAGCTGCCAAGTTGTTTAATCTGAGTGTGTTGATTCTGGAAGTGTTATCTTGCTAGCTATAATTTGGCCGACTAGCTAGCAGGTGATGTGTTACAAAACGTTTGTACGAAAAGTGCAAAAGCAAATTTATCTTTTTTCACGAGTTTTTTTTTGTTTTTGGTCACATATTAAGCTTCAAAAAGTTTTATCAAGTGTTCTTATTTAACATTAACCATGCAGTGACGAAAGACACCAGTGTATGTGCGTAAGCTCAAACTGGTACGTATTTATTAGAAAAAATCCAAGAATCATCGCTGAAGTCCATGACGGGGATCAAAACACAGGAAAAGGGCATCAAACAATGAAAATCCATATATAAATAAATAATAAAAGAGGCAGACCTGGCGACTTGTCCAGGGTGTACCCCGCCTCTCGCCGATAGTCAGCTGGGATAGGCTCCAGCTTGCCTGCGACCCTGCACAGGATAAGTGGCTATAGATAATGGATGGGGGCGGCACGGTGGTGTAGTGGTTAGCGCTGTCGCCTCACAGCAAGAAGGTCCTGGGTTCGAGGGCCTTTCTGTGTGGAGTTTGCATGTTCTCCCCGTGTCCGCATGGGTTTCCTCTGGGTGCTCCGGTTTCCCCCACAGTCCAAAGACATGCAGGTTAGGTTAACTGGTGACTCTAAATTGACCGTAGGTGTGAATGTGAGTGTGAATGGTTGTCTGTGTCTATGTGTCAGCCCTGTGATGACCTGGCGACTTGTCCAGGGTGTACCCCGCCTTTCGCCCGTAGTCAGCTGGGATAGGCTCCAGCTTGCCCGCGACCCTGTAGAAGGATAAAGCGGCTAGAGATAATGAGATGAGATGAGATGAGTGAATTCAAAACAAGACAACATTAGAGGAGATCTCGTCAAGCTCGGAAATGGGTGAGGAAGAACTCATGATGTTATTCGCAAAATAATCGTACCTAATACGAAGGTAGCTAATAACATGTTTGCTGGCACAACATAGACTTGAGTATTGGTTAAGGGACAGCAAATAATCATGTGTGAAGAATTATAGGATATGGGTTAGCATTTGAAGTTGCTCAGATAGCTAAAAATGCCTTCTTTACTTATTTTAGGATTTTGTTTTCTTTTTGCAGAAATGCCATTGCACTATTTAGACTCCACCCGACTACACCGATCAGCCATAACCACTGATTATGACCACTGACAAGTGAAGTGAATAACATTGATTATCTCATTACAATGGCACCTGTCAAGGGGTGGGATATATTAGACAGCAAGAGAACAGTCCGTTCTTGAAGTTGATGTGTTGGAAGCAGGAAGAATGGGCAAGTGTAAGGATCTGAGCAACTTTAACAAGGGCCAAGTTGTGATCGCTAGATGACTGGGTCTGAGTATCTCCAAAATGGCACATCTTGTGGGGTGTTCCCGGTATGCAGTGGTTAGTACCTACCAAAAGTGGTCCAAGGAAGGACAGCCGGTGAACCGGCGACAGGGTCATGGATGTCGAAGGCTCGTTAGTTTGCATGGGGCACAAAGGCTAGCCCATATGGTCCAATCCCACAGGAGAGCTACTGTAGCACAAACTGCTGAAAAAGTTAATGGTGGCTAAAACAGAAAGGCGTCAGCATTAACTTTATCAGTTTGTGGTACAGTACATCCAGAAATGCATCCATTCATCCATAGCTGCTTATCCTGTACAGGGTCGCAGGCAAGCTGGAGCCTATCCTAGCTGACTCTGGGCGAGAGGCAGGGTACACCCTGGACAAGTCGCCAGGTCATCGCAGGGCTGACACAAAGAGACACACAATCATTCACACCTACGGTCAATTTAGAGCCACCAACTAGCCTAACCTGCATGTCTTTGGACTGTGGGGGAAAACTGGAGCACCCGGAGGAAACCCACGCACACGCAAACTCCACACAGAAAGGCCCTCGTCGGCTGCTGGGCTCAAACCCAGGACCTTCTTGCTGTGAGGCGACAGCGCTAATCACTACACCACCGTGCCGGCCTCCAGAAATACAGCAATACTCAAATACTGCAACTGCAGATCCGACAAACTGCAGCTTCACGTAACTGTGAATAAATCTGGAATGTTCCAGTTCTCAATGGTGCCATCAGCCTGAGAGGGCAAACACAAGTCACAACTCTAGCATGAGGCATTTCCGCGCTGTATTCATATTTCAGCTCATGGAATACTTCAAATAAAAATGAACCACAGGTTGACAAGAAGTAATGAAGGAGAGAGAGAGAGAGAGAGAGAAGGTGAGTAGAGTGGGATGGTTTGATTTAGCGTTTGAGTGCTTACTGATGAGATTTTAACGAGATGATTCGTCATCCAGCTGATGGCTGTCCTGTTTTTCTTACATAAACCCAGGAGCTTCCTATTACCTGAAAGACTGTTCATTATTCATGTGATCATTTTTTATTTTAATAGATTAACGTCTCAAATTTTCCACCTGTATGTATTCAATCTTTCGGGCGATACATCTTTTGCTGTACATAAAAGTTTATTTATGGCATGTCACCTTTTTTTTTTAAAGGTTAGAATCTAACCAAAGTGGTGCACCATGAGGTCAGTCATTCAGTAAGACAAAATTCAATTCAAAAAGACACTTGCTACTTTTCTCTAAACTAATTAAAGGTAGAGATGAATGTGTGTTTGTTCAGTTGGTCAAGCTGATCATGCAAGAGACCTACGTTACGAGCTAACTGCAGCTAATATTAATGATGTTAGCAAAACTTTTGAATCCAGTTTTTACAATAATCTCAAACTAGCCTTACAAATTGTAGCTGCTGATCTACCCTTAAAGCTACAACTGTGCTTGTTGCAAATAAATATATAGCTAGTGATTAACCAGCTACCTAATAATTATATCATGCTCGATTTTTTTAATGTATTGTAAGATGAATTAATGATAAGGTTAGCATTACTTTTAACCTTCCAAGATAACTAGAATTATGACATGGCTAATGTTTATAATTGATCGAAAGTTTTAGCTAACTAAATTAGCATTTGACTGCTAAATTAGCAGTCACTTTTCAGCAGTCATCTTCAATCTATAAAGAGGCAATACAGTGCAATAACATTAGCTAGTGTTAAGCTAGTATCTCGCTGGGCTGCGACAGCTTGCGACAAATTGCGAACGTCATCCGCGAGAGTTTCAAAAGTGTCTTGAAACATTCGCGGGGCTTCTCAATTTCCTCGCATGAGTCGCAAAGTGTCGCTCCTTCATCGCTGAAATTTTGAACATGTTCAAAAAAATTCGTGCGATGAAATTTCTCTCAAAATAGCTGCAAATGTGTCGCTGGCATTGCAAAGCTGTCGCGAACCCTTCTCAAGTCACTTTCCGTGAGGTTTCCTCTACTTCCCTGCCTGCCGAGGGAAAGCCGGGCTGCGACAGACTACGACTAGTTGGAGACACAACAATTACGGTAAAATATGCGAATATCAATTCAGTGTGATTCCAAGTGAAAATTGTCACTAATTCGCATATTTTATCGCAGTTGTTGTGTCTCCAACTAGTCGCGGGCTGTCGCAGCCCAGTGAGATACTCCCCTTAGGTATGGAATGAGACAATTTTAAGATAAATTTTTATGCTTTTGGTTGCTTTCTGACTGCACCTCATTTCAAAATATGAAATAATTTTCCTTGACTTAAATATTCCTCAAATTTGGTTTCTTTATGAATATGAAAAATAAAGACTGAAATGTTGCTCTGTGCTACCTCGCAGCTAACTGCTAAATTGTTTAATCTGAGTGTGTTGATTCAGTTAGTGTTATCTTTCTAGCCATAATTTAGCCTATTATGCCGCTTTTCCACTACAAACGCGGCTGAGTCGGGCTGAGCCGTGCCGTGCTGAGTCGGGCTGAGCGGGGCTGTTGGAGTTGCATTTCGACTACAACCGCGCTGAACCGTGCTGGCTGGAAGTGGGTGGACACATTGGGTGGAGTTAGCGAAAGTGGGTGGACGTCAGGTGATGTCGTTAAGCAGCGCAAACAGTGACATCAGTGAGCTTTTAAGCGGTAGTCTCACGACCCGAATAGTAAACAATAAACATGGAGGACATGGAGTCGTTAGTGTTGCTGGTCTTGGTGCTGTGGCTTGTTGTCACCGACAACGCGGACAGATACTGGCAAGAGCGTATAGATGAGGCGAGGCGCATAAGGCTTCAGAAATTCTCGTAATTCGTAATTCTTCTTCTTCCGGGTTTACGGTGTTTACAGATCCCAGCGTGCTCGCGGGGCGTGTGTGGACACTCCTCCTCACCAATCAGTGCACAGGGGAGTGTCTGCTCACGCCCCCAGCCTCACTCGGCACGGTTTGGCTCGCTTCAGCCCCACTCCAAAATGGTGCGAGTTTTAGGGGCTAAGCAGGGCTGAAGCGAGCCGAGTCGTGCTGGTTTTTGGTAGTTGAAATGCGAGCCGTGTCGGGCTGAAGTGAGCTGAAGCGAGCTGAAGTGAGCTGAAAAAGGGTAGTGGAAAAGGGCCATTAGCTTTCAGGTGATTAACCAGCTACAAACTTAAAAGTATAAAAGCACAACATTTTCTTTTCTAGTGCTTATTTTGTCATAGGTATAATTCCAAACAAGGTTTGACTGAGTTTTCTCGTTGAATATGACGTGAAAATTTGTCGCATATTAAGAACCTAGGTCGAGTATTCGCATGTTTGCTAGCATAATCTAGACATGTTAGGGTTAAGGAGTGACAAATAATCGTGTGAGGAATACGCAATACTGTATAGGAAAAAAATACACAAAAAATTATGTCTGTACTCTATAAAACATTTATTTCCTACTCAGTAGCAGCTGAGTAGAATTGTGTACGATATTGACATCAGGTTGTTTAGAGAGTTCAGGGAGAGCAGGATAAATTTAAGGAAAGCAAAACACTTTGGTTGTTTCATGTCAGAAAAGAAGAAAAACATGGAAAGATGCAAGATATTTCAAACCACATGCCTGGATTATATCATCCTGCAGAGATCTCAGTGTGTTGGACAGAGCGCCAAGCTGACCACATTAGACGAAGTCCTGCCAAGGTTGCAAGTTCTAAACATCTGGACATATACTTGGCTTGTTCAGTTGTCCACTGTGTCCTACTTAAGTTCTTCTCAAAGTGTTTGATTGAACATGCTTGTACATGCCTCAGCTGCCTGTGAGAGGAATTTTAGCATCGCAGGACTCTAGAATGGCTGAGGTTCATTCAGGGAACTCTGAGAAGCAGCTTTTGAAAGCTCCTTAGCTTAAAATCGCAGTTGAAGAGTAAGCTAGTTTATGCTACTTACTCTTACTTATACTTACAGTAGAAGAGGAAGTATAGTTTAGGCAATGTTTTAATTCAGCAAGAAACAGAGTTAACAAACGTTTACTCGAAGAATGCTGAAAAAAAAATTGTCTTTCCAGTGGTGTTTATAAATCGGAGACTTGGGTTTATCTTTATTTAACCATAAAGAAAAATGTCATAAATTATTATGAAATCACAATTTATTATGATACATTGGCTTGTATATTGTCCTTGAACCTTTCCGCATTTTGTTGCACTGCAACCTGGAACTGAAATGGAATTGACATGATACTACACAAAATATGATTCAATATTCATACAATATCAAATACACAATATTCAAATGAGGGGAAAAGTCAATATAATTTGCAAAATAAAAAGTTGGCCTGGCGGCACGGTGGTGTAGTGGTTAGCGCTGTCGCCTCACACCAAGAAGGTCCGGGTTCGAGCCCTGTGGCTGGCGAGGGCCTTTCTGTGCGGAGTTTGCATGTTCTCCGCGTGGGTTTCCTCCGGGTGCTCCGGTTTCCCCCACAGTCCAAAGACATGCAGGTTAGGTTAACTGGTGACTCTAAGGGCCTCTGCATGCTCTTGCGACAAGGCTTTCGCAGACAGTTGTAATTTATCGTTGAGCGGGGAGTAATAGGCGTGCATGATGTTATTCACCGCCACAACGCAAGGGGGCGCGAAATTGCTAGGAGTAGTTGGTGGGTGTGGTTAGTGGAGTGTTTGTCCTCCGGTTACTTATAATGACTAGAACTGGAGTCGTATAGATGTACGTACTTCCTCGATCAACCGCTCTTCGTGCTGCTCCATCTTCGCTCGTGTTTTTAAAAATGGTGGTCGTGAAAACAAAACAAACCGGGAAAGCAGGGAAGCGGAAGTGCGTGTACAGCGGATGTAGAGTGGACCAATCAGAGCCCTCTTGTCTGTGACGCTGTCTGCGAGGCTTCTGCGGTGGTCACAATTTTTGGGAGGTGCGCGCAGAGCATCTGCGAAGGTGGGGGGCTACGCAGACGCTATCTGCGACGCTATCTGCGAGGACTAGGTTGTCAGCATAAATTGGCCTTAAATTGACCGTAGGTGTGAATATGAATGGTTGTCTGTGTCTATGTGTCAGCCCTGTGATGACCTGGCGACTTGTCCAGGGTGTACCCTGCCTTTCACCCATAGTCAGCTGGGATAGGCTCCAGCTTGCCTGCGACCCTGTAGAACAGGAAAAAGCAGCTAGAGATAGAGATGAGATCAGAAGAAGTTGGCCTACAAAATGCTATATTTTGTGGAAACCCAAATACCATCCCCAGATGATGAAGCATGGTGGTGGCGGCATCATATCATATTGAGCGTTACCCTATAATATTACAGGTTACTTTGTGTAGATTCGTGAAACATAATCCTAATAAGCTCCATTTCAGTTCCATATTCAAGGGACTGTATTTACACAAAAAGATTTTGGGTGCCTCAAAGCCTTGCTAGCTACACTGGCCTTCTATCTTGATTAAACTATATATGGGTCAAGAAAAACAAATTGTACAAATTAGGTGTTTCTCGGAACCAAGGTTAAAATATGGAGTACAGTATCAGTTGTGCCAAAGCATACACTGACATCTTGGTCAACCAAAAATAAACATTTCATCCCTACGCTCCATTGCAATTTGTCATAAAGTATTTAGACAGGATCTAAGCCATAAAATTCATTTAAATGTTTTATACAGACTAGAACTAGAACACTTAACAGCTTTATCTATGCCAAACCTTTCACAGTTTTCTTTCACCTTTCACTGTCACAGTCCAGAGCAAAACCCTAAACCACTGGACGACACGTAAAAGAGCTCGTACACACTAATTCAGGGAGTTTTACACACTGGTTATTAATCCTATAGCCATATAACTGCAGAGCCGCTTGCACAAGAAAACAATTTGCGACGTTTTTACATTTTACCTCCTGCGGATTAAGGGGAAGTTATTTTTAGAGGTGCTTCCAGCCGTGAGCTCTCGGTGAGGGCCTCATTTTGTGGTCCCCATATCTCTGTGGGGACATTTAGTCTCCTGCAAGAGCAATTACACAGCAGATAAATCATCCCACACACACATCGGTGGTCCTTTAGCACTGCCTAGGGAGCACATCAGTCCATTATTAACAATTTTTATATGCAGTAGGGTCCAGGAGTCTAAGTCCACTACCAAGGACTATAAGTCAAATTGTGTTGCAATTTCTAAAAAAAAAAAAATCATTACTCAGTCCTATACACCCAGTTGTATTAAAAATATCATAAAAATTGGAATCATTGTCTGATACAAGGAAAATAAACACTTCAGGATAATTAAGAAAATAACCAATTTCAGAGTAGGAAAAGTAATTTCACTTCATCGCGCCACCCTGTCATTGATTATTTTCCTATCCCAGCATGACACAGATTTTTTTTTCCCTTACATATTCATCTTTGATATACAATTGGATAAAACACCACAAAATTAACACTTGGTATAAACGAGATGATTTGAAACAGTGGTTCGATCAGTGTGACACCGAGACAGAGCGCACACAGGTCAAAGGTCATGGGATCCTAACCTGAGTGGCTTGATGAATCTTTTCGTTCCGATGGCCCCAGGGTACAGCAGAGAAGAAAGGGGGGAAGTGTCATAGATCATGCAAAGGAAAGTCCAAACATGCACTCCTTAAAGTTCAAAGTCCAAACACAGAAAAACCTCCCAGCCACTGAGAAGATTTAGTCCTGACCTGGAGATACAATCACAAGCCAAAATGGAAATAAAAACAGGACCTAATGAAGATAACATAAAAATGCAGTCAGTGTGTCATCAAATCAGATGATAAGTTGTTCAGGATTTACTGCCTATTCATAAATACAGTAACGGAGACAACTGGATGAAAGAGGGTTTCCAGGTTCAGCACCTGACCGAGATCCAAAGGAATAAAAAATTGCTTGCATCTTATTGTATCAAGAGTATTTTAATTTACTCATGGAAGACAAATCACTTCGATGAATGTCATCTTCATTTATCTTCAGTTTCACTGTAATCTTGAACAATAGTGAAGCCAGGACTGTCTCACAACCACAAATCTGATGGAACAATCAAAAGAGACCTCATTCACTCATCCATCCATTTTCAGGGTCAGGATCATGGTGTATTCTGGGACACCAGGCTTGTAGTATTTGAGTCCAGGATTCGGACTCGAGTCTGACTCGTGCCCCAATTTTAAGGACTCATGATTTGGCTTGGGGGCGGCACGGTGGTGTAGTGGTTAGTGCTGTCACCTCACAGCAAGAAGGTCCGGGTTCGAGCCCCGTGGCCGGCGAGGGCCTTCCTATGCGGAGTTTGCATGTTCTCCCCGTGTCCGCGTGGGTTTCCTCCAGGTGCTCCGGTTTCCCCCACAGTCCAAAGACATGCAGGTTAGGTTAACTGGCGACTCTAAATTGACCGTAGGTGTGAATGTGAGTGTGAATGGTTGTCTGTGTCTATGTGTCAGCCCTGTGATGACCTGGTGACTTGTCTGGGGTGTACCCCGCCTTTCGCCCGTAGTCAGCTGGGATAGGCTCCAGCTTGCCTGCGACCCTGTAGAACAGGATAAAGCGGCTAGAGATAATGAGATGAGATGATTTGGCTTGGACTTGGACTCGTGCATTAACTGCATTCGGACTCGTAAATTGGAGACGAGGACCCTGATTTTTTTTTTCTTTATTTTTTTGTAATATGCCATAATAATTTGGCATAAGTTATTTATATCTATATTAACTTTTGTACTAATTTTGTGCAAGAGAACGCACATTCATCTGTTCATACGTCATGTTCAGGAACAAACTAACATTAATGGTGCTAAACTGCCTGAAGAGAACGCCCCTAGGATTGTCTGCTTTGCTTATACAGACTTCTCGTGCAGTGGGAAAAAATGCACTGCTGTGTTCCATATGTAGAAGAACTATCGAGGAGACGACGGGGACAACCTCGAACTTCAATCATCGTTTGCCAAGACTCCACCCAGAGAAGAAAGTGACACACTACGTTCATTGCTCTTTTGATAGCGGCGCTTGCTTGACGGTTTCACATAAAGGCAGCAACAGCCACCGTCAAATGGTGCGGTTGAAGTCTTGTCCTCGGACTCGACTCAAAATTTTCTTTAATGACTTGGACTCGATTTGGACTTGAACACTGGGGACTCGAGACTGGACTCGGACTTGAGGTTTAGTGACTCGACAACAACACTGTGGGACACTGAATTCAAGGTGGGAATACAGTACACCCTGGGTAGGCACCTTGCACAAACATTTACAATTTAACACAGACATTCCACCTGCTAGCATTTTTGGCAGGTGGGATGAAACCATAGGACCCAGAGGAAACCTCATTGTCTGCATGATTTAGAACAGAATTAATCTTTTTTAGGATATCTGGAATAACATTTCTGCCACTAGGCTTTGTATTGAAATTTTTATACTTGATAAATGGTAAATGAAGTAACAAACCTCGTGAAAAGAATGTCCAGAAATGGACTAAACTTCACTCAGACAAAGTGTAAACAAAGTATATACATACTGATTGGGACAGAGTCCTAGCAACATGCAGGTGAGACAAACTAGACACAATGAAAGAAAACTCCGAGGCAGACACACCAAATGGAGTGTTATGACAAAATAACTCAAACACTTAGTAGTTAACGTTTACTCATTCACTTCTTCCAGCTTGTCCCGCTTATGTGTATTGGGTCAGTGCCATGTAGATCCTATTGATCAACATGTCATATTAATTACAGCATAGTTTTATGCCAGATGCCCTTCCTGCCACAACCCTCCCATTTCCAGGCTGTGGAAACAACCGTTCACACCTATGGACAATTTAGAGTAGTCAGTTAACCTAACTGCATGTCTTTGGACTGTGGGGAAAACCAGAGCACCTGGAGGAAACCCACACAGACACAGTGAGAAAATGTAAACTCCACATAGAAAGGCCCCCAACGGTCGCTGGCCTTAAACCCAGAACCTTCTTGCTGTGAGGTGACAGTGATGACCACTACACCACTATGTTTCTTAAAACAACTGATGGTTTTGAAGAGCAGTGACTCGCAGAGGTGGTAAAAAGATCGACAAACATCGCCTTATCTTTGTCCAATCTTCAATTGTCCAGTTGTGGTTAACCTGTGCCCAGTAGTCTCAGATTTCTGTTCTTGGCTGACAGCAGTGGAACCTGATGTGGTCTTCTGCTGTTGTAGTCCATTCTTCTCAAGATGTAAAGTGAATTCTGCAATGCTTTTCTGCTCACCATGGTTGTAAAGAGTGGTTATTTGTGTAACCGTAGCCTTTGGATCAGTTCAAACCAGTCTGGTCATTCTCCTCTGACCTCTCTCGTCAACAAGGCATTTCCTCATGCAGCTCTGCCACTCACTGGATGTTTTGTGTGCTCTGGAGACTGTTGTGCATGAAAATCCCAGGAGATCAGCAGTTTCTGAAATATTCAAATCAATCCTGTCTGGCAGCGAAAGCAATGCTACAGTCAGGGGACTGGGTTGACATTTTTCCCATTCTGATGTGAGCATTAACTGAAACTCTTGACCTGTATCTGCATGAATTTATGCACAGCATTGCTTGCCATATGATAGGCTGAGTAGCTAAACGCTGGAATGTGCAGGCGTACAATTCAAGTGGCCGGTGAGTAGATGTACTATGTGAATTGTTTTATAGACCCTGATCCCCATTCTGTTCTCTTTCTCTCTTCTGATATGCTCTGCTGTCTTGACATACTTATGAACTCGAACCTTGCTGATCACATCAGATTTGGCTAATGTTTTGTTTTTTAATTATTCGTGAGTAAGACTACTGATCTGATTTGGCTGAAGACATTCTAAGAACAGTCAAGCAACCTCATGCACTATATAAAAATTAGACAATAGACAGTGTCTTGCATAATTATTCCCCCACCCACACACCTCTTTAAGCGTTTCCATATTTTGGTGTGTTATAACTTGGAATTCATGTCATTGAGATTTTATCAGCTTTGCACATCTGGGTCCGGATATTTTTTGCCTATTCTTCATGGAAAAAAATACTCAAGCTCTGTCCAATTGTATGAAGGCCATTGGTGAACAGCAACTTCCAAGTATTGCCAAAGATTTTCAGTCAGATTGAAGTCTGTACTTTGGCTGTGCTATTTGATTACATTCATGTTCTTGGTTTTGAACCCAGCCTCAGTCTCAAGTCTCTTACAGATTGGAACAGGTTTTCTTCTAGCATTTCCTTGTATTTGTCTCCATTCACCCTGACCTGTTTCCCAGTCCCTGCATCCCCACAACATGAATCTACCACCATCATGCTTCACAGTATTTATGGTGTTCTTAGCATGATTGTTGGATTTTAACCAAATGTAGTGCTTTGGTCCAAAGCATTTGGTCTCATCAGACCAGAGAACCTTTTTCTCCACATGTCTGTTTAGTCAACAAATGCAATGTCATAGGCCTCCCCCCAATAATGGTTTTCTTCTCACCACTCCTCCAAAAATCCTGGCTTTGTGTTCATGCTATGGTTGTCCTGTGAACAACATCTTAGATCTGATCTGTGGATCTCTCCATCATCTTCCAAGTTACCCTTGACCTCTTGGTTGCTTTCTTGACAAATCCCCTCTTTACTTGGTCACCAACCAACTTAGGTGGACAGCCTCCTAAGTTACATTAGGTTTTTTCCACAAAAAAAACTAGCTTTTCTGGAGGCCCAACTCTGCTCATCACCCTGAGAATGCCATCCTTATAGTGAAGCATGGTGGTGGTAGTATCGTGGTGAGAGTTACCCTTGGCCTTCCTCTTGACTGCTTTTCTGACTAATCCCCTGTCTACCCACGCACTGATTTTTGATGGATGGCCTTCCTGGTTGCCTTCCAGGAAAAAGTGCATTTATAATGATATCACACAACACTTTAGGACTTATCAAACTTTTACCTTGTAAATAAGTTTGCAAACTATTTTTTTGCTTAATCACAGTCATTAACATGAGTAATATTATGAGTTACTTTGCGTAGTTTCATGACATATAATCCTGCTTACTTATGGAAGGCACTGCAAACCCATGACAGAGACTGATTGGGAGAAAATGGACCATGAGGCCATTAAGTCCTACATTGCTGCATTTTCCAAAGCCAACATTTCAGCACCCAACCAAACTCATTGTCCCATCATGCTAATTTCTTTTCAGCAGCGCAGAGAGTCAACCAAATTCACAATCTGATACTAACCAGAACACCAGTGAATCATTTCACAGAGTTGCAAAACAAATCAGGCTCCTTAAACAAATACATAACTGTATATGGTAATTCGTTTGGATCATATTTGTACTGTGTCTTGAAATTGTCATTTATACTCCATCTCTCTCTCTTTCTCTGTTGTGTTTTCTCTCATTTTCTTCCCAGGTCAATTACATAGGAATCACGTCAATCACTTCTTTAGTGTGAGGGTGCATGGACATTTTTGCATAACAAAAACAGGCATTTTTGTGTCACGGTATTATCTATGTGACTTCTGCGATGTCTGGATGAACACAAATCTACATGTGGAGCATTTTTGTGCCAGAGTGGTGTCACGACACGTTGACAAATGAGGGGTTAATAGCTTAGCTGGTTTACAAAATTTCAGAAATCAAGCTATATCCCAAATGCAAGCAAATAACACTTGTCAAGAAAATGATAGTTTTGGATGGCATGGAGAGAACCTTTTTAGAAACACAAGATACGGTATTTAGGCCTGTTTTCTTCATCCCAGGAAAACTGCAGGAATGTTTTTGTTCACAGAGTGAGCAAATACAAGCGTCCAGGCTCTTTAGTTCAAAGTTCTTTCGTCTCCAGCTCCTCTTAATGTGTCAGAAGATTTGGCCTGACACTATCCATACAGAGCTTCTTGCTAAACAAGGCCAGTTTGGGTTGTGTTAGCGAAGTACTGATTTCCCAGATAATGTCAAAAATCCAACTACTAACAAGTGTTTTTATTAATGTATGATACATTTATGTCAGCTAGTTTAGACTACATACACTTATTCATACACAGATGGATAATAATGCAAGCTTCAGTCACAAAGTGTTTCAAACAATAGGCCTGTTTCCACAGCAAGAAACTTTAGGCCTGTTCTGTATCCCAGGAACATTTTCAGGAATGCAGTGACACACACACAAATTCATGAACCATTTTTAACCCCATCGTCATGTCCAGAAACTTTTTTTTTTCACGAACTTTAGGTCCTTTTCCATCAAAGGAACCTTTTCAGGAACCCAGAGAAATTTTTACGATGTTTACTCCTGGCCAATTTTTACTTCATGACCAGTTTCACTTGAGCAACAATTTAAAGAACATTTTCAGGAACTTTATCCATGTTTTCCACATCAGGAAGCTTTGTAGGAACTCAGGAACTTCAGACCTGTTTTGTATCCCAACCTTTTAAGGAATCCAGGGAGTCCTCCAGTACATTTAATCAAATAACTTTTTTTTTTTGGTGAACCATTTTAACAGCACCAATGTGATTAGGAACTTTTTCAGAACATTACCATCCCAGAAAATTTTCAGGAATGCAGTGACTTCTATACATTTACTCCAGACACAGTTCCCCCCCCCCCCCCCCCCCTTTGTGAACCATTTTTAATTCCAACAACACGCCCAGGAACTTGAGGCACGTTTTGTATCCCAGGAACCTTTTCAGGAATCCAAGGACTTCTTGGGTACATTTACTCCAGGAATTTCTGTCAGGAACTTGCAGCCGTTTCCCTCACAGGAACCTTTTCAAGAATGTAGGGATGTCTTTGGTACATTTACTCCAGGATTTTGTTTAAAAATTTGTGACCAGTTCTTAACTCCAAAAACGTGTCCAATAACTTTTTGAGGAACTTTGAATATGTGTTCACATCAAGAACCCTTTCAGAAATCCAGGACCATTTTGAATTCATGAAAAGTTTTCAGGAACATTTTCTGGACATTTTGCCCTGTTTTGACACAATGAACATTTTTATGAACCCAGGAACTTGACGTACTTTTCCACTGTGGGAACAAGTTTCCAGACACTGTCATTCCTGGAACAGATGTACTGGTTAATCTCTCCCTGAAACATTACTAACACTGCACCCTAATACATCTAATTCATCAGCTACTTAGCAAGTCCTCCATCAGCTAATTCAGTGTCAACCAGCAGGAAAAGTCTTGCTCTCGGTCTCTGGCATGTAACTGCTTACAGTGGTGCTTGGAAGTTTGTGAACCCTTTAGAATTTTCTATATTTCTGCATAAATATGACCTAAAACAACATCAGATTTTCACACAAGTCCTAAAAGTAGATCAAGAGAACCCAGTTAAACAAATAAGACAAAAATATTATACTTGGTCATTTATTTATTGAGGAAAATGATCCAATATTGCATATCTGTGAGTGGCAAAAGTATGTGAACCTTTGCTTTCAGTATCTGGTGTGACCCCCTTGTGCAGTAATAACTGCAACTAAACGTTTCCAGTAACTGTTGATCAGTCCTGCACACCGGCTTGGAGGAATTTTAGCCCGTTCCTCCGTACAGAACAGCTTCAACTCTGGGATGTTGGTGGGTTTCCTCACATGAACTGCTCGCTTCAGGTCCTTCCACAACATTTCGATTGGATTAAAGTCAGGACTTTGACTTGGCCATTCCAAAACATTAACTTTATTCTTCTTTAACCATTCTTTGGTAGAACGACTTGTGTGCTTAGGGTCGTTGTCTTGCTGCATGGCTCACCTTCTCATGGACAGATGTCCTGACATTTTCCTTTAGAATTCGCTGGTATAATTCAGAATTAATTGTTCCATCAATGATGGCAAGCCTTCCTGGCCCAGATGCAGCAAAACAGGCCCAAACCATGATACTACCACCACCATGTTTCACAGATGGGATAAGGTTCTTATGCTGGAACGCAGTGTTTTCCTTTCTCCAAACATAACACTTCTCATTTAAATCAAAAAGTTCTATTTTGGTCTCATCCATCCACAAAACATTTTTCCAATAGCCTTCTGGCTTGTCCACATGATCTTTAGCAAACTGCAGACGAGCAGCAATGTTCTTTTTGGAGAGCAGTGGCTTTCTCCTTGCAACCCTGCCATGCACACAGTGACGTAGCCAGGATTTTTTACATGGGGTGGCCAAAGGGGGGCCAAGGATATACAAGGAGTGGCCATGCTGTGACTAAATAAGGGGGGGGGGGGGGGGGGGGGGTTCCGGGGATCCTCCCCCGGGAAATTTTGAATTAGCTAGATTTGATTTCCTGTATTCTGATGTATCTGGTGGCATATCTGGTGCCTAACTCATGAACAAAACCCATGTGAGCCAAGAGGTCAGAAATTAATTTATTAATTTATTTATGTAACATAAAGCATTTGCAAAACAAAGAAACCATCCAACTTGTTTACTCTAGTTAAGCATCCGGATTTTAACAATCACTACTAAAATGCAAAAGTAAAAACTAAAAGATCACCTGTCCCAGGCACCTGGGAAGTAGTAAGGATATTAGTCAGGCTTGAATAAAGAGTGCTTTGCTCAGGAAAAGGAAAATACTTGTATACTTAACTCATACATACAACATACACTACCATTCAAAAGTTTGGGGTCACCCAGACAATTTTGTGTTTTCCATGAAAAGTCACACTTTTATTCACCACCATAAGTTGTAAAATGAATAGAAAATATAGTCAAGACATTTTTCTGGCCATTTTGAGCATTTAATCGACCCCACAAATGTGATGCTCCAGAAACTCAATCTGCTCAAAGGAAGGTCAGTTTTATAGCTTCTCTAAAGAGCTCAACTGTTTTCAGCTGTGCTAACATGATTGTACAAGGGTTTTCTAATCCTCCATTAGCCTTCTGAGGCAATGAGCAAACACATTGTACCATTAGAACACTGGAGTGAGAGTTGCTGGAAATGGGCCTCTATACACCTATGGAGATATTGCACCAAAAACCACACATTTGCAGCTAGAATAGTCATTTGCTACATTAGCAATGTATAGAGTGGATTTCTGATTAGTTTAAAGTGATCTTCATTGAAAAGAACAGAGCTTTTCTTTCAAAAATAAGGACATTTCAAAGTGACCCCAAACTTTTGAACGGTAGTGTATGTAAACACTTACAACATGTTGTGATATTGTCCATTGTAAGTACTGTACAAACTAAATGTGTTGAGTTACAAAATGTGTGTGTGTGTGTGTGTGTGTGTGTGTGTGTGTGTGTGTGTGTGTGAAAGAGTTACACTGATGTAACACATGGCATAGATGAGGTGTAGTGCATGAGTGGTGTGTGCATGAGAGAGAGAGGGGGAAAGTATGTGCACTGCATATAGATATAGATGAGCTGTAGTATACGAATTGTGTGTGTGTGTGTGTGTGTGTGTGTGCGTGTGTGTGTGTGTGTGTGTGAAGATATGTTACATGTAAATACAAAAATGGAGTGCATAAGTTGTGTGTGAGAGAGAGAGAGAGAGAGAGAGTATGTTCAGAGTGCATGAGTGTTGTGTGTGTTATATGTGAATATAGACATGCATGGGTGGTGTGTGGGTGAGTGTGTGTTCAGAGTGCATGAGTGGTGTGTGTGTTGAGAATGCACGAGTGTTGTGTATACAGTACCAGTGAGTGTGTTACATGTAAATATAGAAATGTAGTGCATCATGCATGAGTGGTGTGTGTGTGTGTGTGTGTGTGTGTGTGTGTAAGAGAGGGTGTGTGTTGAGAGTGCATGAGTTGTATCTTATAGTGAGTGAGAGAAAGATATAGTGTGTGTTAAGAGTGAAGTACGTGTTCATATATGAGTGAGAGAGAGAGAGAGAGTGTTAAGACAGTGCATGAGTGTTACATTTAAATATAAAAATTTAGTGCATGAGTTGTGTGTCTGTGTTGAGAGTGTATGAATGTTACATGTACAGTAAATATAGAAATGTAGTGCACAAATTGTGTGTGTGTGAGTGAGATAGACAGTGTGTTACATGTAAATATAACAGAAATGTGGTGCATGAGAGGGGTAGGGGGAGAGTGTGTGTTGAGAGAATGCATGAGTGTTGTGTATGTACGAGTGGGACAATTATTAATCAATGTGTACTCCCACCAGTAACACACAACATCTCTATATTTTCATGTAACAGACAAACATTAACTTTAAAAGTTGTATTCTGCGGTTAGAGTGAGCAAAGTGATTCACAGACAGCTAACTTGCCGACGCAAATTTCTCTTTTGAGTCGTACAATCGAAAACCACCGACATTTTGCTTTCTATCTATCTAGTATCCAGTGGCGGCTGGTAGTCTTTTAAACAGGGGAGGCTGGTCGGTTACGATATTTCCAGATTTTAAAAGAAAAAAGAAAAAACACATCAATTTTGCCCATACTCTTGCCTTTGATCTGGCTGATTGTTGGCAGGGTCACAAACTGTGAAATAACAGGTTCTTTTGGCCCATTAGCCTACTGTCCAATATACATGATGGTGGTGTTGGGGGGGGGTATATTTTAACATTTTATATTTTAAAATTGTGGCATGTTGTTTAAAAATTGATCATTATTGAAAGCAGCTCTTTGTCAGGAACCTCAGCAGTAACAGCAGAGTGTTCTGGAATAGGCACAAGCACTGACCTTGGGGAGCCAAACATAGAGCTGGGTGCCACACATTTCATTCAATGACACTTTCCCTGTATTTTACTTATTTTGACTGAGAAATGTTTTATTGACAATTTTGATAACCCTTCACTTTTAATCCAGGTCTGTAGTGTGAAATGTTCTCGGCTGTGTTTTTGTTTAAAAATGTTTTCCAAATTGTAGCTGTTTTTAATTCATATCCAGAGAAATATATATTCCAATATAATATACTCAGCATAAACATTTTAAATAGATTCTATATTTTTGGTCCATCCATGACATATTACTAAAGTAGCCTATTTACTGTTGTTGATGTGGGTCACTTGCTGTCAGCCAATTCACTTTCTCGTACCAGGAGAGAAAGTCACCAAGTCAATTTGAGGCGTTGGTCTACCCTGCTCTTTAATTTTAATTTTTTCCTCGAAAGGAAGACTGGGGCGGCACGGTGGTGTAGTGGTTAGCGCTGTCGCCTCACAGCAAGAAGGTCCTGGGTTCGAGCCCCGGGGCTGGCGAGAGCCTTTCTGTGTGGAGTTTGCATGTTCTCCCCGTGTCCGCGTGGGTTTCCTCCGGGTGCTCCGGTTTCCCCCACAGTCCAAAGACATGCAGGTTAGGTTAACTGGTGACTCTAAATTGAGCGTAGGTGTGAGTGTGAATGGTTGTCTGTGTCTATGTGTCAGCCCTGTGATGACCTGGCGACTTGTCCAGGGTGTACCCCGCCTTTCGCCCATAGTCAGCTGGGATAGGCTCCAGCTTGTCTGCGACCCTGTAGAAGGATAAAGCGGCTAGAGATAATGAGATGAGAAGGAAGACTGGCAAATGGCTTCGCCAAAATTAAATCAGCAATGCTTGGCATCCGTGCGCAGCTTTCTTGCTAGCTGACTAGCCCCTTCAAGTTCAAGTTCAGTCACTCAAATAAACGAAATTTCTGGAACTAAGATAGCAAACTTGACAACACTATATTTACACTTTATTTACAATGAAAATATATACAAAATAAAAAAGCTGGTAGAAACCGTATGTAATGAATGAAATCAAAATGTAAGCTGATCTCTTACAATACACCACAGCACTTGCGAATCCGCATGGGACTGAACTGAGATTCACCGCTGCCTGTCTATATTTGAAACGAGCTGTCAATTAAAGAAAATATCCAGCCGCTTTCACCAATCACCAGTCTCCTCGTGGAAACTGCCATGTCCCTCCCATGTGAGGCTCGGAGTCCGGTGGGCGGGCGTTTTTGCAGTATTTGTCCAATAATCGTCTTGCATTTTGAGATTGAAAAGCGCATAGCTCCCAAATGCCATTGAAGTCCACTGAGGCTGGGCTGCATCGTGTTGTCATGAGGGGGAAAAACTCACGCACACATTAGGCGAACTGGGGAAAGTTATAACGGAATGATTTCGCACTGTAGTTGGGTTGAGCACATATATTTCTATGATTCTGGATCTGAAATAGCAATGTTATAAGGTCGGCTATAACATAAGCCTAGCGCAATTCATCCTACACGATGTTCGTCATTTTTAGAGGAGGCTGAGCCTCCCTCATTGTCTTAGAGCAGTCGCCCGTGCTAGTATCTATCTATCTATGTGTGCACACAGCACAAATCCCACAGTAGCTGGATATCTATAAAGATGCATATTTATCTATACGGTTGCATTTACATGTAAACGAAGGTTTCAGTCACTGAAAACGGATACTTTCGAAAACCCCGGGCAAAGTGGAGATTTCTGGAAACTCGGGAGATTTCTGGAAACTCTGAATTGTCTGAGGACAGAATTGTAACTGTATGTCTACAAAGTGAGAAAACTTGAAGAGAGTATAAGAGATGAATAACTTCCATCCCAAATTAATCGCACGTTCACGTAGTTCGTAGGTTGTTGTGTTATCGGACTAGAGCATGACTATCTGATACCACCTGCTGCTTGAATGCGCGAAATGTTTATGTGCTACGGTAATATGCATCCCCGCAGAAACCAAATAGGCGGAACAAAAATCCAGCGGGCGGAACTAACATTTCGTGGGACATATCGGTTTTATAAATTTTATTGTCCAGCCCTGGGGTGGCCAGGGCGGGGCCAAGGCGTGCCCTGGGATGGCCATGGCCCCCCCTGGCCACCCCTTAGCTCCGCCCCTGCATGCACACCATTGTTGTTCAGTGTTCTCTTGATGGTGGACTCAGGAACATTAACATTAGCCAATGTGAGAGAAGCCTTCAGTTGCTTAGAAGTTACCCGGGGGTCCTTTGTGACCTCGCTGACTATTACATGCCTTGCTCTTGGAGTGATCTCTCTTGGTTGACCACTCCTGGGGAGGGTAACAATGGTCTTGAATTTCCTCCATTTGTACACAATCTGTCTGACTGTGGATTGGTGGAGTCCAAACTCTTTAGAGATGGTTTTGTAACCTTTTCCAACCTGACGAGCATCAACAACGCTTTTTCTGAGGTCCTCAGAAATCTCCTTTGTTCGTGCCATGATGCACTTCCACAAACATGTGTTGTGAAGATCAGACTTTGATAGATCCCTGTTCTTGAAATAAAACAGGGTGCCCACTCACACCTGATTGTCATCCCATTGATTGAAAACACCTGACTCTAATTTCACCTTCAAATTAACTGCTAATCCTAAAGGTTCACATATTTTTGCCACTCAGATATGTAATATTCAATCATTTTCCTCAATAAATAAATGACGGAGGATAATATTTTTGTCTCATTTGTTTAACTGGGTTCTCTTTATCTACTTTTAGAACTTGTGTGAAAATCTGATGATGTTTTAGGTCATATTTATGCAGAAATATAAAAAAATTCTAAAGGGTTCACAAACTTTCTAGCACCACTGTATGTGGACAAAAAAAAAAACCCAAAGTCTCAGAAATGAGAATGTTAAACTTCATTTTATTGTAACCTATTTAGTTGTTAGCAAATGGGCTCAATCAGCATGCTTAGCTCAAACCTAACAGAACACATGATACTCCGTAAATAAGACCCCTATATGGATACATATGACGTGGCTCACTTCATTTCAGTTCTGAGTTATGAATACTAGAAGATTAACACATTATATGTCGTCAATCATTTTATCTCCAGCTCCTTTTACTTTGTAAGTACATTTGACCTGAAACTATCCAGATTGAACTTATTGCCAAAAAAGCTTGTGTCAGGTAATTCTGGATTTTCCAGATAGAAATTGACCAGGGACTGTATTTAATAACATTTACTCCAGGCAGGCTTGTAGAACTCAATTCCAGGACTCGGACTCAAGTCTGACTCGTGCCCTAATTTTAAGGACTCATGACTTCACTTGGACTTGAACACTGATGACTTGGACTTGGATTTGTGCATTAACTGTATTCAGACTCGTAAATTGGAGATGAGGACTCGGATTTTTTCTTTATTTTTGGTAACATGACATCATAATTTGGCATAAGATATTTATATCTACATTAATTTTTATACTAATTTCGTGCAAGAGAATGCACATTCATAATAATAATAATAATAATAATAATAATCTTTATTATTTATACCGCGCATATATCATGTATATATGATCAAATGCACCTTACAAATTCCAAATAAATAAATTACAATAAATTGCTAACTTTAAAATATTTACAAATGTAAAATTCAATAATACAACTATATATGAATATGTGAATGAAAATAATTCAAAGATTGATAATGGATTATAGAAAATATAATTACTTAGTGTTCATAAGCAATTCTGAATAAAATGTCTCATCATTCAGCATCTCTAGCCGCTTTATCCTTCTACAGGGTCGCAGGCAAGCTGGAGCCTATCCCAGCTGACTACGGGCAAGAGGCGGGGTACACCCTGGACAAGTCGCCAGGTCATCACAGGGCTGACACATAGACACAGACAACCATTCACACCTACGGTCAATTGAGAGTCACCAGTTAACCTAACCTGCATGTCTTTGGACCGTGGGGGAAACCGGAGCACCCGGAGGAAACCCACGCGGACACGGGGAGAACATGCAAACTCTGCACAGAAAGGCCCTCGCCGGCCACGGGGCTCGAACCCGGACCTTCTTGCTGTGAGGCGACAGCGCTAACCGCTACACCACCGTGCCGCCCTGAATAAAATGTCTTAACTAAAATTTAAAATCTGTTATAATTATTCTCTTCTCTAATATGGCAACTGTATACATAAAATATAAATACTCAATGTTCATAAGCAATTCTGAATAAAATGTCTTTATTAAAGTCTTAAATCTGTTGTAATTGTTCTCTTCTCTGATATGGCAAGGCAGTGCATTGAAGAGAGACGGGGAGGCTGCAGCAAAGGCCCTATCGCCCAGAGTTTTATAAGTCTTAGCACTGAATGGCTTCAGAAGAAGTTCGTTTTTTCTGCGAAGAGCATAACAGCTAGGATGCTGCACTGATATGAGACAATTGATATACTCTGGAGCAAGACCATGAATAGCTTTAAACGTCAGCACAAGGATCTTGAAATAGACTCTTTCCTTTACTGGTAGCCAGTGCAACGACTGTAAAACAGGAGTTATGTGGTTATACTTGGACGTGTTGGTAATTAATCTTGCCAATTTCGCTGGTAAACCATAAAGTAAACTATTACAGTAGTCAAGTCTTCCCATTACAACAGCATGGACAAGAGTTCGTGTTGCTTTGACAGAGAGATATTTTCTGATTCTTCTAATGTTGTGAATGGAGTAGAAAGCCATTTTACAAGTGTTGCTGATATGTTGTGACAATGTCATATTTTCATCAAATATAACTCCTAAGTTTCTTGCCTCAGTGGCTGGTCTTATAACAGAATCTCCTACAGACAATTTGTCAATGTGAACTTTATTCAATTGTTGTTTGGTACCAACTATCAGAAATTCAGTCTTAGTGTCATTTATTTTCATCTTATCAGTGATCATACATGCACGAATCGCATTTACACAACTTTCCATGGGAATAATAGACTCTTCCTCACTGGTGGTACATCCTGGCTTAAATGACAGATATAGTTGTGTATCGTCTGCATACGCATGTATAGAAGGTAGGTACTTCTCAATAATGTTAAAGAGTTTGCTTCACCTGTTCATACGTCATGTTTAGGAACAAACTAACGTTAATGGTACTAAAATGCTGGAGAGAATGCCCCAGGATTGTCCGCTTTGCTTATACAGACTTCTCGTGGAGTGGGAAAAAATGCACTGCTATGTGTTCTATATGTAGAAGAACTATCAAGGAGACAACGGGGACAACCTCGAACTTCAATCGTCATTTGGTGAGACTCCACCCAGAGAAGGAAGTGACACGCTATGTTAATTGCTCTGTTGATAGTGGGGCTTGCTTGCTGAGTGATGAACTAGCTAGTGTTAACCCTCTCTCATGTTATTTGCCCTGTTGATAGTGGGCGGGGCTTGCTGAGCAATGAACAAGCTTTTTAAATGGGGCAGTCAAGCAATAATGTTAGTCCAACACAGTAGCTGAGATGGTTTCACATAAAGGTAGCCACTGTCAAATGGTGCGGTTGGTCCTTGGACTCGACTCAAATTTTCTCCAAATGACTCGGACTTGACTCAGACTTGAGGTTTAATGACTCGACTACAACACTGACTCCAGGAAAGGATTTGTATTTCATGAACAGGTTTTTTTTTTTTATTATTATTATAACTCCAGCAACATTTCTGGAGCAATGTTTTCTAGAACTTTAGGCCTGTTTCCTTCACATGAACTTTTTCAAGAATCCAAGAACTACTTCAGTACATTTACTCAAGCAACAGCTTTTCTGCATGAATTGGTTTTAACTCTCAATAGAAACCTAGTAACTTGTTCAGGAACCCTTTTATTAACTTAAGAGTTTTAGGCACATTTCCACCACAGGAACTTTGTCCAGGGGTCCAGAAGCTGAAGCAGCATCTTTACTCTATAGGCGCTTTCAGACTGGAGGAACTTTTTCATAGTGGAGGTGGTACCCCCCCCTTTTTGTGAGTCTACATTTCAGGAACTGAGGACAATCTTAGTTCTTCGAACACTGTTTTGACTTAACTCCTACTTCAGGGTAGGTTCTCTCCCAGCACAAGAGATACCATGACTGATGTAAGCATATGGTGATTGGTTTAGACATAAGTGTAGTGTTGTAGTCAAAACCACCTAAACCGAGTCATGACCAAAACCAGAATGCATCAAGACCAAGACTTTGAGAGGTTGAGATCAAGTCAAGACCAAGACAGGGCAAGACCAAATCAAGACCAGGACCAGATCAATGTGTGTGAAGGGGGTGGGGAGGGGTGATTCCCAATTAACAGGAAGAAAGATTTCAGATTAGCAATGAGTCATGTTACTGGTCATGTTTGAAGCAGAAAATGTTACATCCAATCACAGTAATGATGTTAACAAATAAATTGGACAGAGGGAAACTGTCAGGGCCTTCTCGGCCTTCAGAGAAGGCCCAAACATATCAGCGTTTCAAAAGTTATAGTTAATTTCTTTCATTTTTTAATTGCTTTCATTCTTTCATAATTTCATTATAATTATTCTCTTCTAATTCTAACTTGGCCTCATTTTCTGTCAAATTTGCTTCAGAAATGAAAAGGTTACAGTCCTGAAAACATTCAAATCAAGTTATCCAATGAGATGTTTTTTTTTGTTTCTTCTCTCTAGGCTGAGAAGAGTTTAGAGCTGGCTCACTCATTGGTGAGGACTTCATTGCCAGGACAGAAGGCCATGGCAGTGTATGTTTATGTAGGAAGTGACAGATGAATTAACCGAATCAGATTTTGATTTACAGACCAAAAATTTATCGCCCTAGGCCTAATCGAAGGCCAACGCTAGCTTACCCGCGAGTCAGCACCATCAGCGCAGCAATGAAATCACCTTCCAGCCGGTGTAGTGCTCATCAGTAGTGTTAGCGAATACTAATAAAGTGGTCAAGCCAGTGCTATCGAGAGCAAGTAGCACATGCTAACGACCAAGATAATTAAGATTTATGTCTCCAGACTCTTCTTCCACGCTGCACGCTTGCCATGGTATTTTTCACTTAGACTTAAGTATTCATTTCCCTGTGTAATTTACTGAGTTATTTTTGAAATCAACATCAACAGCTACATACAATGGAGCGACCTGGCAGCCTGATGCTAATCCCTTGCAAAATCCTTTGCCCTGTTGCTTTTTTTGGTGTCTGGCTAAGTTTTGGCTGAGCTCAAGTCCCAGCTCTAATAGTAATGGTTCACCACTGGAATCAGACAATGGACAGGCAATTTAGTGAAATCCCCACAGTTGTGGTCTTGACCAGTCAAGACTGAGTAAAAATGCGGTCGATTCTGAGACGAGATCGAGACCTTCAAAAAGTGGTCTTGAGACCGGTCTCGAAACCAAGACTGGTCTCAAGTACTACAACACTATGCAAGTGTATGTTGATTGGTTGAACACATGAGCCGATGTAGCACCAGCAACCACCATTTTTAAAAAAATCCATGTAAAACATTAGCAGTGTAAACAACAGCTCTTAACGTTAGCATTAAAAAATGGGGGGGGGGGGGAACATGGACAAATGTGCTCAGTTATGTTTTGTTTTTTGTTTTTTTATCTATTGTGAAGAAACCTATAAAATATAATTAAATCAAAATAATTTTTATATAATTATATTTTATAGGTTAAAAATATAATTAAATAAGTATAAAATAATAATTCACACTCAAATTTTAGGTTTATACACATATTTTAAGCAATTATAAAATATGGGGTGGCATGGTGGTGTAGTGGTTAGCATGGTTGTCTCACAGCAAGAAGGTTCCAGGTTCAAACCCAGTGGCCAGCGAGGGTGTTCTGAAATTTCTTCCTACCTATAATTTCTTCCTACCCGTAGCGGAAATTTATAGCTGTATCTGATATTTTGTCCTACCTTGTGAAAATATCCTACCAGCACATATATCTTCTTCCCTCTGTGTTCAGGGTGGTAGCAAATTATTATAGACATCAAACCCCTATAAATATCTGCTTCCCTCCATCTTTTAGGTGGTAGCACATTATTATAGATATCAAATTCCCATAAATATCTGCTTCCTCTGTGTTCAGGGTGGTAGCAAATTATTATAGACATCTCCGCTATGGGTAGGAAGAAATTATAGGTAGGAAGAAATTTCAGAACACGGGCCTTTCTGTGTGGAGTTTGCATGTTATCCCCTTGTCTGCGTGGGTTTCCCCCACAATCCAAAGACATGCAGTTAGGTTGACGTGGGGCGGCCTTGGGCTGAGGTGCCCTTGAGCAAGGTACCTGTTCCCTGACTGCTCCCTGGGCACTCCGGTGTGCCTGCCCACTGCTCTGAGTGTGTGCATGTGTTCACTGCTTCAGATGGGTTAAATGCAGAGGATGAATTTCACTGTGCTTGAAGTGTGCATGTGACAAATAAAATAAAGTTTTTTTCTTTTTTCTTCATCAACTGTTTTCCATCATGAATTTGCTCTTTATAATGTGAAAAAAAAATTAAAAAATGTACTGTCAGCACATAAGACTTCCTGGTCTCTTTCATTCTACAGGACAGTGGAATGATCCATATGAACGAAACACGACACAAAAAAGTTGACAAGTTAAAGTCCTCGTGTTGCTAGTTTGCAACACAAAAATATTGGTGGACAAGACACATTCATATGAAATCAAACAACAAACTAATGATGTCGTGATAGCAACTGTTGGCCAGCTTACATCACTTCAGCATCCCTACTGGTGGTGCAAATACAAACAGAAAAAAAGCCCTTGAAGCTATGTTCTCAGTGGCGCTCCCCAGTGGGTTGTTCCTGTTTGGTCTGAAAGCCCCTTAGGTACCATTTCTTTTCCTTGTTGAGCTGTTTTAAATCCAAGAACATTTCTAGGAACCCAGGAACTTGTTTTAAAGCTTTGGCCATGTTTCCACATCAGGAACCTTTAATTTTCGGCATGTTTCCATCATCGGAACCTTTTCCAGAATCCAGGAAGTTTAATTTAGTTCTGGAACACTTTTCATGAATGTTTTCTTGAACTCAGGAACCTTTCCAGGAAAATTAGCCATGTTTTCACACCAGGTACTCTTTTAGACATATTGCTCTCACCAGAACCATTCAGGAATACAGGAACCTCCACCAAAATTTCTGTGAGCTACTGAAATTTAAGCTATCAGGAACCCAAGAACTTTTTCAGAAACTTTCGCCATACTTTCACATCAGGAACCGTTTTAGAAACCTATGAATTTTAGTCAGGAACATTTTTCATGTTCCATTTTATGGGTAGATTTTATTTCCAGTAATGTTTCCAGAAATCTTTTGGAGGAACATTAGCATGTTTTTGTACCAGGAGCCCTTTTAGAAACCTTAGACACATTTCCTATATATATATATATATATATATATATATATATATATATATATATATATATATATATATATATATATATATTCACAGTGCTCAAACAGTGTAACTGTAGCCCAGTTTGTGTCACTTGAGTTATTTTACAAAATGATCACCTGCTGTGTGCCAGGGAAAAATTGTCCAGGGACTGTCAAGATCTCTTTCAGAAGTGTCCAGTCTCTTTAGTTCCTGGTGTAGACGTGCCTTTTAGTGGTGCCCTGAACTACAAACACTGCACTCTGATACACCTAATTCATCAGCTCGACTTAGCAAGTCCTCCATCAGCTAATTTAGTGTCTTTGATTCAAGTTCTTGATCCTGGGCTCCACTCAGCTTTCTTGGACTCTGGTACATAACTTTTCCATGGGAATTGGACTGATCTTCATTCACTGAGACAAATATGTGCTGGAGACTTGTGCTAAGAAGGTCAACAAGAACGTTCAAGACACTAATGGATGATGGCAGTGGACCTGCTATCACACTCAGACAAGCCGTCTTGTAAAACATGGGAAAACAAGTGCACTTTTGGACCCCATCAATCTGCAGAACAAAGAGAGACAGAGAGAGAGAGAGAGAGAGTTGAATAGATTAACATTTACATTATTAACCAAATCCTTTCAAAATGTCTATAGAGCTGCACTTAAAAAAAATGCAACAGTCAGCATTATACTAGGTAGGGTTTGCACGATGACAAATTTCAAGCTGGAAAATCAAGTCAAGATGAAAACACTAAAAATGGCCAAAATATTACTCACACAAGATGGTGGAAAGGGACTGGGGCTTCCAGAGAGTTAAAAAAGTCTGCTCTTTTGGCGATTTTTGAGTGCTAACTCATAGGAGCATACTCCGATGTAAATAAATACAACCCCGATTCCAAAAAAGTTGGGACAAAGTACAAATTGTAAATAAAAACGGAATGCAATAATTTACAAATCTCAAAAACTGATATTGTATTGACAACAGAACATAGACAACATATCAAATGTCGAAAGTGAGACATTTTGAAATTTCATGCCAAATATTGGCTCATTTGAAATTTCATGACAGCAACACATCTCAAAAAAGTTGGGACAGGGGCAATAAGAGGCTGGAAAAGTTAAAGGTACAAAAAAGGAACAGCTAGAGGACCAAATTGCAACTCATTAGGTCAATTGGCAATAGGTCATTAACATGACTGGGTATAAAAAGAGCTTCTTGGAGTGGCAGCGGCTCTCAGAAGTAAAGATGGGAAGAGGATCACCAATCCCCCTAATTCTGCGCCGACAAATAGTGGAGCAATATCAGAAAGGAGTTCGACAGTGTAAAATTGCAAAGAGTTTGAACATATCATCATCTATAGTGCATAATATCATCAAAAGATTCAGAGAATCTGGAAGAATCTCTGTGCGTAAGGGTCAAGGCCGGAAAACCATACTGGGTGCCCGTGATCTTCGGGCCCTTAGACGGCACTGCATCACATACAGGCATGCTTCTGTATTGGAAATCACAAAATGGGCTCAGGAATATTTCCAGAGAACATTATCTGTGAACACAATTCACCGTGCCATCCGCCGTTGCCAGCTAAAGCTCTATAGTTCAAAGAAGAAGCCGTATCTAAACACGATCCAGAAGCGCAGACGTCTTCTCTGGGCCAAGGCTCATTTAAAATGGACTGTGGGAAAGTGGAAAACTGTTCTGTGGTCAGACGAATCAAAATTTGAAGTTCTTTATGGAAATCAGGGCGCCGTGTCATTCAGACTAAAGAGGAGAAGGACGACCCAAGTTGTTATCAGCGCTCAGTTCAGAAGCCTGCATCTCTGATGGTATGGGGTTGCATTAGTGTGTGTGGCATGGGCAGCTTACACATCTGGAAAGACACTATCAATGCTGAAAGGTATATCCAGGTTCTAGAGCAACATATGCTCCCATCCAGACGACGTCTCTTTCAGGGAAGACCTTGCATTTTCCAACATGACAATGCCAAACCACATACTGCATCAATTACAGCATCATGGCTGCGTAGAAGAAGGGTCCGGGTACTGAACTGGCCAGCCTGCAGTCCAGATCTTTCACCCATAGAAAACATTTGGCGCATCATAAAACGGAAGATACGACAAAAAAGACCTAAGACAGTCGAGCAACTAGAATCCTACATTAGACAAGAATGGGTTAACATTCCTATCCCTAAACTTGAGCAACTTGTCTCCTCGGTCCCCAGACGTTTACAGACTGTTGTAAAGAGAAAAGGGGATGTCTCACAGTGGGAAACATGGGCTTGTCCCAACTTTTTTGAGATGTGTTGTTGTCATGAAATTTAAAATCACCTAATTTTTCTCTTTAAATGATACGTTTTCTCAGTTTAAACATTTGATATGTCATCTATGTTCTATTCTGAATAAAATATGGAATTTTGAAACTTCCACATCATTGTATTCCATTTTTATTTACAATTTGTACTTTGTCCCAACTTTTTTGGAATCAGGGTTGTAAATAAATAAATAAATAAATAAATAAAAACTAAAGCTCCTACATGCTTGTCCATTTTAGTCTGTTTAATATGTAGAAATCATTGTGTTACTAATTAACATGGCACCCTCTTCCCCAGCCAGATTAAAAGTAGACGGCCTTTCGGTTTCATAAAATTGGTGAAATTTGGTTCCCTCTGAAATTTGGTCATTGTGATATATGTTTATTTTTTCGTAATATCTAAAAAAAAAAAACCCAGGCCATTCTGTGGCTGGGAAGTTATTTAATTTGAGGGGATTAAAGCAAATAATGTGCATGAAATTGCTCGCTTCGTGCAGTTAAGCAGACAGAGGAAGTCCGTGTGCGCATGCGCACGCTTACTTTAGTCGTCGTCGTCGTCTTCATCTTAAAGCCAGTATCTCACTGGGCTGTGACAGCTTGCGACAAATTGCGAACGTCATTCGTGAGAGAGTTTCAAAAGTGTCTTGAAACATTTGCGGGACTTCTCAATTTCCTCGCATGAGTCGCAAAGTGTCGCTCCTTCGTCGCTGAAATTTTGAACATGTTCAAAAAATTCGTGCAACAAAATTTCTCTCAAAATAGCCGCAAATGCGTCGCTGGTGTCGCAAAGCTGTCGCGAACCCTTCTCAAGTCAGTTTCTGTGAGGCTTCTTCTACTTCCCTTCCTGCTGAGGGAAAGCCAGGCTGCGACGGCCTGCGACTAGTTGGAGACACAACGATTACGGTAAAATATGCGAATATCAATTCAGTGTGATTCCAAGTGAAAATTGTCGCTAATTCGCGTATTTTATCGCAATTGTTGTGTCTCCAACTAGTCGCGGGCTGTCGCAGCCCAGTGAGATACTACCCTTAGGGTTTTATGGCAGCTGGCATCCAGTGTTGCATTACTGCCATCTACAGGTTTACCTTTGAGCGTGCTCTGGCAGTTCCATCATTTTGTCACTAAATGAACAGCTGATCACACCGAGGTGCTCACTGAGCGCCGATATTTATTAGCTTGGTCCTGCGTTTCCTTTCCTTTGTATATAACATAACGTCTTTTCTTCTCACTTTCCGTTACTGTAATCGGTCTTTCACGTTTCATTCGCACACTCGTGTCCTCCATTTTTCTCTCCCGTTTCAAATTTGCATCCCACAATGCCTTGTGCAAACGGGAAAAGCCCACCACGTGATGCATGACATAGCATCTTGAATTGGATCATGGTGAAGTAGGAAAAAATGGTGGAGAATTTAGGGCCACATGGCCCTAAATTCATTAATTGTTCGTTTGTTTGTTTTTTCAATGAAACTGGAAGTATGTGATTCGAATTCAGTAGCTTTCAGTCCACTAAACAAAAATAATTGGGTGTCAGGGAAAATTCTTTTAATGAACTAAACTTGAAAAATCTGAAAGGCAGTCTACCTTTAAGAGTTGAGATGAGCCTCTTATATCCTCGAGTCATTTCTGAAAGCTGGAAATATTGGAGAGAAAGAAAGAAAGAAAGAGTTCAGAGTCCATGGGGGGAAGGAGAATGAAGAATGAAGGCAAGCATCACTACAGCAAACACACTCCTGATGACACTCTCGAGCTTTTCCTTTCACTAAATCACCCCTGACCGTCACATTACCACTCAATAAATCACAACTTAAGCAGAAAAGCTCATATCCATCTCTCTTTCTAATGTGAGGGAGAGGTAAGCTATGACAATGCTCACTCTTTAGCACCGTCTCGAAAGTCTTTTATGTCTAATGAAGCCTATAAAGCAGCATTTTAGTTGATTTAAAGCTACAAAGTTGCACAATGTATAGTAATTTCCTGCTCGGAAACACCTACTAAACCCGATTATGAAATGATGGATGTGCTAAAGAGGGAAAATCACAGAATTCTGGACTCCAAACACACATCTGAGCAATGGCCAATTTACAGCGTGTTCGCATCTTTCTGATTCAGCCAAGATCAGCAGAAATGATTTAGAATTCCATTAACGGAGTTAGATTTGATCATATCTAACAGCACACTGAATCTTCAACATAAATACCTTTTATATGAAGATAATACTGGTCAAATAAACTCCAAAGTGTTTGAATTAACACGCCTTGCCTCCTGCTTGTCAACGCGGCAATAAAAAAGGACCGTTTTCCCAATTCAATTACATATAATGCTCCGCTTCATTGTGTTTATATCTTTCTCAGGCATTTCGATGATGTTAGGACGGTATGAAGCCACGCCAGCTTGCTAAATGAAGTTCAAGGTTGTGTGTTTACGTTGGAGACAACATACTGTGAGCGATTTAAAAATCAACATGAGTGTGGCCTCAGATCCAGCCGTCCTGGGGAACGAGGTGGGGTTTGAAAGTAATTCAACCTCCCTTTGGAAGTACTTGATTTATTCAATTAATCAAGTAGAATCGTGTGACAAGTGGACGTCTGACCGACAGCCGTGGTTTGCCAATTATGGCTAGCTAGCACTCTGGTCGTCTTGTGGAAGGAAACATGATACACTGATGTCTTTTATTTGACTCCTTTCCAATGGCGCAGCACTTTGTAAGTGGACTATTTTACTCTCTTACTATAGAGAGGTTACTGAATGCCGTGTTGTGTTCGATGAGCTCTTTACGAGAGGTGACAAAACTTGCAGCAAAAGTGATATCACATGATTTAATCCACTGTGGCTTACTCTTCTCAGTAATTCGAACCGATTTTCCAACATGTTCAGGAAGATTCTGGAAAGGTCTTGTTTCTTGTAAACTTTCCTGCAACGTGTGATTCCCCCCCCCCCATTGATTAATAGCTCATTATTGCTAATTAGCTAGCTAGCTAGCATTTACGTACTTTCTTTTGGTGAATTAGTGATGTGAAGGCTCAAGGCAGCAGTAAAAGAGCCGACAGGTGAATACAGACGGACCGTTTGCTCTCAAAAAAAGTTAAGTTGAAGTCTTTTCAGTATTCTGTATTGTGATCTGTAGATAAATTATTGTTTTCAGTAACCGTGTGCAATTTTGGTGTTTAAAGGAGATACGCAGAGCCGTGGCCTCACTTTTTGTTTATAAATGCCTTGAGACCTCAAGAATGGCACAGGAATAGTTTTAAGCGTTAACAATAAATCTAATATAGTAATTTTTATGATTAAAATGATTCATATAGGTAGCGGTCTGAGTGAATGATCTTGACATCTGTGACATCACCACAGGAAGGCTATTGGTCTCATCGCCATTTCCGCTATACTAAAACACAGAGCTGACTGCAACTTTGAGCTTCCATTTTGAGCTAATTTATCCCCATGCCACATAGAAGTGTTGCTGGCGGGTGCAGCAACACGACAAAAGGTGGATTTATGTTGCATTCATGGCCCAAGAATGTTCAAACTGCAAAGGCTAGGCTGACACTTGCACGATTCCGTGGCACGCATTGGCACGACTCGAGTCGTGCCAGTGCGCAAACTAGTCGTAAACTGGCGTGAAGTGTGCGTAAACCCGTCGTGACTGCATGCCATGTCGGGACGAGAATTTTGAAATGTTCAAAATTTTGGTCACGACAAAATTTCGCGACCGGGTCGTGAACTATGTGCAAACTGTTCATGATCTCGTCGTGAACTCGTCGGGACGATGCGGGAGGATGCGTGCCAGTGTGTGGAAGTGCACGCCATGCCACGACTGTCACGAACTGCCACGAATAGTTCACGAACAGCTCACGTCGAGTTCACGAGTAGTTCACGACATGTTCACGAATTGGTGCGCGTCGCAGCGTGGCCGTGCCTTCCCACTGACACGGTCACCCATTGATGGCACGAGCAGTTCACGACTAGTTTACGCACTTCACGAACAGTTTGCGCATGGCACGAGCAGTTCACGACGAGTTCACGAGCAGTTCACGACTACTGCGCGACAGTGGCGCTCATGTCGGTGCGGGGGTATATATAGGGCTTCCCGGACACTTCTCGCCATTCGCAATTTTTTTTCTTGCTTTTTTCTTTAATGTCTTTTATTTTCTATTCCTTCATGACTTTTTTTTGGGGGGGGGGAGTTTCGTTTCTTTTATTTCAAAAATGGAACAACTGTGGATGCAGCTCATGAAGCTACTACCATTCTTTCTTGCCAAGGGACAGCACCAGCAGGGGACATGTAGTAATGTGACAGGTAGTCTCGCTGATCCTTTGCATCCTTCTGGGTATGATGGCCGGTTAGAGGCAGCAGCCCCTGCAGGTGTCGGTCAGTCCTCCATCCACCAGGGATCAGATCATGTGTGTCCAGATCTTCGCGGTCCACTTCTGAAATTGCGCGTGGGTATCTGATGAGGATGAGGTTGTGCATGACACAGGCGTGCCCAAGTCGGCACGACACCGTCCAAATTGCGCAAACTCGTAGTGCCAATGCGGGAAGTGCGTAAACTATGCGCAAACTATGCGTGAACTCATCGTGCCAGTTCGTGAATGTGGACGGGCACGCATTCGTGAACTCGTCGTGAACTATGCGTGAACTAGTCGTGAACAGTGCGGGAGCCTCCCAGTTCATGCCCCAAAATGGCACGGCTTGCCACGACAAAATCGTGGCCAAAAGTCGTGCAAGTGTCAGCCTAGGGAAAGAGTTGGACGTGTTTTGCGAGAAGTTCACGGGCACATTGGGCGCCTACAAAGTGGTCTCTACTCTGCTCTGCACATTTTACTGATGACTTGTACGAAACCTCTGATCTGTTGAGGAGCGTTGGCTATAAGCCAGTATTGAAAGAAGGTGCAGTACCAACAATTAAAGGAAAGATGTTGTTTTTTTAAAAAGGAAAGTAAGTTCAATTGCACCAGTTCTCCTGGAGTATGAGCCAAGGGTTGTTGCTAAAACCCAGGACAGAACGGGACAGGACATGACATATTATCGCTTAGGCGGTAACCACCCCGTGGTTGTTGCTAAAACCGGTGACATCCCGTCCCGTCCTGGGTTTTAGTAATTGCCTGAGCCGAGCAGTAATGGCGGAGTACTTAGTATGGAGAAAATGGAGAATGAATGGACCAGCCGTCTGATTTCTCCGCTGGATATGCTCATCTCAGCAGCAATATCTCGCCCTTACGTGGAAGAAGCGAATGAACAGAGAACTGAATGAACAACTGAAAGTCAGATTGTTTCAAAACAATCGGCCACAAGGTCGGCCTTCAAGAAGTGAGAACACAGACGGGTAAGACGCGACTCTCATTTGGATACAAAACAACACTCGTTGTTTACCTGCATTTAGATTAATACATGTACAGTAACTTGTATTGTGTGTTTAAGTTACCGGTATAAGATTATTTAATTTGCTTCAGAATGTGATTGTTTCAGTTCATCTGATTATTTAATGAGTCTTTTACATTTTATCACTGAAAATGCATGCATGTACATATGTGATGCATAAGTTATAACACCCATCCTGTTTTAATGAGAGTCAACCCACAATCAATGAAGTCAAATCAGTCTTAGTTGAGCAAGTCGGTAACGGGATTTCTTACTTTCACCATAAATTTTTATTGATATGACTTTGGTCTATAGCTGTAAAAGGCCTCGGCCTTAAAACCGGTTCCTGCTGTGACGTCACGCACTCGGGGCTGGCTGGCTCAGCTCGAATGCCAACTTTGTGGTCGATTTTCTCTCTCTCTCTCTCTCTCTCTCATTATCTCTAGCCGCTTTATCCTGTTCTACAGGGTCGCAGGCAAGCTGGAACCTATCCCAGCTGACTATGGGCAAAAGGCGGGGTACACCCTGGACAAGTCGCCAGGTCATCACAGGGCTGACACATAGACACAGACAACCATTCACACTCACATTCACACCTACGGTCAATTTAGAGTCACCAGTTAACCTAACCTGCATGTCTTTGGACTGTGGGGGAAACCGGAGCACCCGGAGGAAACCCACGCAGACACGGGGAGAACATGCAAACTCCGCACAGAAAGGCCCTCGCCAGCCACAGGGCTCGAACCTGGACCTTCTTGCTGTGAGGCGACAGCGCTAACCACTACACCACCGTGCCGCCCGCGGTCGATTTTAACTCTCAAAAAAATATTATATATTATTCCCATTTATGCAGAATACAAGAGTCAAGGATGGAGATACTATCCACTCAGAAATGTATTTAAAAATAAAGGCTCTGCGTATCTCCTTTAAAATGCACATTTTACTACACTTCAAGCTTCAGAGGTTTACAATTATGTGTCATAGTAACTATAGTCATGGAGTGGGCAGAAATAGCTACATAAAACCTGATTATATGAGATTTATTTATTTATTTTTTTAATTTCAGCGATGTTTCTGTTAATGGCAGAACCTGTTGTTACAAATCCCTCTCAGCACAAAGATTGCTTCAAGGTACAACACACACTGCCTTTTTGTTTTGAACTCACTCCATTGCCACCTCCATGTTTTTTCTCCGCCTCCACCCCCTGTCCTGTCATCAGTCTGTTACCTAATGTGTGCACCTGTTCTGAGTTCACCCCTTGATTAACACATCTTTATGTCTCCTCGCGTCTCTTTGCAAAGTCATATTCATCGTAGCATGTATTTGTTTTTGATACAATTAAATCCAGGAGAAAAAATGTAATGTATTTGAATAACCTGCCAAAATTTATAACAGTATTCATTTATATTTATTACTTATTTGGTATATAGAGCAGCGGCTACAATTATCGACATCTTAATGATCTTTTGGCCATTGCAAAAATAGAAAAGACTTTCAATATGACCTCTCCTCGGTTCACTTCCCATTTAAATGGAAAGAAGCTATTGTTGACCCACGCCTTAAGCCCGGGAAAGACATTTCGTTTCAAAATTTACAACCAGTAAGTAACCTTCAGTTTATATCAAAATTAGCTGAGCATGCTGTATTCAATCAGATACCGTACATGAGCACATGATGAGTTTTGGGCTCTACCCACTATTGCAGTCGGCTTACCGCGCTGGTCGCAGCACAGAGACCGCTCTTATGAAGGTAAAGAACGATATCTTAATAAACATGGATCATCAAAGAGTGACACTGCTGGTACTTCTCGACCTGAGTGCAGCGTTTGATACAGTTGACCATCAAGTGCTATTAAAACCACTGGAATCAAGTTTCGGAATAACTGGGACTGCACTGCAGTGGTTTAAATCTTATCTATTTGCTAGATCTCAGTGCATCTGCTTCGAGGGCAGTTATTCCAAGAGTTTTGATTTGGTTCATGGTGTTCCTCAAGGTTCATGCATTGGTCCATTGCTGTTTATGATATATGCTAGTAAACTGTTTGAAGTAATCAAGGCTCATCTACCTGATGTACATGCACATGCAGATGATACCCAGCTGTACTTCTCCTTCAAGCCAGACTCAGAAGTCAGTCAGAGGGATGCTGCACAGGCTGTGCAGGAATGTATTGATGACATAAGAACCTGGATGACTGTAGATAGGTTGAAACTTAACGAAGACAAGACTGAGATTATTTTAATTGGCACTCGGCCACAACTTGATAAAGTGAACATTAGGCAACTAGATATAGGGCATATACATGTACCAATAATGGACTCTGCTGTCCGCAATCTTGGTTCTTGGTTTGATTCAAACCTTACAATGACTACTCATATTAATAAGATTTGTCACTCAGTATATTATCATTTATTTAATATTAGGCAAATTAGGAAATTTTTATCATATGACAGTACTAAATTGCTAGTACAGGCGGTGGTTATGGCGCGAATTGATTACTGCAATGGACTCTTGTATGGAGTACCAGCTGTTCATCTTTCTAAGCTGCAGCGTCTTCAAAACTCAGCAGCACGACGTATAAGTTATAAGTCTAGATATTGTCGTATATCACCAGTGTTATACGCGTTGCGTTGGCTGCCCATTAGGTTTAGAATCCAGTATAAGATTGCTGTTATCACCTTTAAGGCAATTCATAATTTATGAATTAATTATGTAATTCATTAATTATTAAAATTTGTTCATAATTTATGAATTTATGACCCTACAGTTAAGTTCAAGCGAATGATTGGAGATCGATCATTTACAGCAGCTGCTCCTAAAACTTGGAATATTCTACCTGAACATATAAGGAAAGAGGGAAATTTTGGAAAGTTTAAAAAACTCTTAAAGACACATTATTTTAAAGAGGCTTATAGTAATTCAACTTAAAAGTATTAGGATTTTATTTTATCATTATTATTATTATTATTATTTTGGTTAATTGACTTTTTAATTTTATTTTTTATTTTTGTATGTATTATTATATTAACCTAGGATTGTTATAATTGCTTTTATTAGTAGTATGTTTCTATATATTATATTTTAAGTATTTTTAGTGTAATGCGCATTTGATCATATTACCAAATGTTAAATGCGCAATATAAGTAATTATTATTATTATTATTATTATTATTATTATTATTATTATTATTAATTGTGCAAGAATAATTACTCAAACTTCCACTGGAAAAAAAATGAGTCGATTCCCGATTACTTAGTGTCTCAGATCACGTGACATCGTTCCACAATTAATTATCGACACCCAGATGATTATTTATAAAAAAAAAAAATTGGTATGTGGTATTAAGTTAACAAAACAGTTTTTATTTAAAATTGTTTTCCATAGACTTATATTTAGCCCAAAATATCTTTTATATAAATATATGGATGTCGGTGTTTACGTAAATGAGGAAGTAATTCTAACGTTTGTAAACAAATGAACTGATAATGTTTAACCTGCGTCAGAAAATCTTTGTTCCACTTTCTAAGGATTTTTGTAGATCACTTTTTGTTAATCATTCGCTTTTGTGGGGTGGCACGGTGGTGTAGTGGTTAGTGCTGTCGCCTCACAGCAAGAAGGTCCGGGTTGGAGCCCCGTGGCCGGCGAGGGCGTTTCTGTGCGGAGTTTGCATGTTGTCCCCATGTCCGCGTGGGTTTCCTCCGGGTGCTCCGGTTTCCCCCACAGTCCAAAGACATGCAGGTTAGGTTAACTGGTGACTCTAAATTGACCGTAGGTGTGAATGTGAGTGTGAATGGTTGTCTGTGTCTATGTGTCAGCCCTGTGATGACCTGGCGACTTGTCCAGGGTGTACCCCGCCTTTCGCCCGTAGTCAGCTGGGATAGGCTCCAGCTTGCCTGCGACCCTGTAGAACAGGATAAAGCGGCTAGAGATAATGAGATGAGATTCGCTTTTGTTTGTATTCATTTCTAGTTTTGTCATTTACCAATAAACGTCAACAAGGAATTGACATTGTAACCGCATGAACATCCAGGTCAAAGGTCACATGTCATTCCTCGAACCAAAATATAAAACGTCTACTGATATTGTAATATGTGGTAGATATTTACAACAAACTGCAAAAAAATATATTTTCTGAATGAAATAGAAAAATCTGAATATTTCAAGCATGTAATTTTTTATATGTTCGGAATTTAATTCTGGTCTAATTCTATTTATTGCAATCGGATTCCAAATACTCTATAAACATTCCATTCTGTTATGGATCAGAAAAAATAATATATAAATCACAGCACTTGTATTTTTTTTTTTTTAAAGTACTTCATCTACTTCAACAATGCTACACAAAGATCGATCCATAACAGTTGTAAACGTCCCTTAATTCCACAGGGTGTCGATAATGGTGGACACCGGTGAAAGTGATCACTATTATCAACACCTCACGCATGTGACTTCTCAAACGTGTGTTTAGATACAAAATGGCGACTGTCAAACGAAAAGGTAAGAAACAAAGTAGGTTTCGATGAGGAGATCATGAAATATTGGTTAATTTGATCAGTAAAAATATGTCTGTGATCTTTCCACCATGCTTAACTGCGATGATAATGTCTGGGTTTTCCGAAAAATTGCTGATCGTGCTAAAAAAACTTCCATTTCAGGTAACGAGCTGTGTCATCACAGCGAGGGAGGCCTTCTGATTGATTAATTAGCCAATAATAACTGTTGTAATTGAAACTCACCTTTGTAAAATTGTTTTTTATTGGTAAATCTGAAAAGGTGTCAGTAATTATGGACTGTCGATAACTGTAGTCGTTGCTCACTAGTTCAAAAAAGTTGTGTGTATAAAATAGTTGCCTCACTTTTTTAACTGTTTGCGACTTTTCATATCATTTGGTTCTTAGATAGAAATGACTTAGAAATTTGACTCATGCACATATAACAGGTGGGTATTTGTTTAAAATCACTGCCTGAGGGCAAAATTTGTGCAAGTGCTACACAAACAGAGTATTAAATCCCAGATACTTGACTGCAATAAAACCGACATGATCTGCTTATTTTCACCTGCACTAGACGTCTAAGATGTACCTGATCCAACACGGCCGAATCGGTGACGGAATACGGTGTGATGAATGCCTGTTTGTTCAGGAGCGCAATATCCAACATGCTGCCAACATGCACTCAGAGAGAAGGACAATGAGGAGTGGGGTGGGGGATGAAAAGTCCACCGAGTCCAGAAACAAGGTTAAGGAGCAAGTGTTTCTGCTGCGCTCTGCTGTTATGTCCCTCTGCGTAGTTCCATTTCATTACAACCCCATATGGTTCACATACATCACTGATCCTGCTACAGCCACAAGGGCCCTTTTCGGCCGCTCCAGTTGCGCAGGATCAGATTTAAGCTACACAACTATATAAACAAGACAGGCCATATCCAATGCAACTAAAATGATGAAGTTATTACCAATTTGTTCAAGCTAAGTTGAACTTTAGCTTTAGAAGGAAGTCGTTTGAGAGATGAAGTGGACTGTTTGGCTTGCTGCTGGGTTCTGGGTGAAAAAAAATAAGAAAAGAGGAAATAAAAGACTTTGATTCCTCTCCAAACTGCAGGTGGTGAAGCAGGGAATTTATTTATTCTGCTACTTCCATGCGTCGGTCAGGTGGGTGTTTGCCAGATTTGGATGCTTGTTCGGATGAATGCGGAGATTCAGAAGTCAGTGATACTGAAATCTTGTTGTTTTTGCAAATTTTAACAGAACACGAGCTGTTAATCCAAAACACTAGACACTCATCTCTGAACCAATGAAAGACTTTCGACAAATCCAACATACAATAGGATCTGAATCAAACATTTCATCAGTTTTCGAAAACTAATATGGCAGTTAATTTCACTGCGAATTTAATTCTAAATGATTATTTATTGCATATTAATATATATATCTCATCCCATTATCTCTAGCCGCTTTGTCCTGTTCTACAGGGTCGCAGGCAAGCTGGAGCCTATCCCAGCTGACTACAGGCGAAAGGCGGGGTACACCCTGGACAAGTTGCCAGGTCATCACAGGGCTGACACATAGACACAGACAACCATTCACACTCACATTCACACCTACGGTCAATTTAGAGTCACCAGTTAACCTAACCTGCATGTCTTTGGACTGTGGGGGAAACCGGAGCACCTGGAGGAAACCCACGAGGACACGGGGAGAACATGCAAACTCCACACAGAAAGGCCCTCGCCGGCCACGGGGCTCGAACCTGGACCTTCTTGCTGTGAGGCGACAGCGCTAACCACTACACCACCGTGTGGCCCATATATATGTTATTTACCAGCTGGGAGGTCCGTATTGTGAAATACCGTGACTGAGGTCAGTATTCAAGGCCAAGGTCACGATATTTCACCATACAGACCGACCTTAAGCTGGTAAATAATATATTTATTTTTTTCTTTACCAAATTCTAACAGAAAACGAGAGCACCCGAAAGGGAAAACCGAGCCGAGCCGCCATTTTGAATCCTCATTCACAGCTGTAATGCAAATTGCTTCCTCCTCGGTATCCAAGTGCACTTCCATGGCAGGGAAAAAAAAACTACATTTTGCTGCCTATGTAGTCCTTTATTTATACAAAATTGAGTCATTCAGGACTCAGCCATGTTTTTGCTCTGCGTTAGCAACAGTTACAGGTTTTTAGCTTTCTCCTGAAATGTTTTCTTTTATTTCTTCTTTCTCAGGGTAGTAAAACTCGCTTTTGCTGTGAACACTGTCGTTATCGCTATCCATGCTGTAAAATTAATGCTATTCTCCTGAGAAATGCGAAAATAAATGTTGACAAAAATTGCTACCATGTTTGTTGTTGTTGTGAACGAGCGACTCACCAGAGGTCTGTATCCGGGGTCCGTAACTGGAGTCCGTACCGTAGGATACGGACCTGCTCAGCAGCCAATCAGAGCGCAGGATTTGATGGAAACTGGACCGCGAAAAAAAAAACATGTTTATTTCACAGCATAATATACAAAACCACATATTTAAAGTCCTAACACATAAGTATTACCATATTTACAAAAGGTAAAAATGGGTTAAGAAGAACTGGAACTTTTTTTTAATGTATTTATTTAACAGCAGTGAATATTTTGCCCTTTTGGAAAGATACAGTAAATATTAAATCAAAACATGACCTAAAATGGCCTGGTATTACTGTACATAACCATGATTTTCTTTAAATGTTTCTTTAAACAAGTCTTAAATTTACTATTGTTTTTACAAGGCTATTTATTTTTAATTCAGTTTATTTATTTGAATGATGGATTTTTATTTATTTTTCATTTATATGATGTGCCACTTTTTATAATGTCTAGCACAAAACAACACGGGGAACAAAAACGAACCCTGATGTCAAGCGAGACGTAATATTGTGCGAAAGCAAATTTTTCAGCTTTGACTTGAAAGACAGAGTAGGAGTGTATTCTCAGAGAGGAAAGTCATTTTTGAACTAATTTACATTGAAAATTTGATATGTTTTTGGAAATTTAGCTGCATTTAAAAAAGTCAAAAACGATAAGAAAAGGAAGACCAGGAAAGACCAGCACCGGATTTTTCCACTGTGTGTATGGACGCACCGTTAAATTCACTTGCAGCTGTACAAATAAACTCTGTGGAGCAAACCAGGGGTCAAAGGGCGTAAAGGAGAAACAGGGGAGAGATGGAAAGCTGGAGTGAGTGACAGACGGTAAAGTTGGATGGAAAGATGCATATTTGAAGTTCAAATTCAAAATATGTGAACACTACAAGGTAATATCTCAGTTTTCCTTCCATCACAGTGTGAGTATTAAATTGTATGCTTTGGCTCAGAGTGTTTTTAGCTTTTAGTATTAAATTTCTGTTGAAAAAAAAAAAAGAGGCGACTTTTTAAAATCTTGCACATTTCAAACAAAATGCCACATCTGGACGTACATTATACAGAATAACATTAACAATATAAATGAAGTGTATAATCAGCAATAGTGTAACACATTATACTAGGAGGCTAGATTTGTATTTTTTTTTTTTAATAGAAGACAAAATCCAGGGACCCAAAACCCAATCAATGATGAATGCTGAAACAGTAATCCTATATTGAACCCAACAGATTGCTTACACCAGCAAGAGAGAGAGAGAAAGAGAGAGGGAACGAATATCATTCATGATGAAGCAGATGGATCAACACTGTGCCGTAGTCAACTATTCAACACACTTCAACCAATTTGCCAAAACTAATACAGAATAAGATCTGGCTCTTAGCTCTTTCAAACAGGAAGAAAGGGAGAAGTGTACTCTGTAGGGGTGAAAGTAAAGCATGAAAGTAGCCAAGTACATGACAGAATATTAACCAAGGCAATACATATTACATATAGCAGGGGTCACCAAACTTTTTTCTCTGGGGGCCACATTGTCGTTCCTGACTGTGATGGGGGCCGGGGTCGGGTCAGCTATATCACATAGAATTGTATGACCCAGACAAATATGACCACCAGCAGGCCTCATTGTGTAGTAGAGATTACTAGCCTGGCACAGCCATCCCCACTACTATATCCATACTACTATATCAACACTTGATTCCTGGCACATATTTGTTTATCTTTACTAGTGGTTTGCAAAAGTAGTAATCGAGTCTTCACACTTTGTTTTAATTTGAAATACCACTGATATTCCATTTATTTATTTTCTAATAAAAATAATATCAAAGCTGTCAAGGTAAGAAACATCTGCCTATTTGAGGTGATTGACACTGGCAAAGGTGAGTGGAAAATTATAAATTGTAGGTAGGCCTGTTGATATTATTAATAATATAAATAATAATTGTGTGCAGCACTTAATAAAGGTCAAATAAATAGGCCTATAAAATAAATACATTTTAAAAAACAGTGAAATTATAATAATATGAGCAATAGATCAATAGATCACAGCAGTTATGCTGTGTCCTGCACGTCATTGCTCTCATCCATGGCCAAAGCAAAAAACTCGAATTCTGACGTTCTCTCATTCAGCTGGTCATACACGTTGTCCCCCAAATCTTCGGTTCGCCTGGTCATAGTAGGTGCGGAGAGACTCACCGCATTGAGCGCATCCTTCTTGTCGGGACACGCCTCCTCGGCCACAGCAAGCATGCATACTTTAACAAAGTCCCCATCAGTAAACGGCTTTCCATGGGTAGCTAGTAGGTGAGCTACCTTATAGCGAGCTCAGACAGCAGCCTGGTTGATCTGGGTTTGGTGAAGGAATACATTCTGTTGTGCAGCCAGTCCGCATTTCATCCTCCGAATCCTGTCTTCTCTTGTTTGCCCTCGCAAACTAGCATACTCTTTGTGGCGGGTTTCGTAGTGACGACGCAGATTATATTCTTTGAAAACCGGCACACTTTCTTTACATACAAGATAAACTGCACGGTCCTTACACTGAACGAAAAAATAATCGGTGGTCCACTGTTCTTTAAAAACTCTGCACTCTCTGTCAGCTTTTCGCTGACCGCTAGCCATTTTGCTGTCCTGAACACTGACAGTTCTCTGCGCATGCGCTGCCTGTCACTGCTTGATCGCGAGCATATGACGAAAATTCGGAAAATATGAATAGTTCATTTTATAACTAAATATCAATTTTAATTGATAAAATCAACAAAATACAAGATGCAGACATGTTATTATTTGCCAAAAAGCAATTTAAAAAAAATAGGCCATGACCACTTTTGGGGATTGCCTCATAGGGCCGGTTCAAGTGATGGGGGGCAGAGGGGCTGGGGGGCCGGTCAAAGGGGGGGTGGCAGGCTGGATCTGGCCCGCGGGCTGTAGTTTGGTGACCCCTGACATATAGAGTTGGATATCAAGCTGGATATGAACTATTGAGAATTTACACAAAAATATCCAGTTCGTTTGGACCAACATTCCTATCCTACCCTATGTTTGCTCCTGATGTTGTGTATGTTTACATAAGAAGGAGACTCACAAAGGTGAACCTCAATTAGCCGGCTATGGTAGCTGAAGCGCTATGATGGCTGAGGTGCATTACTGGAAGCACATTTAGCACGTGTCCTGCTTTGGAGGTGCCCTTTCACGGTTTACTCACCTATCAATAAGCAAATTAAGAACATGTTATTATAAAAATAAACCAAGTCAAGTCTATTTTTATCGCGCTTTTAACAATAGACATTGTCTCAAAGCAGCTTTACAGAAAATTAAAGACTTCAAACATGAGCTAATTTTATCCCTAATCTATCCCCAATGAGCAAGCCTGTGGCAACAGTGGCGAGGAAAAACTCCCTCAGACGACATGAGGAAGAAACCTCGAGAGGAACCAGACTCAAAAGGGAACCCATCCTCATTTGGGTGATAACAATCAATGTGATGATAAACAACTCACTTCTATAACAGTGTCCTATAAGGTCACAAAGTATAACTGTGTAACCAGGAAATTCATTATAGTTTTAACAGGGTCTGTTTTGTTGATGTTATAAACTGTTCATTGATGGAAACTTGAGTGCAAAACTGTTCATGACAACTGCAGTCCTCAAGTTAGCAACTGTAGTCCTCAGCCATAAAAGCATTCCTGTAAGTGTCCAGAGCGTCCTCCAAGTGCGACTTTCGACTATCCATATGGGGCCGTCCTCTACAGGATCAATGTGATGAGACTCCAGCCAGACGTAGGGCACCAGGATGGATCAAGTAGGTCCGAGGAGCAGAAGCAGTCAGCATCTCGGGCTCAGGATTGACATGTAACTCAGAGGGACAGAGAGAGTGACCTGGAGGGAATCTTTGACATGGTGAAGTTTTCTGTAATGCTCAGGTCAGACGGCAGAAAGACACATGTGGATGCAGGTGTTTTGCGTCAAATCCTTCATTGTGGTCAGACATATCGCAAGAAGCAGAGTTTTTAAGCTGACTCAACCAGTCGGAAGCCGATGCAGGTTGACGCAGTGCACAGAAAACCTTTAAAAAAATATAAGGCCATACGACTGCTTGCAGTTTGTTGTAAACTATTTGCAGGCGCAGTCTGTGTCTGCCTGAGATGCATCGCAGCCATCTCTAAAGACTTGTCTTCCCCTGCATCAGCCTGCGTCTAGCTGCCACTACCTGCTTCAACCTGTGATTGGTCGCTCAAATGTTGCACGACCACCTGTCTCTACATGCATCAACCTGCTATTTGCACCGATCGGAAGCAAATCGCAGCTGAAATGTGAACAGATCATGATCCACTTGCATCAACCTGCCTCTACTAAAGAGCCTCTGCAACACCCTGCTATTATCTGCGTCGTCATGTGTCGATGCAAGACCAGTCTTGCGTCTACCTGCAATTTTGTTATCGCAGGTAGACGCAAGTAGTTGAAAACTAGTTGCAGCCTGCTGTCTGAACTGGACATCAGGAAACACTTCTTTAACAATTCTGGAAGGAGTCTCCAATGTCAGTGTGTTTTAATGGTCTGTAGGTTTTTCCACCATGGGAAAGTCTTCATTATAGAGAAGTGTATAGAAGATATGCAAACTGAGTCAGTAGGATTGAGATACAGTCAGTGTTATTTTTAGTACTCCCTCATACCTGTGTGTGTGTGTGTGTGTGTGTGTGTGTGTGTGTGTGTGTGTGTGTGTGTTATCTCTCATCTCGAGTGTAAGTCGAGCTGGGAAGTTGTGTGTTTACCTAGACTGGGACAGGGCAGTGTTTACCTGTGCCGTGTTTATCAGGGAAAGGCCTCTGTGTCCTGAGACACTCTGATCATTCAGACTTTGTTTTGGGAAAAGAGACACAATAAGATACACAATGTTTGTGTTGCACTAACTGTACTTTGTGAATGAGTGTATGTGCCAGTAACAAGGCTGCTATGAAAACAATGGCGACAGTAGAACGGTGACAGCAGGAGGCAAGAATACACAATAACACAGGAACACCAGCGTGCGCGCACACACACACACACACACACACACACACAAATAACTCACATATGCATTATTAAAATCCACACAAACAAACTCCATCAGGAATGAAGTAAACTCACCAATAATGAATTTTATCATGTCAGTATAACCACTTACAGAACATTCATCTGTTCTACATCAGCAAATACATGTGTGTCTCTCATTGGGGTGTGTGTCCATTATTCTCCCACTCACCACACATTCCTGGGCTATAACTCTGTTCTATTTCCAATCCCGTTGTATTTTCGGAAGCTATTTAAGTGTCAAACACAATAGGGTTGTTTGATTGTACTGTACATGCGCTGCATACACAACAAATATTACTGGCATTGTACGGTGCAGCTTAGGAATCCTCAGGGGGCTCATGCGCACCAAGACACACCTACTGAAGTGATACTGTGCACATGTACAAGGCCAAGGTGAGAGAGGGAAAGTGTGTTAAGGGGGATTTCAGTAGCTGGCTCCATTGTGAGAGGGTGTATTGCTGATTGCAGATTAGCAGCAGGAGTCAGAGCAGTGGGAAAGCCCCTGAATTCGCTGAACAAAGCAGCGCAAATCGCAAATCACAAATCGCCTGGCAGACACAGAGCAGAGGAGTGAGAGCAAGGGGACAAGGGAACAGGGGTAGGGGTTAAGGGCAGGAACTTAGTGGTCGCTCCTCTAGCATTCTGTGTCTGTGAGGTATTTTCAGTCCCAGACTGGATGTGTTGCGTCTGAACCCCCTACTGAGACAGGCTCCGGTCTAAAGATATAAGATTCTCTGAGGACACAGCTGACTGGCGACAAAGGGTGTTGGATCTGCCCCAATGTCACGTTCACTGTCCTGCAGAATAATGACACCGATAGAAAAACAGAATGCTTATTAACATTATTGGACTGGAACTCTATGTCTCTCGGCTGGCCTGGGAACGCCTCGGTGTTCTTCCCGAGGAGCTGGCCGAGGTGTCTGGGGAAAGGGAAGTTTGGGCTTCCCTGCTTAGACTGCTGCCTCCACGACCCGGTCCTGGATAAAGCGGAAGAAGACGAGACGAGACGAGACTGGAACTCTGAAACTAAGATTGATTCTTCATACATATTCCATGTTACCTACCACCCCAAGGTTTGGGAGGGTTGCATATCCAGAAGTACACCAGATTTCAGTTCAACTTTCATGTCAATAAACATCCAAATCAGCAATAAAGTGGCCAATCTGTTCACATTTAAAAGAAAATTGCCTACATCTACGAAACAACTGCTCTAAAACCATTTCCACAGAAATCCCTCAGAACCACAGTTGTACATTCTTCCATTCTTAAAGATGTATTCCTTCTTGATGAAGTGGCTAAGGGTCAAGAGTTCTCTCTTGTGATGTTGTAATCCATGGGGTGAAAGGTCACTTGTTGGTGACCCAATTTCATCTACAGTTATGTCTTTGCCACTGTCTGGCAACCTTGGTACATGACCTGCTGGAAGCCAACAGTCTCCTTGCCTCACAGAGGGTAGATTATCGAAACGAAAGCTGCCAAGCCAAATCAACTTCCTGGAACATGTTACGTGGGTTTGGCAAAAGGACAGGGGTCTGTTTTACACTTTATGTACAGCTGTGTGATTCTTGCCAGGTATTAAGCTGTGACAGCTGAAAGAAAGCTGACTTTCGTTAAACAGGCTAATCAGGAAAATGACAGTTTGGGCTCAAATGGAAAATGCAAAACTTCTGTCAGTTTCCAAAGCCCCACATCTACAATGAAACCCCCAAAACAGAACACTGGTTGCTAGTGTTGTAATCAAGACCACCTAAACCAAGACCAAAGCGCATTGACACCAAAACAACACGAAGACTTTGAGGGGTTGAGACCAAGGCAGGGTGAAACCAAGTCAAGACCAGAACTAGAGCAGTGTGCGTGAAGGGGGGCAGGGAGGGGTGACAGCCGTTAACAGGAAGAAAATTTTCAAATTAGCAATGAACCACGTTATTGGTCGCATTTGAAGCAGGAAATTTTACATCCAGTTATATTAACAACGTTAACAAACAAATCAGACAATGCAGATACAATTCAGTGAATTCCTCACAGTTATGGTTCTGAAATAAAATCCAGAGTCCTCATTGTCCAAAACCGAGATAAGACCGAGTAAAAATGCGGTTGATTCCGAGACGAGACCAAGACCTTCAAAAAGTGGTCTTGAGACCAGTCTCAAGTACTACAACATTACTGGTTGCCCTAAGCCATCATCTTTCAGTTATTAATTTCAGTCATTTTCATTTATTTTGACAAGATGAACATGGGCAGCATGGTGGTGTAGTGGTTAGCGCTGTCGCCTCACAGCAAGAAGGTCCGGGTTCAAGCCCTGTGGCCAATGAGGGCCTTTCTGTGTGGAGTTTGCATGTTCTCCCCGTGTCCACATGGGTTTCCTCCGGGTGCTCCGGTTTCCCCCACAGTCCAAAGACATGCAGGTTAGGTTAACTGGTGACTCTAAATTGACCGTGAGTGTGAATGGTTGTCTGTGTCTATGTGTCAGCCCTGTGATGACCTGGCGACTTGTCCAGGGTGTACCCCACCTTTCGCCCGTAGTCAGCTGGGATAGGCTCCAGCTTGCCTGTGACCCTGTAGAAGGATAAGCGGCTAGAGATAATGAGATGAGAAGATGAACATAAAACATGCTTTCTTATATGCCACAAAATTACTTCTGTGCTATAAGATATTAAAATACCTAATAGAGAAACTTCACTATATGTTTTGTCATCTTGGAATTGTGGAATGGGGTGGCATGGTGGTGTAGTGATTAGCACTGTCGCCTCACAGCAAGAAAGTTCTGGGTTCGAGCCCAGTGGCCAACGGGGGCCTTTCTTTGTGGAGTTTGCATGTTCTCCCCAGGTTTCCTCCGGGTACTCCGGTTTCCCCCACAGTCCAAAGACATGCAGGTTAAGTTAATTGGTGGTTCTAAATTGACTGTAGGTGTGAATGGTTGTCTGTGTCTCAGCCCTGCAATGATCTGGTGACTTGTCCAGGGTGTACCCCACCTCTCACCCATAGTCAGCTGGGATAGGCTCCGGCTTGCCTGCGACCCTGCACAGGATAAGCGGTAATGGATAATGGATGGATAGAATTGTGGAATCAAGTGACAATCATACAGCAGTGTTTTCAAAGAGCTACATTTTCTCTCATTTACACTTCTAGAACAGGATTCATAGAGAAAGAAAAAAAATTATGAATCACTGAAGCATGAAATCGGACATACAGGTAATGTGTGTTGTGAGAGTGCGCATGCTAGGACATCACATAGCTTGCTCACTTTGTAGCTGCTATTTTAATACATTTCCATTAAACATGCATTACTTCTCACGGGGCTGTGGTTTACCGTTCATCCGAAAATATCGAATGAGAAAATGAAAAAATGCGTACTGCATGAGAATATGGATCTTTTTAACATTCCTCATTTCTATTATTAAAAATTATAATGTGAAAACCCATGCACACGAGTCTCAGAATATAAAGAATCACATTCTCAAGCTTCCAAATAAAGTGTTGTGGAGTTTCCCAGTGTGTATCGAACAGGAGTGTATTTATGGCCTTGTGTCATGACACTCCGAGAGAGGGCTCTGTGTGTCCCATAAAATGTATGCAGGACACTCAATCATCCATATAAGGACGAAAAGGTTAAATCCAGCTCAAAAGAAGATAAAATTTTCCACAATGCACAAACAGTATTCTGATTCCTTAGTGTAAAGGAATGCCCTGGAGAACAACATAGAAAAATTCTAGGGCTCAAAGTTCACAGGCGAGACAATTTGGTTCCAAACAAGAAGGAATAATCATGAACAGCAAATCAGTTCAAAGTTCCTCAGACCCAGATACAAATCCAGTTAATAAGCCACACCCCGCTCCATTACCATACTATCTCTGCAAGGAGCAGTAGGATGTACAGTGGTGCTTGAAAGTTTGTGAACCCTTTAGAATTTTCTATATTTCTGCATAAATATGACCTAAAACGTCATCAGATTTTCACACAAGTCCTAAAAGTAGATAAAGAGAACCCAGTTAAACAAATGAGACAAAAATATTATACTTGGTCATTTATTTATTGAGGAAAATGATCCAATATTACATATCTGTGAGTGGCAAAAGTATGTGAACCTTTGCTTTCGGTATCTACTGTGACCCCCTTGTGCAGCAATAACTGCAACTAAACGTTTGCGGTAACTGTTGATCAGTCCTGCACACCGGCTTGGAGGAATTTTAGCCCGTTCCTCCGTACAGAACAGCTTCAACTCTGGGATGTTGGTGGGTTTTCTCACATGAACTGCTCGCTTCAGGTCCTTCCACAACATTTCGATTGGATTAAGGTCAGGACTTTGACTTGGCCATTCCAAAACATTTACTTTATTCTTCTTTAACCATTCTTTGGTAGAATGACCTGTGTGCTTAGGATTGTTGTCTTGCTGCATGACCCGGCTTATCTTGAAACTCAGTTCATGGACAGATGTCCTGACATTTTCCTTTAGAATTCACTGGTATAATTCAGAATTCATTGTTCCATCAATGATGGCAAGCCGTCCTGGCCCAGATGCAGCAAAACAGGCCCAAACCATGATACTACCACCACCATGTTTCACAGATGGGATAAGGTTCTTATGCTGGAATGCAGTGTTTTCCTTTCTCCAAACATAACGCTTCTCATTTAAACCAAAAAGTTCTATTTTGGTCTCATCCGTCCACAAAACATTTTCCAATAGCCTTCTGGCTTGTCCACGTGATCTTTAGCAAACTGCAAACGTGCAGCAATGTTCTTTTTGGAGAGCAGTGGCTTTCTCCTTGCAACCCTGCCATGCACACCATTGTTGTTCAGTGTTCTCCTGATGGTGGACTCATGAACATTAACATTAGCCAATGTGAGAGAGGCCTTCAGTTGCTTAGAAGTAGCCCAGGGGTCCTTTGTGACCTCGCCGATGATTACACACCTTGCTCTTGGGGTGATCTTTGTTGGTCGACCACTCCTGGGGAGGGTAACAATGGGCTTGAATTTTCTCCATTTGTACACAATCTGTCTGACTGTGGATTGGTGGAGTCCAAACTCTTTAGAGATGGTTTTGTAACCTTTTCCAGCCTGATGAGCATCAACAACGCTTTTTCTGAGGTCCTCAGAAATCTCCTTTGTTCGTGCCATGATACACTTCCACAGACATGTGTTGTGAAGATCAGACTTTGATAGATCCCTGTTCCTTACATAAAAGAGGGTGCCCACTCACACCTGATTGTCGTCCCATTGATTGAAAACACCTGACTTTAATTTCACCTTCAAATTAACTGCTAATCCTAGAGGTTCACATACTTTTGCCACTCACAAAGATGTAATATTGGATCATTTTCCTCAATAAATAAATGACCAAGTATAATATTTTTGTCTCATTTGTTTAACCCTTTGGTGACTGACCCCTTGAAAATCGTTCCTCCAGGAACGATGATGTTTCAGTTGTCAAGACAACGGAAAAACTAAAATACAAGAGCATTTTGTTTTGTGCACAAGAGCATTGTGACGTATCTTTCTGTTTTGTATTTTAGTTTTTCCGTTGTCTTGACAACTGAAACGTCATCGTTCCTGGAGGAACGATTTTCAAGGGGTCAGTCACCAAAGGGTTAACTGGGTTCTCTTTATCTACTTTTAGGACTTGTGTGAAAATCTGATGTCGTTTTAGGTCATATTTATGCAGAAATATAGAAAATTCTAAAGGGTTCACAAACTTTCAAGCACCACTGTAAATCAGGCTTTGAAAAAATTTCTGGGCGAGGAACATCACAAAAACTGCACAAAACGGTGCAAACTGTGAACCTAGCAACAGGTCTGAACTTACTGGATGTGTTTGAATCAGTTGGATTGTTCAAGTCAAGTTGTCCAGTTTGCTCTCAAGACTGATCAGCTGAAGCAAAACACCTTGAACCACCATGGAGAATGGCTTTATTGGCCCACCAGACCCTCATGACTGGTCTGAAATACAGCATCCAGGGAATAGTCCACTTTGAAAATCGGCTCCTGATCAGAGCTAAGACTTTTATTCCCACTCCAGAGGAGTGTTTCATTAAATCTTTCATTCCTGGCCGACTTAAAAATATGTCTCACCTACGTCAGCCGAGTGACAACGGTACAGTGAGCAGAAACACACTCAGTGTTTGAAATGATTTCCTTGGAGATTTATAGCCCAATTTCCTCCAAAAAGCATACTGTCATATCAGCGTTGCTAACTCGTGAGTGGAGTAAAATAACAAATTATGTCAGTCACCATGTACACATGGAGCAATCAGATTCAGAAACCCCAACACAGCCCAGCAAATTTAATGCATTAAATTAAATTCTGCTCCTGAGGTTTGTAGGCATTGACTCAATGCCTCAGTGCTCCAAGAGCTTATCGAACAAGATTCACATTGGCTCGTAAAGTGTAGGAAAAGTTCTTAAAAGTGCAGCTGCCATTTAAGAAAAGGGAAATGACCAAAGAACCATGACAAAACCTTTTCTTCTCGGGCCACATCCATGGAATCATTAATGGTTCCCCAGAGGCACAACCAAAGAACCAACAGCTCTAGATTTAACACTTATCTGAGCATTTTCAGAAGCTTTTCTGAAAGTAAAACTTGGTTGTCGAGTTCATAGAATATTTGAAATTTCTATCTTTAGCTATAGCCTAACAGGAGCACAAAAATCATTTTGTTGTTAATTATCACACAAAATATTTACAATATCAGCTCTCATAGCTAGTGTTGTAGTACTTGAGACCAGTCTTGGGTTTGAGACCGGTCTCCAGACCACTTTTTGAAGGTCTTGGTCTCGTCTTGGAATCGACCACATTTTTACTCTGTCTTGTCTCAGCCTCCGACAGAGGACTCAGGATTTTATTTCAAGACCGGTCAAGACCACAACTGTGGAGATTTCACTAAATTGCCTGTGCATTGTCTGATTTAATGTTTAACATTGTTACTCTACGGTAATTGGATGTAAAACTTCTTGCTTCAAATGTGACCAATAATGTGACTCATTGCTAATTTGAAAATTTTCTTCCTTTTGTCACCCTTCCCCCATCCCCCTTCACACACACTGGTCTGGTCCTGGTCTTGACTTGGTCTTGACTTGATCTCAACCTGACAAAGTCTTGGTCTTGAAACACTTTCGGTTTGGTCATGACTTGGTCTTGGTTTAGGTGGTCTTAACTACAACACAACCACAAGTTGGCCTAGCGTGTCCGTCTCGCGATCAGGAGATCACGAGTTCTATTAATGGTCAGGTCATACCAAAAACTATCATAAAAATGGTACCATCTGGCAAGGCACACTGCAATATAGATGTGAGTGGGGAGTCAAACTCTCATGGTTACCAGAGGACTAGCCCCCCACTGTAACCCTAGCTATGTAATAGGTGAAAGGCCGAGGGCTATGGAGATCGGCACCACCCTATACGCCACATGGCGTGGGAAGGGACTTTGAACTACAACATGCCTCATAGCTTATGCACCAGCTACATAATTTATCAGCCATGAAATATAGCTGTTTTCAGTGTTTTTATTCCCCATCTGCATGCAAAAGCTAAAGAAATTTCAAATTTCTCCACCTTGAAGGTTAGTTTTGAAAACCTTTGTTTTCAGTAACCAAAAACGCAGTTTTAAATTTTTTTTAAACAATAATCGGTATAAGTGTGAACGGTGTTTTACAAAACACATTTTTAAAACACTTTATGTAATAATGTTGAAATGGTGAAATTGCACAAAAAGGCCTAAAGACAATGTTCACCATTCACATAGTGGTTTTGTTTTAAAGATACAAAATATTTAAATGCATACAATTTACATTTATACTTACAACATGCGATACGTTTCCTTCTTCTTCTTTTAAACCACAGGTGTATTTTTTTCAAGCCCCTGATCTATTCGTGTTATTTCTCCTTTTTTTTTGTTGGAGTTGTTGTTGATGAAGCAAAGCTCTTTCGATTCTCTTCGATCACCTTCCTAGCTAGCTGGTGCAAAATTCAATAACAGTATTGCATGATCATTTGAACAAAATTATACATTTCGAAATAACACCAGGCTTCATTTTTATAAACTTTTCATACTCATCTGCATATGTTGATGAAGGCTAATCACCTGTAAGGCTTAGGCTACATCCACACGACAACGGCAACGAGATTTTATTAAAAAAAATATCGTGTCCACATGGGCAACGGATCAGTAAAATATCAAATACATATGGCAACGCAACGCTTGCTGAAAACGATGCAATACACATGCCACACCTCTACGTGCGCTGTAAGACGGTCCCATCGGAGACACCAGAACAATAGAAGAAGTAGGACGCATGCGCATAAACCCCTTCTTCTACCTGCCGTGAAGCACTCACAGGAACAAGCACACAACAACAAGAAGAAGATGGCTGCGACTACGCGAGGAAATCGTGCTTTCTGTGTGTACAAATTAGTTTTATTAGTGTGCATAGTTTTATATAACTTAATTTTCTTATTGTGTGTGAACATTTTGAAAAGCATTTTTATATAATTTATATAACTTTTTATATTGTGTGTGAACATTTTGAAAAGCAGTCTTATCCAATAAAAAAAGAAATTCAAGAAATGGTTCAGTTACTTGTTTATTTAAAAGAAAAGCTGCATACAAAAGTGAATGCAATGCAGTGGTTCATACAAAACAGCGAGAGTGCTGCTTGTTCTAGTCATGTGGTTGTGACATCATCGTAAACAAATCCGTTCTACTCATCCAGACGACTTCGCAATGGCGCCGTTGCCAGATTTTTCCACTCTGGAACCCGTTCTCGTTTTGGGGTACCCAAAACGCCGGTGCCGTGTGGACGCCAGGCTGAAACGATAAACAATTTTATCAGATTCACCTGAATCCGTTGCCGTGTGGACAGCCTCTTAAAGTGCGTTTACTATGCAGCTCGTTTGCATATAGTGGTGCCAACAAAACTCCATATAAGGTAAAGCTCACAGTGAGCTGAAAGCATGTAACGAGAATTAATTTAGAAATCATAGGTAGAAGTGGAAATGATTTTGATTCACATTTATATTTAAAAAAGTATATTATTTAGCAGTACAAGAGCCGAAAAAGGCTCAAATCTGGAGAAATTACAGAAAACATGAATTAGGCGTGCATTTGGTAAGGTGAAAAGAAAATGATTTGACCTGACTCAGGTGTTCTCGTCGAATATGATTTTTTTTTTTTAACAGGACTCTCATGAGTACCACATTTCTTGTGTACAAATGATTTGGGAATAAGTTCCGTTTGATAAATGAGGCCCTTTTTTTTTATTCAAGTTTTGATTTCATTTCGAGGTCTACTTTCTCATGTTCCCAGGCTACTAATTGTGATTGCATGAGTCTTTGGCAAAAGAAACATGCTGCACATTATTTTTCTTGTGATTTCAGGTGTGTTATGTGTAGCCAGGCAAAGAATATCTGCCTTTTTTTAACAGAAGGTCAGCCAGAAGGAAATTGAGGGCTGTAAAAATACGATAAGTTCAGGCCAATAAATCTGATTGCGGGAACATTGTTGCTTTTAAGCGCCTCAACGATGTTTAAGTTAAAAAAAAAACAACAACAACATTGTAACAGCGTGTACGGAGTTCGTATTATCTGTGCCATGTAAACAGATCAGTCGTCATTTCTTGTTTAGTTTCTTGTACAGCAGCTGGTTTGTGATAAGAAAGTAGATGGTTGAGTAATGTGTTTAAAGTGCAAAGAAATTAAAGGTTTTAAGAGATTTTGGAGCTGATTTTTTTTTTTTTATCATGAGTGACCATCTGTACTTCCTTTCAATGCACCAAGCAATTACATTTCTCAACATCATACATCAGTGTAGTTTAATACACAAAAGTCAAAATTGAGGTTACTTAATGCTTACTAGCTATACAAGTTAAAACTGTATTAGCTACATTGCCACAACATGAGTAGTAACGATTGACAAAGTTGTGAAGTAACATTGCTGTCATTGTGACGTAACTAGAACCGATTCACACTGTTGTGGTGTTACGTTGCCACAACTACACTCGTACTGATTCGCAAGTTATCTTGTTACCACATCTTTCTATTTTAGTTGTCACAACATAAATAGTTATGTTATGACATAACCTTAATAAACATTGTGGCCACATAATGACAGTGTAACTTGGTTAGCTATGCTGTCCGATGTCTGTTCTAAAGACGTATACTGCTATTTTATAAAATGTTGATATCCTAATGATGTAACTGACAAATATTTTTGGAACTGAACGTGTGATGATTTAGATGTGCAGTTTGCTTGAAGTTATAAGCTTCCATTACATGCTAGCAGAATTAGCCTTGTAGCTACCTGGAATTGAAATTGTGTGAATGTTTGTAATCAAACCTACATACAATAAAATTATATACAGTAATATTAATAATTATTATACATATGGGCCACTTTTTCCATGGAATAAAAATATGCATTCTATTCCCTTCTAGTGGGTTTACTGATGTCATGCAATATTGTTATATCGCGTATCCTCCACGCCACTCTCCCCAATGGAGAATGAGCGTGCAATATTGTTATAATATTACACGTTGTCAAGACAACACAATGTCACATGCAAAGATCCAATGACAAAACTTTTCTATTGCACATGCGCACAGTCATTTCTTTGTCGGCTGGGAGAGAGAGAAGATGGGGTTAATTCAGTGCTCGGTTTAAGCACTAAATAAATAAACTGAAACTAAAGATGCGCTGAACACCCGAAAGGCTACCAAAGCTTCATTATATATGCTTTACACATATTTACAAGAGAAAAACATACCAATGGACATCAAAAACTTGGAAAAGAGACACATCGGAGATGTAAAACTTACGCGCTAGCAAGTGACTGTGACAGTTTGTTCACATAAATGGCCACAAGGTTTGCTTCATTAAAAGCAGAAGATTTAAAGAGAAAGACACGCGAAACACCCGAAAGGCTACCAAAACTTTCCTGGATATTCTTCACGCATTTAATCTTCCGCATTAAATATATGGAAAAACTAGAGACACGTTGGAGATGTAAAACTTCCACACTAGCAAGTGACTGACAGTTTGTTCACAAACATGGCCACGAGGTTTGCTTCGTTAAAAGCCAAAGACTTGAAGAGACAAATGTACTGAACATCTGAAAGGCTACCAAATATACACTGGATATTCTTCACGTATATTTACAAGAGGAAAAACATACCAATGGACATCGAAAAACTGGAAGAGAGAGCAATAGTGGAAATATAAAGTCCTACTTGGAGGTGAGGAAAAGTGACAGAGACTTTTACAAGAGGACTTCACTCGTGGACTTCACTCAGCAAAGCCCTTTTGTTTTGAACAACTGCAATGTAACAATTAACTTCAACCAAAAGTCACTTTGAACTTGACCTGTCAACCTGTATATAGGTTGTATATAAGTTGGGTTCTTGTTCAGGCTTTTTGGACTTATACCATGTTTATTGTTAGAACTTTGACTTTGTACATGTACATTGGATTGACAGAACATTGAATTACATTCGATCAGCATTCAATATTGGTAAGTTACCCCCCCGTTCTTAATTTTTTGTAAAATCTATAATTGTTCCATCAAATGTGCAGTTATAATAACAATAATGGCTTGTTTTTTCATGGTATATCAGATATATTCCATTCACCTTCTTATCTTCGACTCGTTCAATATCATGCTAGCTGAATGGAATATATCTGATATACCAATCAAAGCCACCCACACACACACACATTATCTCTAGCCGCTTTATCCTTCTACAGGGTCGCAGGCAAGCTGGAGCCTATCCCAGCTGACTACGGGCGAAAGGCGGGGTACACCCTGGACAAGTCGCCAGGTCATCACAGGGCTGACACATAGACACAGACAACCATTCACACTCACATTCACACCTACGGTCAATTTAGAGTCACCAGTTAACCTAACCTGCATGTCTTTGGACTGTGGGGGAAACCGGAGCACCCAGAGGAAACCCACGCGGACACGGGGAGAACATGCAAACTCCGCACAGAAAGGCCCTCGCCGGCCCCGGAGCTCGAACCCAGGACCTTCTTGCTGTGAGGCGACAGCGCTAACCACTACACCACCGTGCCGCCCCAAAGCCACCCAATATTATTTAAATATTTCAGCAAACTAAAGCTAGTAAAACCTACATCTACCCTTTTTACTACTAGACAGGGTGATAGCGGTTAATGTAGAGACACATTTTCATATACAATTCACTCAAAAGTACTCCACAAAAGTGTCAATAACAACAACAGACTCTGCAACTATTACAATTAATTTTTTTAAGTTTCAGGCATAATTAAGAAATCAAGTTTTTTGAGAAGTAAATTTAAATTTGTCATTGATTAGACAGCAGCACGGTGGCGTAGTGGTTAGCACTGTTGCCTCACAGCAACAAGGTTCTGGGTTCAAGCCCAGAGGCTGACGGGGGCCTTTCTGTGAGGAGTTTGTATATTCTCCCCCATGTCTGTGTGGGTTTCCTCCGGATGCTCTGGCTTCCCCCAAAGAAATGCAGGTTAGGCTAACTGGTAGCTCTAAATTGACCATAGGTGTGAATGGTTGTGAAAGCTGTGACAGGCCTAGCAAGCCAGCGGTAGGTTAAGTGTGCTCTCGATAGACACAGACAGCCTTGAAAGAGGCTGGCAACTGACAGACCAATTGGCCTACAGGGTGTCTGGATGAAAAAAAACATTGATTAGACGTGCAATTTGAACATTAAAATCTATTAAAGATACTTATTTATTAAATTAACTCTGAGATCTGAGCTGAAAATAATTTCAGTTCCAAGGAAAACAAAACAAAACAAAAACCTTTACTGGCTCCAAATTGGATCTTTCACAGGACATACTTGATTCTGAAAAGTTTTCTGGCGCCATTTTAGTGCTATTAAACTATTTTGTGTCATTGATCTAAGTAAAGACCTCTCCCGTATTTTCGCCAACTGGCGCCTGACGAGCCATTGTAGGACACAGTCTACTGGGACATGCAGCCTTCAAGGCACCAGTGAGTCCGTTATTAGGCTATTGTTTTGTTAGCGTTAGCGCCAGTGATTCAGACATAGTGACTGCTTTTCCATCCATTCCTCACTCTCCCACCTGTGCTCAGTAATGACCAATACTGCAAGGAGCAGCCTAGCGTGAACACATTCCTCTCTTTGTTATTCATACATTTCCTCTTTAGCGCCATGCCGAGCCTGTTTCCGATTTAGTCAGGCCCGGGTGGAGCAGCTGCCCTCGCTATCGCCATCCTGTTCTGGGTGCTAATTAGTTATAGATGTATTGCTTTGGCAGGTTATACTGACCTGGGCCATCCATCATAATTCTGAAGCAAAACATATTGTAAACTTCACATTATGTTTTAAATGTATCTGAATTATGAAATACAAGTAATATTTATAGCTAAAGCTACGAGCTTAGCATTCTGAGTAATATGACAAGCGCTTCACTGAGGATCTTCATTTTCTATAACAGCAGCTCTGACAGGAGCGTAGCTGCAAAGCACAGGTTTATCCGAACATCCAGCTATTTCACAATGTTATAACTGTCGTACATTTGCAGGGGATTATGGGAATCCACATGAATTCTTGCCTTTATCTCTCTCCAACTGTGTATGAAAATCTCATTTCATCAGCAAATATTTCAGGTTCTCACACTACAAATAAAACCCCAAAAAACTCGGACACACGAGCTGATGTTTCTTTTTCTCCACGGCATGAGGCTTACAGGACGGTAAATAAAAACTCACTCTGCAGGGGGTAAAGATAATAAAGAAGAAAAGGTCACAAATGTTTTTGGAAACAAATTTTTGGATGGGGACACACAAAACATTAAGACACTCCTGATAATGTGTGCGTGCAGATAGGAGTGTGAGTACAAAGTGGAGGAGATGAAACATTTATTTGAAATAAATGCATGAGTTCTTTGTTTAAGTTTGATGATTAGACAAGAATATTTAAGCTGAATTTACATCTATAAAATATATAAAAGACTGGCTGGAAAAACTTTGAGCTACTCTGAGCTACAACATGTACTGTAGATCTTCTTTTGGCTGCTCCCGTTAGGGGTTGCCACAGCGGATCTGTTCCACATATTTGATTTGGCATAGGTTTTTACACTGGATGCCCTTCCTGACGCAACCCTCCCCAATACATCTGCGAAGAATCTCAGTCATCCAGGTACATAGTAATCTGTGGTTGGTAGAAGAGAGCAACTGGACTTGCTTGAAGACTCCCTTCAAGCAAGTCCAGTTGCTCTCTTCTACCAACCACAGATTACTATGTACCTGGATGACTGAGATTCTTCGCAGATGTGTTTCTACGCACTTTGGGGTGGGATCCCTTCGACTGGTGCGGGAGTGTGAGGGGACTTCCGGAGGGCTGGCGGACATCTTGGCCAGAGAGGATCGTTCATTTTTGTCGACCTGGAGCAACCATCGCTGGACGGAGGTGGGTGTCTGTGGCATCTTTTGTCGGCTGCCTACAATGCAGCCATCGGCGTTCTGATTCGGATTCTATGATGATCCATGAGAGGATGAATACTTGATACTCCCTATTGGTCAGACAGAACTGGGGAAGCCTTTCGGATGAAAGGCAAAATGTTTTTGGGAGTCTTCAAGCAAGTCCAGTTGCTCTCTTCTACCAACCACAGATTAACCCTCCTTAATCTATCCGGCCTTGGGACCGGCGCTAAGTATACACTAGCTTGTACAACAAGCCCAGTGGCTGGGTGTTTTACCTAATCTGCATGTCTTTGGACTGTGGGGGAAACCAGAGCACCCAGAGCAAACATGCAAACTTCACACAGAAAGGCCCCCATTGGCCATGAGGTTCGAACCCGGAACCTTCTTACTGTGAGGCGGCAGTGCTAACCACTACACCACTGTTTTGCCAAAGCTACAATGTGTAGATCTTTTTTTTTTTCCTCAACAAAAATCATTCTTGAGTCCATAGAGGAAATTATTCTATCATACATTCCTGAGCTGTAAGGAGTCACCCTGGAAATCCTGTAAAAGTCAGATCTCGAAGTGGCAGGACTTTCCAAATGTACATTCCACCATACACCAGCTCATCCACATCCTGCTTCATCACGCTTTCACCTGGGACACCGATAAGGTTTTCACTCCCATGACACGAGTGTAAAACTGATAAGTCAATGAGAAGACCTTCTTATGAGGTGTGAATATTTATCTTATGTCCTGATACACTAATTAATATTTCAGCATCCTGTAGAGGCTTTGCACCATCACGTGACCTCATAGCAACAGTAAGTATGCCGCCATGACAAGGGGCATGCTTCAGTGTTTCATTCAAATGAGTTAGTTGTTATTGATCAGTAAGAGAAGGTTTTGCTGCATTTTTGGATGTACAAATCATTTTGAACAAAACAAAGACATCAGATTTTTTTTTTAATTTGCCAAGAATAATTCATCAGGGGAAAACTAGAGAAATTTCTAAACATAGAAGGGAAAAATGGGGGGGGGGGTATTCAGTGGGACTTGGTGTCGAACAGGGAAGTCAAAAACCTGATGGTCTACTCACTTCATTTCAATCAAGGTAAGAATTTTTTTTTTAATTATTTCACAACTGCAGCATGGTGCTCATTCTTATACAGTGAGTGCGTTTACATGCACATAGAGAAAATCAAATTTCTGCCATTGCTCAACTGAAATCGAAGTTCTAAATGCCATAGATACACCTTAGCTAGGCTGAAATTGAACCGAACTTGATTTCTCGTAATCGAGCTACACGACCTAGATTATGCGATTTTTGCCGAGCTACTTAGTGCATGTATACCCTATCGAGCTACGTAGTCGAGCTACTTACTTCAGCACTGCCCCTTCCGGAAGTGACGAGTGATGAGGCCACAATCGGGAAACACGACAGCCTCGGTCGGCATGACAACAGTAGTAGCAAGCAGCAGAAGAGGTCAGGACTATGGTCAGGAGGAACAAACGAAGAAGAGAAAATGGCAAGCAGAAATGTGCACTTCTGGAGCAATGAGGAGACAGAGTTCATGCTCATTCAGCTTAAGGAGTTGAATATATTAAAATTCATGGACAGGAGAAAAACGCGCAATGGAGAACACGGAACTGATAACTTTGTTTATACTCTTGAATAGCTCTTCTTCATGATGACAACCGGAAGTGTACCAACACGATGGGGTGTGTAGCACCACCTGTGGCTCGGGTGCACAATGTACCTCACACAATAGCTCAATTTCCTTGTGTGCATGTAGGATTGGATTTCTCTGGCACCCCTGCTGGGACCCTTTGCTCGATTACCGACAGCAGCTCGATTTGGATGTGCATGTAAACGTACTGAGTGACGTGAACATGATCCTCAACACAGCAGCTCTGCAGAGTCTAACCTTCAAGACGTAAAGTACATTTACATTCAGGGATCCTTCGGAGTGTGTTGTGTGCGCGCTTGGGACCCAGTCATTATGGGAAACACCTGATGATGATTTGAGTAGCGCATGCACAATGTGCTCTGAAGGATCCCTGAACGTAAATGCACTTTTTAAGTCCTGGTGAAGGTTAGACTCTGCAGAGCCGCTGTGTTGATGCTCATGTTCACTTCACTGGATAAGAATGAGTGCCACACTGCAATTGTGAAATATATATATATATATGTATATATTTTTTATTCTTACCTTTGTTGAAATGAAGTGAGCATACCACAGGGTTTTTGACCTCTTCTTTCGACACTGAGTCCCACTGAATGTCCCGTCCCCCCCATTTTTCCCCTCTACATTTAGAAATTTTTAGTTTTTTTCCCCTGATTATGAATTACTTTTGGTAAATTAAAAAAAATCTGATGTCTTTGTTTCATTCAAAACGATTTGCATATCCAAAAATGCAGCAAAACCTTCCCATACTTGATCAATAATAAGCACTACAAGCGTACCTCATGTCATGGCACCCTAGTTACCATTGCTATGAGGTCACATAAGGGTGCACAGCCTCTGAGTGCAGAAAGATGCAATGTGAGTACAGTAGCCTGCAGTAGCATTTTTCTACCAGAGGGCCAAACTTCCAAACTCTTTATATATTAACTTTATAGCTGAGAGAGAAATGAAAATTCAGACATTTAATCGTATCAAGAGCTATTTGGATTCTCAAATCTGACTGGTCAGAAGGTGTTGTTCCAAGCTGCAAAGTTAATTACATCAACTAGGGGGTCTTATGGATGATGTAGTGGAATGGAACGCCATATAAAATATATACACTGCTATTCAGAGGTTTTTGAACATCCTGTATTAACACTCTTAAACTTTCATTCATTCATCTTCATTAAGCTCTTTATCCCAGATGGGACCGTGATAGATCCTGGGAACACTGAGGCGAGAATCATTTCATCACTTAAGAATGGACCACACTGAGAGATGGAGACATGCAGGCCTAGATCACACTGATAGCCTGCATCACTGATCTAATACACACGCTTTGAATTATTTAAATTGTTTGTTATGGAAAACAATGGGAAATCCTACGAGGCAGCAAGGTTTTTCCCTTTCAGTAAAATGAGACACAAAGTTGTTGTGCCAAAAATAACTGATCTACAAACAATGCAGGGGATAAAACATATGAATGGAGGACAAGTCTTACCCTTCAGCATGGTTTTTTTCCGAGTTTAAATGTTTTAATTTGGAATAAGCAGCAGTTTGATGATGTTTCCAAATTATACAAGAGTTGAACAGTTCCATAAAGGAAACTTAGAACTAGAAAATGATACACTTTTTCAGGGTCCTGTCATGTGTTTTGGGTTATTTTTGTCTGCTTTTGTTTGTTTTGACATTTGAATGTTTTTTGGGGTTGGTCCTGCCTTCTTAAGTTGAGGATTCTAATGTGTTCACCTGTTCTGTGTTACACCTTTATTCATTTGGTTACTTTTGCCCTGTTGTTTGCTTAAATTCCTGTTTGCGAAGTCTTACCATACTGTCCAATTCTTTTGTTCAAATTCCGTGTTTTTCCTGTGTTGATTATGGATTGCTGTATTAATTGACATAGCATGAGTTTTATGAATGAATGAATGAATGAATGAATGAACCCTTTATTATCACTGTTACCAGTGAAATTGACCATCAACCTGTCCTTACAGAGGGGGAACAGGACAGGAAGACAGGGATAAAAGAAAAAGAAACACAGTAGTAACATGAGGAAAGATGAGGAAAAAAGAACCCCCCCCCCCACTATGCTCCTATCAGGAGTACAGTATGGGAGCATTTAAAAACCTCCGCACAAACACACAATAACACAAGCACACTTTAAAACATGGGACTTGAGGGGGGGAAAGGGGGGAAGGAGGGGGCAATCAGGGGTGGGGGGAAGGGGTAAGGGGGTAGGAGGAGAGGGGAGGAGGTAGAGGTAACCCAGCGCAAGCAAGCAGCTGTCCGCTCCTGCAGCCATGCAAACGGCGCTGGTCACACACCCGCTTGTCACACTGAGGGTGAAAAACGGCGACCGCGGAAAATTGGGGAAGGAATGTGAAGAATGCGAGAGTGTCTCCCAGCAGTGACCTTCTGGGGGAAATGTTTCCCCAGCAACGGCCTTGATCGAGGCCGGTGCTGTTGAGGGAGCCAAATATCGATAAGATAGAGATTGTTTGGTCTTTCGAACAGACACAGTCTTTACACGTCCACACCACTCATCCATATCTGTCCATTTTGTCCATATCTGTCCATTTCTGTTCAATTCAATTCCATTTGGTCTCCGAAATACTTATTCCTTGCAAAGCCGAAAGTGTCTCCAAGATGACAACCATGTTGTGGTTCAAGTTCTGCCACAGTCTGAGTGCCGACAGCTTTGCCCACTGCTTCAATCATATCGGGCAGCTTTGTGGGGCTTTGAACAGCTGTCACCATTGTCTGATTTCCTCGATATACCAGGGCAATGCCTAATTCAATCAGCAAAAGTCTGGTAATCATGGTTCCGAATAGGTAGATATCTTCAATGTCCTCCACAGACGTTCCGGCAGGACAGGTGGGTTCCCCCGAACCCAGAAACTGTGCCAATTTCATTAGGAGACCAGTTTATCAAATCCATGCTTTTTTAGTTTAGAAATTCAATGCGGAGAGAGTCTCTCAAAAAAAAAGTATAGGCAGATGAGACGAAACAAAGAGCACAAGCAGGAAAAAAAGGGAGAGGAGAGCAGAGAAATGTGACCGCCTTCCGTGAGAGCACACTGGATAAAATTGGACCATAAAGCAGACACGCATAAGTGGTACCTGACCTACTGTACATACGGTAGTTGAGTATCCTAATGTGTTCACCTGTTCCGTGTTGCACCTATTCTATTCAGTCATTTCTGCCCTGGTGTTTACATTCCTGGTCATGAAGTCTTACCATGCTGCTCAAGTCTTGTGTTCTATTTCCATGTTTTCTGCTTTTAGTCCTTTTGTGTGAATGTGTGTTTCTGATTATGGACTGCTGTATTAAGCCTGCACTCTTGTTTTGATCCATGCAACATACATTGATTATAATTATTGGACTCAACAACTGAGCATGCTCACTTCTCAAGATAATTCACATGTATTCTACAAGGTTTTTGTCCTATTTTAATTGCTATCTCCATGATTTTTACAACCATTTTGGGCCACAAAGCATTCCTGCATGAGCAGTACACATCAGGAAACCCTGACAATATATGATCTGCTATACATGTATATACTGCATACAGTACCAGTCAAACATTTGGACACACTTATTGAGTAAAAAGGGTTTTTTTGTTTGTTTGTTTTATTTTATTAAACATTTAAATACAAATGAACATTTTAAATACTTGGACTGAAAATTAAACTAATGGGTTTTTTTTTAATAATTTGAACCTTTTAATTTTTGGAGTCAAAGGAATTTAAAAAAAGATCCTATTTGAAAAAAATTGACAAAAAGATTAAATTAATATGGATCTAGACATTACCTTGGATAAGTATTCACCCCCTGGGGTCAATGCTTGGTCGAATCACTTTTGGTTGCAGTTACACAGTACACAATTACGCTGCTTCTAACTTAATACAGTTTATATTCAATCCTGAAATTATAGTACAAATAAGACAAGTCAAGAATTTGTACTGGCAATGTTCAACATGTTTTCAACATGACGTTTCTGATCATGCAAGCACCGGATGCAAGCTACAAACAATCAAATGAAATCACTTGGTGTCATAAAATGTAAAGGAAAAAATACATTGTACCATTATGTGCTATTCATACCAGACACACACACACACACACACACACACACACACACACACACACACACACACACACACACACAGAGCCCAGTCTCGTAATCACTCTGGAGTCCAAAAAATGCCAATATGCATAAACACAGGAAATTGCATTGAATATAAAACAGCGTAGCGGCGTGCTTGAAGGTCAATGTAATATTGTTGATCAAAGGAAGCTCTTCCTTGATGCACACTCAGAGTGCACAAAAAGAAAGCCAAAGTGCACTTCCTATTGCAAGAGTACTTGGTCACCACCCAGAGTCACAAAAAGGGCTATAAAAGTGCCAGAGGCCTTTTCAATACTCGGACGTTTTGGAGAGGATACACAGCACTCTGGCACTTTCTTCCTTTGTTAAAGCTGCACTCTGATGCTTGACCTGAAGGTGTGTCTTGCACCAAGCAAATATGAGGGCTGGTGTATTCTTCTATGATGTACAAGCATGTCAAGGCATCATGCACGTATGCATGTATAATGGCCGATTTATTGAGTGTGCAGGATTACACACTTTCCTTTCATTTTTTTTCTTCAAACATACCTCCAGTGAAAACATAGCAGACAGCATAGCAACTCAATTTAACAAACTGAGGTGCTCTACAGTATTTCATGTTCCCATTTCTGTAAATTCTGCTTTGGTTCTTGCGACACTGCCCCCTAGTGGACTCGCTTATTGGATTCTTGAATTGTGTACAGTGTGAAACTAGGGAGCAAAGTAAGCCATATGTATCTGGATTCAGATGAATAACTGTGAAGGTCTCCCTAAACTCCATATACAGTACTAAACTGTACCATTTCTTGCCTCTAGGGTGCTACTCCCAAGGGTTCACCGATTGTAGCTTTAGTATGCAGCTTTTACTTAGAAAGACAGATAGAGTGTAGCTTTCAAGCTTTACTTTCAAAGATAAGTATGGTCCACTTATGCATTTTGAATTGTGAAAAGTAAACTCGATCTACATTTGCAGGTGAATTATACATATTAAGGGTGGAGAAGATATTGGGACCACTTCAGTGACAAGGAAAGGTACAGCTAATACCCTTTAAGTTTATCTGTGTGTGTGTGTATGTGTGTGAGAGAGAGAGAGAGAGAGAGAGAGAGAGAGAGAGAGAGAGAGAGAGAGATCATTTGGTGTTTGCTGCCCTCTGTTGTTCCAAACTTACAAATTACACATTTTACATCTAGCCAACCACAAATGTGCCTCAAATTGCCTTCTGGTGGTGTGCAGATGTACAACTACAAAGAGCCGGTCATCCATAGTACTTACTTACTTTTACTTTATCCAGCCGCTGCTACCTCTATGGGGGTGTCGCGGGGAGATGGAGTAGACGGTCTTGTGCTAGACATGTCGCCTATTGGGGTGTCAGGCCAATGGTGCGCAGAGTCTCTGTCACACCATCAATCCAGCGGCGGCGTGGTCTTCCTCTAGCTCTCTGGCCTGACCCTCTGGTGTTGTTGGCTCTCAGGGCTGGTTGGGTAGGTTACATTCTGGTGAGGTGTCCAAACCATTTGATCTGTTGGTGTGCAATGTAATTCTGGATGTTTGTGGCACCAACCATTTCTCTAATCACTTCATTCCTGATCTTGTCTCTTCTGGTTTTCCCAAACAGTAGGGTCATCCATAGTGAGTCTCCAAAAAGCTCTTCACATAAACACCTCCATGTTTTGTTTTGTTTTGTTTCATACGGTTCCTGTGTTTCTGGTTCTTTCACTACACTAAGGTAATGAACTGTCTATCCTACACACAATCATGGGGAAGACTGCTGACTTGACAATTGTCCAGAAGATGATCATTGACACCCTCCACAAGCAGAGTAAGCTACAGGTCATCACTGCTGAAAAGGCTGGCTGGAAAATGTATACAAGCAACAGAGATGACTGCAGTATTGAGAGGATTGTCAAGAAAAGTCCATTCAAGAACTGGGAAGAACTTCACAAGGAGTGGACTGAAGCTGGTGTCAGTGCATCAAGAGCCACCACACACAGATGTCTTCAGGAAAGGGGCTACAACTGTTGCATTCCTAATATCAAGACACTCCCGAACCAGAGACAACTTCAGAAGCGTCTTACCTGGGCGAAAGAGAGAAAGAACAGGGCTGTTGCTCAGTGGACTTGATAAAACACAGTGGACTAACAAGATGACATGGCACTCCATATCATCACAGACTGTGGAAGCTTCACATTTGACTTCAAACACCTTGGATTCTGTGCCTCTCCACTCTTCCTCCAGACTCTATGGATCTTGATTTCCAAATGAAATGCAAATGTTTGAACAAGCAGACTGTGGCAGCGGGGGCGTGGTCAAGCATCAGTCTGTGAATGGAGGGCAGAGTCAGGGAAGGTAAGTGGCAGAATCACTGCACCTGACGTGAATTAACCTGTGTTTGTGTGTCTCCCCCAGTGGCCGTGCCCTTTAAAAGGAGAGAGAGAGCAGAGAACGGGAGCTCTCCCCAACCTGGACACTTGTGTGCGTGCGTGTCGGACTGGGAGAGTGTGAAAGGGAAAGCTGAAAAGCTAAAATAAAGTTTTTTGTAACACTCAGATCTGGCTTGCCGTTCTTCTGTGCTCCATCCACCTTCAACAATCGTTACAGTGGTGCCGAAACCCGGGAAGGGAGTGCAGAAGAGAACAGCCCCATGGAGTCCTCCCCCTTCAAGGACCTGATCCATGCCCTCGCCATGGCCCAACAGAGCCAGCACCAGGCGCTGGTCACCCTCCGGAAGGAGCAGGAACAACGGTTTGAAGCCCTAGTGCTGGCGCAGCAGGAAGATCACCAGGCGTTCCAGCACCTCCTCGCATTGGCAGGGTCCACCACCACCGCCACGGACCCTCCCCACCTCACCCTAACGAAGATGGGTCCGCAGGACCACCTGAAGCCTTCTTTGCTCTTTTTGAGCAGGCAGCAGAGGCGTGGGGTTGGCCGGTGGAACAGCGCGTGGTGCACCTCCTCCCCCTACTAATGGGCGAGGCGCAGCTGGCAGCGCTACAACTCCCCGCCGACAGCTGGCTGGTCTACGCCGACCTCCGCAGAGCCGTCCTCCAATGTGTGGGGCACACCCCGGAGCAGCAATGGCAGCACTTCCGCGCGCTGCGCCTGAAGGAGGTCGGCCAGCCATTCGCATTTCACCAGCAAATCTAGGACGCCTGCCAGTGGTGGCTGAGGGCCGATAACCGCGACGCCAAGGGAATTGTCGATCTGGTGGCGCTGGAGCAATTCATCGCCCAACTTCCGGAAGGAACAGCAGAGTGGGTCCAGTGCCATCGCCCAGCGTCACTGGATCAGGCCATCATGCTGGTGGAGGACCATATGGCAGGATAGCGTGTCTCCTCTTCTCCCCTCTTTTCTCTCTCTCTCTCCCCTTCTGTTCCTTGTCCTCGCCCCATTCCCCCACCGTGGAGGCGGGGGCTGGCTCCACCCCAGCTGGCCTGCCACACCCACGGTGCCCTACTGTTTCCTACTTCTGTGTCTGTGTCTTCCCCCCCTCAGGTGAGTGAGCTCTGGAACATCGGTGCAGAGAGAGAGCCTGGGCCGGTTTGCTGGCGCTGCGGGGAGCCAGGGCACATCCAGCATCAGTGCTTGGCAATGGAGGTGGGCGCAGTGGTCCAGATCCCCAACATGCTAGGGACCGCCCTCGATCGGGCTGGAGCATATTGCATACCGGTGAGTATCCAAGGGGATACGTATCAGGCTTTGGTGGACTCCGGCTGTAATCAGACCTCAATCCACCAAAGCCTGGTGCAAGACGAGGCATTGGGGAGAGCACAATTGGTGAAGGTGTTGTGTGTGCATGGGGATGTTCACAACTACCCTTTAGTGTCGGTCCACATTCTATTTCGAGGGGAGAAATTTAGAGTAAAGGTGGCGGTTAATCCTCGCCTTACCCACTCGATAATTTTGGGGACTGATTGGCCTGGATTTAGGGAATTAATGTCACATTTAGTGAAGAGTGGGGCCTGCCATAATTTAGCAGGGGTAGGTCCCGGTGTGGTATTGGTGGGAGCAGCTGTCACAGAGCCGTCTACATCATCACCACGTCAGAGTGAGGAGCAGCATGCTCCTCCTCCCTCTCTCGGGGAATCCCTCATGGATTTCCCATTACAGCAGTCGCGAGACGAGACTCTGCGGCATGCATTTGACCAAGTGAGAATAATTGATGGTCAAACGCTCCAGCCAAACGCCACCCCGTCCTTCCCCTATTTTTCTATTATTAAGGATAGATTATACCGAGTGACATAGGACACTCAGACTAAGAAACCGATAACACAGCTTTTAATCCCAAAGAGCCGCCGGGAATTTATATTCCAGGCGGCTCACTTTAATCCCATGGCCAGACACTTGGTGCAGGATAAAACACTAGCCCGAATCATGGCCCAGTTCTATTGGCCAGGGATTCGCGGCAATGTCCGTAGGTGGTGTACAGCGTGCCGCGAATGCCAGTTAGTAAATCCCGCGGCCATTCCAAAAGCACCTTTGCGCCCTCTGCCATTAATCAAGACCCCGTTCGAAAGAATTGGGATGGATCTCATCGGGCCATTAGATCAGTCAACATGAGGATATGGCTTTATTTTAGTTCTGGTGGACTATGCAACGCGATATCCGGAAGCAGTGCCTCTTCGCAATATCTCAGCACGTAGCATTGCAGAAGCGCTCTTCCGCGTCATCTCCCAAGTCGGAATCCCCAAAGAGATTCTGACTGATCAAGGCACTACATTTATGTCACGCACACTGCGCGAACTGTATGGGTTACTGGGAATTAAGCCTATCCGCACCAGCGTTTATCACCCACAAACAGATGGCTTAGTCGAACGGTTCAACCTCACTCTCAAGAACATAATTCGGAAATTTGTAAGCGAGGAAGCACGCAACTGGGAGAAATGGCTCGAGCCCCTGTTATTCGCAGTGCGAGACATCCCACAAGCCCAATAGCAAATCCTCATCATTCAGCAAGTTCGGCTGCCCATTTTGTCTTTGCCCAAGAGCTCCAAGATGCCTGTCAAAGGTGGCTGCTGGCAGAGGAGTTTGACATGGATGAGTTATCAAGTGGTGCTGGAGCAGTTCATTGCTCAGCTGCCCGAAGGTACAGCAGAGTGGATCCGGTGCCACCATCTGGTGTCACTGAAAGAGGCGATTCGACTGGCAGAAGACCATATGTCAGTGTTTCCAGGGATAGGTAAGCCCCCCCACCCCTTCGCTCTCTCTCTCTCTCTCTCTCTCTCTCTCCCTCCCTCCCTTCCTTCCTTCCCTGGTTTCTCCCCCACCCTCCCCTTGTCACTGCACCACAGAAACAGGAGCCAATTTCCAAATCCCTGCCTTCCGTTTTAATGTCTCCACTAACTTCCTCTCTCTACACATGACCTTGAGTTAATCCCAAACTATCATTTTTTTGTGTTTGGGTAAGCAGTAGGGGTGGCTGCATACCACTATTCCTGAGGACACCTCAATGTGGTGTTCTCTGAGGTGGGTGTGACCAGGAAGAGATGAGAACACGTCGGAAAACTCCATTTACAATCTGGCATCTTCTGTGATTTGGACTAACGAGAGGTGGTCTCCACAGGGGACCGGGGTGAATCATGTGGCAGATTTTGTTTTTACCTCCAGCCCCAGCTACTCCTTCTCCAGAACTACCATTGCCAATGCCACAGGGTCCGACTCATTAAAATGTTTGAGCAGATTGTGGCGATATATCTGCCACGCCCCACCTCTATCTGTTTACTTTAGGTCATAGTCAACATTCAAAACGTCGACTATATGTGACTGTGTATTACCTCAAAAGGCCCTTGCCACTTGGGATGTAATTTAGAGCTCAACATGAGCAATAATACGAGAAACTTATCTCCTGGTGTGACTTCTCTAAGGCAGGTACCCCTGTTGTACAGCCAGGACTGATGTTCTTGTGCCTGCTTCAAATTCTCCTGGATGAGGTGGCTGAGTGTGTTGAATTTTGCATGCAGGTTGAGAATATACTGAATTTTATTTTTACTGTCAGAAGACCCTTCCTCCCAATTTTCCCAGATGACGTCTAGGATACCCCGAGGCTTACTATGCCTAATTTGAATGGGGAAAACTCCATGAAGGCTTGCTGGACCTCTCATCCTACAAACAACAGAGGTTTGAGCTATTTATCCCAATTCTGAGTGTCTTCATGCACAAACTTATGAAATAAGTTCTTAAGGGTTTGGTTAAATCACTTGACCAAGCCATCTGTTTGTAAATGATAAATACTAGTGCAGATTGATTTAACCACCAATAACTCATAGAGTTTTCAAAGTGTGCATGACAATCGTTGTGCCCTGATCAGTCAGGATTTATTTTGGAATCCCGACTTGGGAGATAACTTTAAACAGTCCCTCTGTGATGCTGTGTGTGGAAATGTTACGCAGCGGTACTGCTTCCAGGTATCACGTTGCATAGCCCATCAGGACTAAAATAAAGCGATGCCCTCATGCAGTCCGATCTAATGGCCCAAAAAGATCCCTCCCATTTCTTTCAAAGGGAGTCTCAATTAGGTGAAAAGGGCACAATGATGCTTTTTGATTTCACAGTTGGCACTTGCGGCATGCCGCAAGCCACCTGCAGACACCCCCTGAATCCGTGGCCAGTAGAACTGGGCCATAAGTCAGGTTAGTGTTTTGTCTTGCCCCAGGTGACCGGCCATTGGGTTATAATGAGCCGCATGGAAAAGGAGCTCCCTGTGGCTTTTGAGGCCCAATAATTGTGTTACTTGCTCTCCAGTTTGAGTGTCCTGTACCACTTGATACAGCCTATCTTTAACTATAGAAAAGTATGGGTGGGAGTGTGCAATGTTCAGCTAGATGTTCTGACCATCAACTACTCTCACTTGGTCAAATATGTACTGCAGAGATTAATTTCTTGCCTGCTCAAGAGGGAAATTCATTATCCCCAAGAGAATGGGGATGGCCAGCACACACCCTGCTCTCTGTGTTGTGATGACATTGAGCTGATGTAGATGGCTCTCGGACAGCTTCCCCAACATCATCACACCAGGATCCCACCATGATGCACTAGGGCAGGACCCACCCACCACCACTCACTCTATTAGGCTCTTAAATCCCAGCCAATCCATCCCCAGAATTAGTGGGTGGGTGAGGCACCTCAACACTGCAGCTGCTGCAACACAATTTGTTCCCTGAAATTGGATTTTTGCCAGTACATGCAGGTATTCATGATCGTTCCCATGCATGCACTGAACTTTCACCAGACGTGCTGTACCCAATGCCTTGAACCATGCTTTGGTGAATTGATGTCCGATTGCAGCCTGAATCTACCAAAGCATGATGTGTACCCACCTTGCATACTCACTGGTGTGCAATATGCTCCAGCTCAATCAGGGGCAGTTTCTGTCATATCAGGGACCAGGACCACTGCCCCCACCTCCATTGCAAGGCACTGGTCCTGGAAGTGCTCAGGCTTTCTGCAATACCAGCATACTGGCCTAGGCCACACCTCTGCACTGCTGCTGTGAGGATCGCTCACCTGAGGGGAAGACACAGAAGCATAAGGGGAAGAGGTGGAATGGGAACCATGAGCTCGGAGAGCTGGCTGCGGGGGAATTGGCCCCCACTTCTGCAGTAGCAGGAAGGAATGGGAAGAGGGAGCAGGACGAGATTGAGAGAGAAAAGAGGCAAGATGTCTGCCTGCCATTGGACCCACCGCCAGATGGTCGATGTGACAGCTTCCCCAGTCAATGCCACACTGGGATCCCCCTGTGACATATTATCACAGGACCCACCCCCCCTACTATACGCGCCATTAATTTCCTAAACTCCGGCCAATCAGTCCCAAGGATCAGCAGGTGGGTAAGACGTGAGTTAACCACTGCTATGCTTTTCTCCCCGAAATAGAATTTGGACGGGCACTAGTGAATAATTGTGAATATACCCATGCACACACACAACTTTCACCACTTGTGTTCTCCCCAATGCTTTGGTGGATTAAGGTTTGATTACAGCTGGAAGCCACCAACACGTGATACGTGTCCCCTTGGACACTCACCGGTATACTATACACTCTGGCCTGATCAGGGGCAGTCTCTGGCGCATTGGGAATCTGGATCACCGTGGAACACTGACCCTGGAGATGCCTGGGCTCCCCGCAGCACCAGCACACCAGCCCAGGTGTCACCTCTGCACCAGTGTTATTGGCATCACTCACCTGGGGGGGAAGGGGGGGAGATGCAGATACAGAAGGGACAAAAGGGAGGGCACCACATGTGCGGCAGGCCGGCTTGGGGGAGCCAGCCCCCGCCTCCATGGTGGGGGAACAGGGCAGGGACAAGAAGGGGAGAGAAAGAGAGAAAAGGCAACATGTCTGCCTGCAGCCGGAACCACCACCAGCTTGATGGCTTGATCCAGCTATGCTGGGCGGTGATACTGGACCCACTCCGCTGTTCCTTCCGGAAGCCGCACCACAAACTGCTCCAGTGTCACCAGGTCAATGATCCCCTTGGCGTCATTGTCATCCACCCTCAGCCACTGCCAGCAGGCATCCCAGAGCTGTTGGCTGAATGCAAACGGCCAGCCAACCTCCTCCAAAGTCAGTGTCTGGAAGCGCTGGCAATGATGTTCTGGGGAGTGGCTGACACGCTGCAGGATGGCTCACTTCAGGCCCTCATAGATGAGATGGCTGTCGGTGGGGAGCTGCTGTGCAGTGAGCTGTGCCTCCCCAGTCAGTAATGGTAGCAGGCGCACTGCATGCTGCTCAACCAGCCACCCCCATGCTTTGTCTGCTTGCTCAAAGAGCATGATGAAGGCTTCTGGATTGTCATGTGGCCCCATCTTGGTAAGGGTGATGTGGGGAGGGTCTGTTGTGGTGGTGGTCGAGGACTCCGCTGACATGAGCAGGTGCTGGAATGCCTGGTGATCTTCCTGCTGAGCCAGCATCAAGGCTTCAAACCGTTATTCCTGCTCCTTCTGGAGGGCGATCAACACTTGGTGCTGGTTCTGTTGGGTGGTAGTGAGGGATCAAGTCCTTAAATGGGGAGGACTCCATCGGTGGTTCTCTTTAGTATCCTAGCTTTTGGCACCATTGTCATATTTGCCTGACATGGGTGGAATACTGAAGTGCGGCAGATGGGAGATGATGTTCACACAACTTTATTTTCTTTACTTTGCTTTTTAGCTTTATTTGGTATGCACACACACACACACACACACACACACACACACGCTTTTATAGGGAGCACTCGCCTCTCATCACTCTCTCCTTTTCTACCTTCTGTCTTCACTGCAAAACACACAAACACAACATTAATTGACAACAGGTGTACTGACTTTGCCACTCACCTTCCCTTACCCCACCCTCCATTCACAAACTGATGCTTGGCCACACCCCTGCTGCCACACTCCCATAAGAGCATTTATGGATGATCTGACAGTGATGGCAACATCAGTTCCTGGCTGCAGATGTTTCTTCAAGGGCTGGAATGACTCATCTCATGGGCAAGGATGAGTTTTAGCCCAGCCAAATCCAGGTTTCTGGTGCTAAAAGAGAGGGAAGTGGCAGACAAGTTCTGGTTTACTTTGGGAGGGACCCAGGTTCCATCAGTTTCAGAAAAACCAGTCAAGAGCTGGGGCAAGATCTTTGACAGTTCTCTGAAGGATACAGCTGCACCGCAACAGACCAGGAACAATCTGACAGGATGGCTTGCTGAAATCAATGTCAGGGCACCCAGGAAAATTCAAAGTCTGGATGTACTAACATGGAGTCCAGCTGAGGCTTCTCTGGCCCTTTCTAGTTTATGAGGTGCCCATGACAATAGTGGAGGCACTGGAGAAGACCAGCCTGTTTCTCTAAAGATGGTTGGAGCTCCTTCAGTCCTTGAGCAGCATCGCCTTCTATGGACATTCCACCAAGCTTCAGCTCCCTTTCAGAGGAGTTCAGAGTTACATGAGCCAGGGAGGTTACGATGTATCAGGATTCCTCCGATGTCAGAATCGCTTCCGTTGGGATCCTTGTCAAGACTGGAAGGAAGTAGCAGGAACAGGGAGCTGTTGACAGAGTGGAGGGAGGGTTGAGCCACAACATCTTGGTGGGCACTGTTGTGTTTGGGCGGGCAGGACTGTGTAGTTTTCCCAAACTACACTACAACAAAGCTCATGGAAAGGAGAAGCATCAACTGATTCAGGATGAGATATGAGCAGAGGTGGAGGAAGAGCGCTGAAGCAAGATAGCCAGCATGTAAAGGCGAGGAACCTGGACCAGATGGGAGCATGCTGAACCATGCAAAATCATTTTAACAGACCTTTGGAGAGCTGGACCATTGCATGTCAAATTTCACATCCAATCAGTGTATGATGTTCTCCCAAGCTGAGTCAATTTGCATTGCTGGGGAATGACAAGAACTCCATTTATTCTCCCCTTAATTGTAAAGCGACATTGGGTATGAGAAAGGCACTATATAAATTCAACTGATGATGATGATGATGATTAACTGTATTAGAGGAGGGGCACCTTGGAACACATCCTCAGCTGCAGCCCAGAGGTGTTTGGGGAAGGGCAATAGTGCTGGTGCCATGACCAATTTCTAAGGTCATTGGCAGACACCATCAGTATGGCAATTCAGAATAGCAAGCATCAGCATGCTCTGAAACAGCCCATCATCTTCATCAGAGCTGGGTAGCAAGTTCAATATCAGTTCAACTCCTTGGGAGGGCTTCTCACCATGGCACGAGACTGGCAGCTACAATTCAACCTAGAAAGCAGCTCAAGTTTCCAAAGAACATCATGACCACTTCACCCCACCCAGATGTGGTGCTAATATGAGAGTTAATGAAGTAGGTAGTCAGACTGAAACTGACTGTCCCCTGAGAAGACTGAATTGAAGAAGCCAATAAGCATAAAAGGGTCAAACATTTACAGCTGGTCACAGAGTGCAGGAGCAATAATTGTAGCTGTGAGACAGTTGAGGTTGGGTACCAGGGATTTGCTAGCATAGAAGAGCCACCAAAACATCCTGGAGGCTACTGAAAAGGCTTCACATTGGCTATGGATCCAGAGGGGGATCCTTGGAGCAGTATGCCACTTAGACACAAGTCAGGGGTTGATCACCCCCTAGCTGGGTCACCCGGGCAAGGGTGTCTGATGATTAAAAACCTGAAACACCCTAATACTTCGGGCTCATCACTGAAGACATATCCAAGTAGCACTTGAAGGTGTATTCCATTCCAGAACTGGCCTGAAAATGCAAGCATGGTGTGGCAGTGGGGGCGTGGTCAAGCGTCGGCCTGTGACCGGAGGGTGGAGTCAGGGAAGGTAAGTGGCAGAATCACTACACCTGAGGTGAATTAACCTGTTTGTGTGTCTTCCCCAGTGACTGCGCCTGATTTAAGGAAGAGAGGGAGAGCAGAGCGGGCTCTCTCCCGAACCAGATGACTGATGTGTGTGTGTGTGTGTGTGTGTGTGTGTGTGTGTGTGTGTGTGTGTGTGTATAGGCATGTGGCTGGGAGAGTGTATGTTTTGTGACTGTAAAGTGCAAATAAAGAGAGTTTTTGGAACTCAGTTCTGGCCTGCCATACTTCTGTGCTCCACCCACCTGCTCTGACCTCTACAGTGGTGCTGAAACCTGGAACGCCGAGCACAGAGGAGAACAGCCCCATGGAGTCCTCCCCCTTCGCAGACCTAATCCATGCCCTCACCACGGCCCAACAGAGCCAGCACCAGGCGCTGCTCGCCCTCCGAAAGGAGCAAGAACAATGGTTCGAGGCCCTGGTGCAGAGGTGTGACCAGAATGGCATGTGTGGGTGGGCAGTTAGCTCATCTGGGGGGGCAGAAAACAATACCTGAAAAATCGGTGGAAAACCACTACTAGAATTACTAGGCCTAATAGTCCAATAATAATAATAATAATAATAATAATAATAATAATAATTCAACTCGGTAATCAAAATATGGTCACATTAGCATAAATCATGACCGTCAATTTTGTTAACAGTGTGGAATTTTTTTATGAAGTTTTTTTTGTAGAAAAAAAAAACTAAACTAACTTTTTTTGAAAAGCCTGGCTATGCTGAATGGAAATTTAAATGTTGACATTGAAAATGTTGGGATGCACCATCTACTGGTCTTCATGAATAGCTGACCTTTGATCTGGACCATTATCTACAGTACAAGTCTGCGGTTACACTTAGCAAATTCTGAAACAAATTCATTCATGTCTAGATTTTCTGTGATTTCCTTCTCATGTGCCAGAATGACTAAATTTTTCTTCCTTGAATGCAGCATTGTTCTGCGTAGTGGAGTGAGGATGCGGTTCAAGGTGGAGAAAGAGCTTTCGCATGCAGCTGAAGACACGCCAATGACAAGTGCTGTGACATATATTGAATGCAATATGGGGAAGGCCTCTTTGTACTGCTGAATGCATTTGCGTGCTTCAGAGAGGTTAGCATCAGTTGACAATTTATTGAGCAACATTGCTTTTGCCACAGAAATTTCATTTTGCAAGCTTATGCTGTTAAGCTCTGTGCCTGCAAGCACCTGAAGTGGTTTCAGGAGAGAGGGCTCAAGAAAGGACTTTGATTTTGGCAGGAGAAATGATGTGGACCTCATCAGTTCAACATTTCTCTGAGAGAATCTTGTCTCCATCTCTACAATAGCTCTGTCAAGAATGTTTAACATGGCCCTTTTAAAAGTTTGATTAGGAGCTATTTGGTCATCAGAATGCCCAAGTGTTGACAAGACAATGCTATCACCAAGCTGTGAATTAACTTTGCGTTTTCTTTTAGGTGGGGGCGAATTGGTAGGCCTACTTCTACCCTGAGAGAAATGCTCCTGCCAGAATGAGTCACTCCTCATCTCCTTCAGAGTAGCCAGTGAAGCTGTCACCACCTCCCCAGCAGTGCACATATCCACTGCTTGGGCCTGCAGAATGGCATTAGCTGGTTTCAGTGCACCAAGGACCTGAAGGAGGAACTTTCCTGTGTTAAAGAAACACTGTCGTTTTAATTGGGTCGAAAGACCCAATGCCTCTGTGCTGATGTCAAAAGGAGCAGTGTCATCCTCTGCTACATCTGAGAGAAGCCCTCTGATTGTGTCCTCATTGGTGACAATGGACTTCGTGACCTCATAATGACTGGTCCACCGTATTTCCAGTAGTCATTTCAGTGTAGGTGTGTTGTATGTGTGTGCAACATAATGTCTGTGACAAAATGTGTTTAAAGAATTTGACCAGTCAAAGAACTTCTTTGCCAGGGGTTCTGCTTCCATTGCGTGAACCACTGCCAAATGGAGCTGGTGGTTGTAGCAGTGCACGTATGGAATGTACTTCCCCACTTTGTTTTGCAACAAAGCTTGGACACCACCCCTTCCCCCAGACATGACAGACGCACCATCATAGCACTGACACACTAAATTGTCTGGTCTGTAACCCAGGTCAGTCAAATGTGAAAGAATGTGGTCGGAAATGTACTCAGCATCAAGCTGATGTAGTTCAATTAATCCAATTAGGTGTTCCTTGGGGACAGAGTTTTGGACAAATCTAATTACTAAAGACAAATTCTCTATGTTACAGCGATCTCTGGTACCATCACTTTTAATGCAAAGTCCAGGAGAGTCTGCTTTCTCGTATCTGGCTTGGATATTGTTTAGCACCATTTTGATGAGGGTTTCAATTATTTCATTTTGTATTACGTTTGATGTGTATTTTGCATTGTCTGGGATATGTTTTACAATTTCTGCCAATTTCTCATCTTTTTTGACTGTATATTCAAAAAACTTCAGGAAAAGTCCCTCCTCCCCACCCTCGTGATTGTGACCACGCAGAGCCAGTTCATTGACAGCCAGGAACTGAACGGCCTCCCCAATGCTCTTCACATAGTACCTGTTTTTTTCTATCTGCGTTTGACCCAGCAGGTGAGCTATGTTTTCACCCGTCTCTGCCCGACACTGGTGTTCCTGCCACGCAGACATTGATCTGACGTGCGGGAGACTCGATGCATGTTTTTGGAAGCCAGCGTCTTTTTCAAGGGCTTTTTTCCAATTTGTGAAGCCACGTTTGGTAAATATATCCTCGCGGTCCGAATGTGAAATGTTAAATTTGCAGCAGGCAAAGCAAAAGCTGGCATCGCGGATAACGGAATACTCGAGCCACGGTCGAGAATGATACCAGCTTGCACTAAAGCACCGAAGGGTTTGTCCAAATGGGCGCTTGGGGTAATTAGTTAAAATAGGCTGGGATGGGCTATCCATATTTAAATCGGAAGGGACGTGCACATCAGAGGTTTGGGAGGACTGCGTACTTTGTGAAATGCAGGGGTTTTGAGTTCCTGAAGCGGCCACAGAACTGCAGGATGGCGCAGACCTATTCAGATCCTGTGAAGGGCTTTGCTCCGCGTTGGCAGCAGCGGTGCTGGGCTCAACAGCGGAGTCAGAAGCTTGCGCAGCGACAGGGCGGACGAGGTCTGCTTTTAAATGAGCCACCTATGCATGTCTTTTGGTGTTACATACTAGTTAATAAAATGTTTTAATAACGTCTGTGTGGGTTATGCTTAGTGGCTGGCTGCCTGCCTAGGCTGGCAATTCAACTAGCTAGCACAGTCTCCTAGTCTTAATAATAGCAGGCTAGCACAGGCAGACTGCTGTAACTAGCTGACTTATCTACACAAATCAACAAGTAAATGAAACGAACAAGCTCAACTCAACAAAAACTACTACCACTACTTTGTGAAAAGATGACAGAGAAGAACGAAATAGGAACTGTATGGGCGCAAAGTAAACTCCCGCACAGCGTTGTGCTTGCTAGTTGAATGGAGGAGGATTGACACGCCCCCTATTCAAACGAACCAACTGGAAAGCAGTTTTGACGATTGTTCTGCCCCTTAAGGTTACGGAGGGGGGAAACACGATAACAAAAAATAATTAAAGCTATAAACTTTGCAGATATATGCTGTTTTTAAATCAACACCAGCATTTATTCTACCAATACAAGACACAAACAGAGATCATAAATCGTGGCCTTTTTTCTGGCCAGTTTTCTTTGGATGGACAGGGCATTTCTCAGGGGGGCAGGACTTGTCCCTGGGGGGGGCAGTGCCCACCCCAGCCCCCCCGTGGCCACGCCCCGGTGGTGCTGGCGCAACAGGAAGATCGACAGGCGTTCCGGCACCTCCTCGCGTCGGCGGGGTCCACCACCTCCACCGCTGCGGGCCCACTCCACCTCACCCTAATGAAAATGGGCCCACACGACGACCCCGAGGCCTTCCTCACGCTATCTGAACAAACAGCAGAGGCATCGGGGTGGCCGGTGGAACAGCGCGCGGCATGCCTCCTCCCCCTGCTAATGGGCGAGGCACAGCTGGCCGTGCTACAGCTCCCCGCCGACAGCCGGCTGGTCTACGTGGACCTGCGCTGGGCCGTCCTCCAGCGTGTGGGGCACATCCCCGAACAACATCGTCAGTGCTTCCACGCTCTGCGCCTAGAGGAGTTCGGCCGCCCATTCGCGTTTGGCCAGCAACTCCGGGATGCCTGCAGGCAGTGGCTGAGGGCCAACAACGGCGACACCGAAGGAGTCGTCGACCTGGTGGTGCTGGAGCAGTTCATCGCGCAACTTCCCACAGAAACGGCGGAGTGGGTCAAGTGCCATCGCCCGGCATCGCTGGATCAGGCCATCGAGTTGGCAGAGGATCATTTGGCGGCTGTTCCCATGGCAGGATCACAGATCCCCTCTTTGCTTCTCTCTTCTCTCTCTCTCTCTGTCCCTCCCCTTCTGTGTCTCGTCTTCACCCTGTTCCCCCACCGCGGAGGGAGGTTCCTCCCTCACAGCCGGTCCGCCGCACCCACGGTGTCCTCCTGTTTCCCGCTTCCGTGTCTGTCTCTACCCCCCCTCAGGTGAGTGAGCCCCAGAGTACCGGTGCAGAGAGGAAGCCCGGGCCGGTTTGCTGGCGCTGCGGGGAGCCGGGCCACCTCCAACAGCAGTGCTCGGTGATGGAAGTGGGCGCGGTGGTCTGGATCCCCGATGCGCCAGGAGCCGCCCTCGATCGGGCCGGAGCATATCGCATACCGGTGAGTATCCAAGGGGATACATATCAGGCATTGGTGGATTCTGGCTTTAATCAGACCTCAATTCACCAAAGCCTGGTGCAAGACGAGGCATTGGGGGAGCACAATTGGTGAAGGTGTTGTGTGTGCACGGGGGTGTTCACAGCTACCCTTTAGTGTCAGTCCACATTTTTTTCAGAGGGGAAAAATTTATAGTAAAGGCAGCAGTTAATCCTCGCCTTACCCACTCTATAATTTTGGGTACGGATTGGCCGGGATTTGGGGAATTAATGAGTCATTTAGTGAAGAGTGGGTCCTGCCGTCGTTTAAGGGGAGGTCCCAGTGTCGCGTTGGCAGGAGCAGCTGTCACAGAGCCATCTACGTCAGCTCCGCATCAGAGTGAGGAGCCGTCGGCTCCTCCTCTCTCTATTGGGGAATCCCTCATGGATTTCCCTTTAGAGCAGTCGCAAGACGAGACTCTGCAGCATGCGTTTGACCAAGTGAGAGTAATCAATGGTCAAATGCTTAAGCCAAACGCCACCCCGTCCTTCCCCTACTTCACGATTATGAAGGATAGATTATACCAAGTGACGCAGGATACTCAGACTAAAGAGCAAGTCATGCAGCTTTTGATTCCGAAAAGCCGCCAGGAATTGGTATTCCAGGCGGCTCACTTTAATCCCATGGCTGGACACTTAGGGCAGAATAAAACACTAGCCCAAATAATGGCCCGGTTCTATTGGCCAGGGATTTGCGGCGATGTCCGTAAGTGGTGTACGGCGTGCCACAAATGCCAGTTAGTAAATCCAGCGGCCATCCCAAAAGCACCTTTGCGCCCTCTCCCATTAATCGAGACCCCGTTCGAAAGAATTGGGATGGATCTCGTCGGGCCATTAGATCGGTCAGCACGAGGGTACTGCTTTATAGTAGTTCTGGTGGACTATGCAATGCGATACCCGGAAGCAGTGCCTCTTCGCAATATCTCAGCACGCAGTATTGTGGAGGCGCTGTTCCACGTTATCTCCCGAGTTGGAATCCCGAAAGAGATTCTGACTGACCAAGGCACCGCGTTTACGTCACGAACACTGAAAGAACTTTATGGGTTATTAAGTATTAAGCCGATCCGCACCAGCGTGTATCACCCACAAACGGACGGTTTAGTCGAACGATTCAATCACACCCTCAAAAATATAATTAGGAAATTCGTAAGTGAGGACGCACGTAATTGGGATAAATGGCTCGAACCCTTGTTGTTTTCAGTGCGAGAAGTCCCACAAGCCTCCATGGGGTTCTCCCCGTTCGAATTGTTATATGGGAGTAAGCTGCGCGGCATTTTAGACATGCTGCGAGAAAATTGGGAGGAGGGGCCTTCACTAAGTAAAAACGAAATTCAGTACGTTATGGACCTGCGTGTAAAACTCCACACACTCACACACCTAACCCAGGAGAATTTGCGGCAGGCCCAAGAACGACAAACCCACCTGTACGACAAGGGTACACGCCTTAGGGAGTTCACACCGGGAGATAAAGTACTCATACTGTTGCCCACATCGAGCTCCAAATTGGTCGCCAAGTGGCAAGGACCCTTTGAGGTCACACGGCGAGTCGGGGATGTCGACTACGAGGTGAGGCGAATGGACAGGGGTGGGGCGCTACAGATTTACCACCTCAATCTGCTCAAACTCTGGAACGAGGAGGTCCCTGTGGCGTTGGTGTCGGTGGTTCCGGAGAAGGCGGAGCTGGGGCCGGAAGTTCAAAAGGGAGCATTGGCATCGCATACCTCTCCGGTCCCCTGTGGAGACCACCTCTCCCCGACCCAACTCAAGGAGGTTGCCCAGTTGCAGACCGAATTTTCGGACGTGTTCTCGCCCCTGCCAGGCTGCACCAACCTCATAGAGCACCACATTGAGACGCCCCGGGGGTGGTAGTGCATAGCCGCCCTTACAGGCTACCCGAACACAAGAAAAAAGTGGTTCGGGAAGAACTCGAGGCCATGCTCGAAATGGGCATCGTCGAGGAGTCCCACAGCGACTGGAGCAGCCCGGTGGTCTTGGTACCCAAGGCCGACGGGTCGGTCCGGTTCTGTGTGGACTATAGAAAAGTCAACGCGGTGTCTAAATTTGATGCATACCCAATGCCTCGTATTGATGAGTTGCTCGATCGACTAGGCACGGCTCGCTTTTACTCGACACTGGATTTGACGAAGGGTTATTGGCAGATCCCCTTGACTCCATTATCCCGAGAAAAAACGGCCTTTTCCACACCGTTCGGCTTACACCAGTTTGTTACACTTCCTTTTGGGCTGTTTGGGGCGCCCGCTACGTTTCAGCGGCTGATGGATAGGGTCCTACACCCCCATGCCACCTATGTGGCCGCGTACCTTGACAACATCATTATTTATAGTAATGGCTGGCCGCGGCACCTACAACACCTGAGGGCCGTCCTTAGGTCGCTGAGGCGGGCGAGTCTCACAGCCAACCCGAAGAAGTGTGCGATTGGGCGGGTGGAAGTACAGTATCTGGGCTTCCACTTGGGCAATGGGCAGGTGCGTCCCCAAATTAACAAGACGGCAGTGATTGCGGCCTGCCCGAGGCCCAAGACCTAAAAGGGGGTGAGACAGTTTCTGGGGCTGGCTGGCTGGCTATTATCGTAGGTTTATACCTAATTATTCGGACATCACCAGCCCGCTGACTGACCTCACTAAAAAGGGGGCACCAGATCCAGTCCAGTGGACGGAGCAATGCCAGCGGGCTTTTTCTGAGGTAAAGGCTGCACTGTGTGGGGGGGGGCACTGTTACACTCCCCTGACTTTTCTCTACCTTTTATATTGCAGACGGACGCGTCGGACAGAGGGCTGGGGGCTGTTTTGTCCCAGGAGGGGGAGGGGGAGGATCACCCAGTGCTGCACATCAGTCGTAAGCTGTCAGTGCGTGAGGGGCACTACAGCACCATAGAGAAGGAGTGCCTGGCCATCAAGTGGGCGGTCCTCGCCCTCCGTTACTACCTGCTGGGACGCCCTTTCACCCTCTGTTCGGACCACACGCCCCTCCAATGGCTCCACCGCATGAAGGATGCCAACACGCAGATCACCCGTTGGTATCTGTCACTCCAATCCTTTAACTTCAAGGTGGTCCACAGGCCGGGGGCGCAGATGGTCGTGGCGGACTTCCTCTCCCGTCAAGGGGGGGGAGTCGGCTGCGGGCCGGATGCCTGCCCAGCCTGAGTTGGGCGGTGGGGGTATGTGGCAGTGGAGGCGTGGTCAAGCGTCGGTCTGTGACCGGAGGGCGGAGTCAGGGAAGGTAAGCGGCAGAATCACTACACCTGAGGTGAATTAACCTGTTTGTGTGTCTTCGCCAGTGACAATGCCCTATTTAAGGAAGAGAGGGAGAGCAGAGCGGGCTCTATCCTGAACCAGATGACTGATGTGTGTGTATGTGTGTGTGTGTGTGTGTGTGTGTGTGTATATAGGCATGTGGCTGGGAGAGTGTATGTTTTGTGACTGTAAAGTGCAAATAAAGAGTGTTTTTGGAACTCAGTTCTGGCCTGCCATACTTGTGTGCTCCACCCACCTGCTCTGACCTCTACACATGGTATTTCAACAAAGGTAAAAATTTTGTTTGTCATTTTGTTTGTTATTCATTTTGTTATGCAAGTGTTCATTTCTAATGCCACAATACACAAAACTATGCAGTCATTTGTCCAAAATCCTGTAATATTTCTCTACAGTGTCCACAGAATACTATTCTGACAGAGGACAATGCTGTATCTTTCAGCTTGTCAACAAATGCATGTGTCCAGCTGTCCATGGGGACTCAAAGCGCAACTTGTATTTATGACAGTAGTGTAAAAGTGAATTATGCTCCACAACTGTAGGAGGAGCCCAGGAGAAAAACATCAATTCTCGAATAAAGGGGCTTTCATACTGAAATACTATCATCAAGGTTTCTATATGGTTGGCTCATAGGTTAGCATGGTTAAACTAGTCTTTCCTTAGGAAACCTCTTGATGTCTCATCTCATCTCATTATCTCTAGCCGCTTTATCCTGTTCTACAGGGTCGCAGGCAAGCTGGAGCCTATCCCAGCCGACTACGGGCAAAAGGCGGGGTACACCCTGGACAAGTCGCCAGGTCATCACAGGGCTGACACATAGACACAGACAACCATTCACACTCACACCTACGGTCAATTTAGAGTCACCAGTTAACCTAACCTGCATGTCTTTGGACTGTGGGGGAAACCGGAGCACCCGGAGGAAACCCACGCGGACACAGGGAGAACATGCAAACTCCACACAGAAAGGCCCTCGCCGGCCACGGGGCTCGAACCCGGACCTTCTTGCTGTGAGGCGACAGCACTAACCACTACACCACCGTGCCGTCCCACCTCTTGATGTGTCAAATGTTTTTAATAGAAATGGTTAATCTTTCAGATTAATGCACATGTCCAGAAAAGTTCAAATATGTATGCAATGAACAATTTGGGCACAACGAGGGTGCTGCAGCTGGTCTCTTCTGGCCAGGGTTGTAAATCATTTCATTCCCAGGTATGGCCACACCATCTTAAGATGTAGTGATATAACATTTTAAAAGCTCATTTCTGGGTGGAAAAAAAAGTGCAGATATCAGCATAAGGAAAATTAACTCTTTGAATTAGCCACTGTAGATTATATATTTTCAGCTACATTTATGTACAAAAAACTTGAACTAAGGAGTTCAGCAAAGTGTTTCATTAATAATAAATGTTTATTGACAGAGTTAAACAGCTGCCCACAGATTTCCATTCTAAAGGAGTTTGGAGGAAACAGCTTTTTTTTCCTTTTTTTTTTAAACGGTATCTTAGTGTAGTTTCTTGTTCTATAGATACAGTGGATAGAAATAATTAATTTAACAAAAAATAAAATTATAGCTGTATTTTGTTCAGATAAGCCAACATGAGCCTTGCCTATGTTGTATTATGTAATGGACAAGAGCTCATCCATCCATTATCTGTAACTGCTTATCCTGTGCAGGGTCACAGGCAAGCTGGAACTTATCCCAGCTGACTATGGGTGAGAGGCAAGGTACACCCTGGACAAGTCACCAGATTATCAGAGGGCTGACACATGGAGACAAATAACAATTCATACTCACACCTATGGTCAATTTAGAGCCACCAATTAACCTAATCTGCATCTCTTTGGTCTGTGGGGAAGACTGGAGCAAATCCATGCAGACACGGGGAGAACATGCAAACTCCACACAGAAAGGCCCCCATTGGTCACTGAGCTCGAACCCAGAACCTTCTTGCTGTAGCCCTATGGAAAATTAGGCCTAAGTTCAGGGAATAATAAATAGGAATTAATAAATAGTATAAATAGAATGTAAAGAGAATAAGTTCATCAATAGAATAAATAGAATTTAAAAGGTTAAAAACTGCATATGTTTGATATTGCATATTGTGTAAAAAGAATAGTTTCAGGGGTTAATTTCATGTATTGAGTTACACTACCGTTCAAAAGTTTGGGGTCACTTTGAAATGTCCTTATTTTTGAAAGAAAAGCACTGTTCTTTTCAACGAAGATCACTTTAAACTAATCAGAAATACACTCTATACATTGCTAATGTGGTAAATGACTATTCTAGCTGCAAATGTCTGGTTTTTGGTGCAATATCTCCATAGGTGTATAGAGGCCCATTTCCAGCAACTATCACTCCAGTGTTCTAATGGTACAATGTGTTTGCTCATTGCCTCAGAAGGCTAATGGATGATTAGAAAACCCTTGTACAATCATGTTAGCACAGCTGAAAACAGTTTAGCTCTTTAGAGAAGCTATAAAACTGACCTTCCTTTGAGCAGATTGAGTTTCTGGAGCATCACATTTGTGGGGTCGATTAAATGCTCAAAATGGCCAGAAAAATGTCTTGACTATATTTTCTATTCATTTTACAACTTATGGTGGTAAATAAAAGTGCGACTTTTCATGGAAATCACAACATTGTCTGGGTGACCCCAAACTTTTGAACGGTAGTGTATTTACATGATGTAAAATGTATTTTGTTTTCTTTATGAATAAGTTCATGATACTGAGAATGTATTAAGAATCTTTTATTTTGAATACTGTATCAGAAGAAATTCAAAGATAAAGTTTGCATTTCGTTTATTGTCTTAGCCAATGAGAAGTGAGTGTAAGGTCATGTGTCAGAAGGAAGTGGGGGTAACGTGCTGAAACGAAAAAAAAAAAGACGGACGGAAGGGGAGAAGACATGTTTAACTGAGCTCCATGACACAGCTATATTTTACAAGGGTAAAACACTCCGTGAAGCATTGCTGTTTATGAATGTTGATAGACGAACAACTAGTGACTCTTTCGGAAGCATTGTACAGTAGTGTAGCTGTGTTAAGTTAATTTGAGAATTTGGACTGAAACCTCGAATTGCACCAGGAAGCTAACTCGGCTAGAGCTAGCGTATTAGTCGTGGACTTTGCTCGAGGTATCCTGCTCGGATGCCTTCACACATCGTTCGGACTGCCCAGCAAAACACACGAAGACGAAGGGACAGAGGAATCCAGCGGACAACTCAGCAGCTCACGAGATGTCTGGCGAAGACGACGTCTCTCTTTTCCATTAACTCGGTGCGCTCGCGGCCAGGGCGGCAGCCATTGTTGCTAGCAGGTATTTTTTGTTCTCTGTGCACTGGCGCAAAGTAGCCTTTGTGTTTGTGGCTTCTACGATCCCGAGCTTCGTGTCAGGCCTGCACCAAATCACTCGCAAACTCATTGGGTACCCAAGGTATTATTTAGTTACATTTGCCGGCTATAGGATTCTACTGTGAAGGTTACTACTGAGGTAATTTATTGTTACTACTAAGGTAATTTACTGTTACTACTAAGGTAATTTACTGTTACTACTAAGGTAATTTACTGTTACTACTATGATTACCTACTGTGTAACTGTGAACTATTTGGTTTAGTGGTCAATGACCAATGTTTTTGGGGTATTTTTATTTTGAAGTATTTGAACTGAAAACTGTTTTATTTATCTAAATGTGTACAGATGTAAATATATTTTTTTCTAAGTAAACATTTAAATTGATAATTGCATTGCCATGGTTTATTAGATTTCAAGGCTTTAGCTAATAGGTAGTAAGGTAACAGTTATTTAGAAAGCTTACATCGAGTGACTGAATTACAGTAATTTAGGTTTAAAGCAAGATATAAGTAAGAGTAACAGTCTTTGAGTAATAATATTTTTGCTGCTTAGTTATTATTGTATTTAGTGAAAGACAAAGTAAACATACACACTTATAGTTAGAGATAACACTTTATTTAAAGAATTCAGGTTAGCCACCCCTATTATTTGCCCAGAACAGCAAAGGGGCGCTACATAAAATGGAGGCACCGCTGGGATTTTAAGTTAAATTTATTGTTTTATTTTGTCTTATTAGTGCTAAATCACAAGTTTAAAAGGCAACTAAGTGAATTTTATTAGAATAATTAAACAACTTCTAACTAGTCATTTAGTTACAAGATTAAAGGATAAGTAAGTACAACTGTAATAAGATTAACCTCCTAAGGCCCAAGCTGTTTTTTTACATGCATTTTTTATTTCTCTTTGCTATTTGGGCTTATTAGAACCTGATTAGAATAAAAACTAAGCATCATCTTTTGATAAGATGTACTTTTAGAGAAAAAGTATGTCCACATATATGGATTCTTGTTCCGAATTTCTAAAAAGTGCTGTCCACGCATGTAACCGCTAAGCCCTAGGAGGTTAAAATACAAGTAAATCTTAAATTGAAAGATTAAAGGACAACTAGGTGAAAAATTAGCTCTAATTTTAAGAGTTATAATTCAAGTTGCTATTAAAAGTAATGACAATGGAAGTTCAGACTGTGCAGTCGGAGTTGGTAGCAGAGCTCCGAGAGTGGTGTGAAGGTGAGTCCCTCACAGAAGACCACATGTTACTGGCGCTCATTCCCAAAGGCACAGAAGTGGACCAGATTGAACAAACGCTGGAAACTGTGAAAATCCTAGGAAGGGTGAGAGTACGAGGCAGAATGTTCAACAGAAAACTGGATCATGTCACAGCACTGTGTGAATGCAGAGAGAGGATTGACCTGACCAGGGTTCTGTCTGAAGTGAAACACCTCACTACCGACATCAGTTGGCCGATCATCATTGCTTCTAAGCGTTCAGCTTCTGATGAAGATTCACAGAATCCACTGCAGGTCCTGATTGATGCCTCAGCATCCAATAGCTCTGCTGAATCCATCATTTTGGCTGTTGGTGATGTATTGTCAAAAATAGGGAAACTGTCAGGGGAGAACAGTAGCTATCGTTGCCTACAGATGTTCTCTGGCACACTACCAACACCTGTTGGAGAAGAGGTGTTGGAGCATTGGCTTGAACAGGTCCGTTTGATGGTTGAAGAGAGCGACTGCTCAGACAAAGAAAAACGCAGACGCATCATGGAGTGTCTTAGAGGAGCTGCTTTAGCTGTAGTAAAAGTGATACGAACAGCAGAGGCCGACATTACCCCTTCTAAATGCTTGGATGCTATAGAGAGTACTTTCTGTACCGCTGAGTCCAGGGAAGATCTCTATTTTGAGTTTAGGCTCCTGCAGCAAAAGAAAGAAAAGCTTTCTGATTTCCTGAGGCAACTAGAACAGTCACTTACCAAGGTTGTCAGTAAAGGTGGTATTCCTGCCAGTCGTACCGACACTGCCCGAGTAGAGCAGATACTTCGGGGTGCCATACACTCAGATCTCATGCTGGTTCAGCTTAAGTTAAGGGAGAGAAAGCAGAGTCCTCCAAAATTCTTAGAGCTGCTGGGGGAAATCCGAGCTAAAGAGGAATATGCAGCTGCTAGAGTCAAGCTTAGCGGGTCTGTCCATAAAATTCATGCTCACAAGGATGTAGACAGCCAACTGACTGAGATACAGTCCTTAAAAGCAGCTGTCAAAGAGATGAAATCATTGTTTGCTTCAATGAACACAAAGTCTTTCGAAGAAATGGATGGGGATAGAGGGCCTGGTTCAGTTGTCCAGGGCCCTGTGGCTGAAAGTTGTGAAAATGCAGAGGTAGCTGCACTGAAGAAACAAGTCCAAAGGTTGCAAAAGAAAATGTCATCCAAAGTGACCAAAGTCTCTGATGCGCCGGCCAGTGCTCTAAGAGTAGAGACATCCAGACCTGCTCAAAACCACCAAAGGCCAAACAAGCTTAGGGGATCTGATGACAGCATTTGCTACAGGTGTGGTGAAAATGGTCACTTTGCCACAAAGTGTCAGAATGCTGAAAACCAGAGCAAAGTCATTCAAACGCTCATTCAGTCTCTTAAGAGAGCAAAAGAGGTACAGACACCAAACCAAGAAAGCAAAAGTCCTGACACTGTCTGCTCAGTCAAGAGAAGTGAAGTGACTCCAGTAGGAGGCAGGAACTTTCCTAAAGGGCTGATAGGTCCCCCCTCAGTTGTGCACTTGAGAGTGAATGGCCAGCTGTGTGATGCGGTACTAGACAGTGGATCACAAGTAACGATTATCTTTGAGAAATGGGACAACCCCAATTCCAAAAAAGTTGGGACAAAGTACAGATTGTAAATAAAAATGGAATGCAATAATTTACAAATCTCAAAAACTGATATTGTATTCACAATAGAACATAGACAACATATCAATTGTCGAAAGTGAGACATTTTGAAATTTCATGCCAAATATTGGCTCATTTGAAATTTCATGACAGCAACACATCTCAAAAAAGTTGGGACAGGGGCAATAAGAGGCTGGAAAAGTTAAAGGTACAAAAAAGGAACAGCTGGAGGACCAAATTGCAACTCATTAGGTCAATTGGCAATAGGTCATTAACATGACTGGGTATAAAAAGGGCATCTTGGAGTGGCAGCGGCTCTCAGAAGTAAAGATGGGAAGAGGATCACCAATCCCCCTAATTCTGCGCCAATAAATAGTGGAGCAATATCAGAAAGGAGTTCGACAGTGTAAAATTGCAAAGAGTTTGAACCTATCATCATCTACAGTGTATAATATCATCAAAAGATTCAGAGAATCTGGAAGAATCTCTGTGCGTAAGGGTCAAGGCCGGAAAACCATACTGGGTGCCCGTGATCTTCGGGCCCTTAGACGGCACTGCATCACATACAGGCATGCTTCTGTATTGGAAATCACAAAATGGGCTCAGGAATATTTCCAGAGAATATTATCTGTGAACACAATTCACCATGCCATCCGCCGTTGCCAGCTAAATCTCTATAGTTCAAAGAAGAAGCCGTATCTAAACATGATCCAGAAGCGCAGACGTCTTCTCTGGGCCAAGGCTCATTTAAAATGGACTGTGGCAAAGTGGAAAACTGTTCTGTGGTCAGACGAATCAAAATTTGAAGTTCTTTATGGAAATCAGGGACGCCGTGTCATTCGGACTAAAGAGGAGAAGGACGACCCAAGTTGTTATCAGCGCTCAGTTCAGAAGCCTGCATCTCTGATGGTATGGGGTTGCAATATGGCCCTTTTCCACTACCCTTTTTCAGCTCGCTTCAGCTCACTTCAGCCCGACACGGCTCGCGTTTCGACTACCAAAAACCAGCACGACTCGGCTCGCTTCAGCCCTGCTTAGCCCCTAAAACTCGCACCGTTTTGGAGTGGGGCTGAAGCGAGCCAAGCCGTGCCGAGTGAGGTTGGGGGCGTGAGCAGACACTCCCCTATGCACTGATTGGTGAGGAGGAGTGTCCTCACATACCCACACACGCCCCGCGAGCGCGCTGGGATCTGTAAACACTGTAAACCCGGAAGAAGAAGAATTACGAATTACGAGAATTTCTGAAGCCTTATGCACCTCGCCTCATCTATACACTCTTGCAGTATCTGTCTGCGTTGTCGGTGACAACAAGCCACAGCACCAAGACCAGCAACACTAACGACTCCATGTCCTCCATGTTTATTGTTTACTATTCGGGTCGTGAGACTACCGCTTAAAAGCTCACTGAATCAGTGACATACAGAGCATTGTGGACGAGTTCGCGGAGCGCAAGGCTCGTCATATGCCCTTCAAATAATGCGCGCAGTAGGCTATTGATGTTTTATTATGAGCCATGTACAGTATGTCACCTAATGTTTTTTTGTTTCTGAGTTACATGTTCGTTTGAAGGACTTAATGTACAAAATAACATAGTTGCACCCCGTAGTGTTGAAATTGGTAAACACAGTGCATTCAGTGAGGTTTGCACCGCCCTCCTTTTATTTCTGACTCTTCCTGTCACCGTTGCAACCTCTGAGCGCTCATTCGTATGCCCTTCAAATAATGTGCACAGTATAGGCTATTGATGTTTTATTATGAGCCATGTACAGTATCCTAATGTTTTTTGTTTCTGAGTTACATGTTCGTTTGAAGGACTTGATGTACTAAATAACATAGTTGCACCCGGTAGTGTTGAAATTGGTAAACACCGCAGTTGCGGACATTTTGTAGCCTAAAATGATGTTATGATAAGCTTTAATAAAGGGCCCGGTCATTTGCCCCGCCCCCGGCCTGGCTCTGACTTGTTCCGCCACTGTCACTGATGTCACTGTTTGCGCTGCTTAACGACATCACGTGACGTCCACCCACTTTCGCTAACTCCACCCAATGTGTCCACCCACTTCCAGCCAGCACGGTTCAGCGCAGTTGTAGTCGAAATGCAACTCCAACAGCCCCGCTCAGCCCGACTCAGCTCGACTCAGCACGGCACGGCTCAGCCGCGTTTGTAGTGGAAAAGCGGCATTAGTGCATGTGGCATGGGCAGCTTACACATCTGGAAAGACACCATCAATGCTGAAAGGTATATCCAGGTTCTAGAGCAACATATGCTCCCATCAAGACGACGTCTCTTTCAGGGAAGACCTTGCATTTTCCAACATGACAATGCCAAACCACATACTGCATCAATTACAGCATCATGGCTGCGTAGAAGAAGGGTCCGGGTACTGAACTGGCCAGGCTGCAATCCAGATCTTTCACCCATAGAAAACATTTGGCACATCATAAAACGGAAGATACGACAAAAAAGACCTAAGACAGTTGAGCAACTAGAATCCTACATTAGACAAGAATGGGTTAACATTCCTATCCCTAAACTTGAGCAACTTGTCTCCTCAGTCCCCAGACATTTACAGACTGTTGTAAAGAGAAAAGGGGATGTCTCACAGTGGTAAACATGGCCTTGTCCCAACTTTTTTGAGATGTGTTGTTGTCATAAAATTTAAAATCACCTAATTTTTCTCTTTAAATGATACATTTTCTCAGTTTAAACATTTGATATGTCATCTATGTTCTATTCTGAATAAAATATGGAATTTTGAAACTTCCACATCATTACATTCCGTTTTTATTTACAATTTGTACTTTGTCCCAACTTTTTTGGAATCGGGGTTGTACAAGCAACATTTGTCAGATGTCCCTATCCATCCTGTATCTGGCCTAGCCATCTGGGGCTTGAGTGACACTAGCTATCCTTACCTCGGCTATGTTGTCGTAGATCTTGAGTTCCCAGAAAGCGTCACTGGTTCCAAAGAATCCCTGTCTGTCTTAGCGTTAATCTGTCCTGGCCCCAGAACTCCAGACCAGATTCCAGTTATCCTGGGCACCAATGCCAATCTTTTCAAGCATCTGGCCACTACTTGCAAAAAGACATCCGGAGTAGATATCGCTCAGACGTTGGGAATCAAAGCTGCCAAACAAGTCTACAGTAAGGTCCCAGTAGCCTGTGAGGGTGAAGAAGACATCGGATGTGTGAAGTGGATGGGCCCTGGCCCACTGACCTTACCTGCTCGGGGTGACCGTCGTGCTGTATGTCAAGTGACATTAGAGAAACCGTTGGACAAATATGTGCTGATGGTGGATTCTTCGCCCACGACACCGCTTCCTGCTGGTGTGCTGCTGCAGGCCATGGTAGTGCCAAGCTCAGAGGTGGATGTGAACCACTTCCCTGTGTTGGTGCGCAATGAGTCAGTACGAGAAACAGTCCTTCCAGTCGGGACAGTGATGGGAAACTTATGCACTGCAGATCCTGTGATGTTTGCCTTACCGCCCAAGACAAAGACTGAGGAAATGAAAAAAAAATTGACCCTCGACTCTTTGACTTTGGTGACTCACCTATCCCAGAACAGCAAAGGGGCGCTACATTGCTGTGAGACGACAGTGCTAACTACTACACCACTGTGCCGCCCAACAAGAGCTCAGTTAAATGTAAATTAATAAGGTATAGGAGCATATCCTTTTGACCATTCTTTTTACCATCTGATTGATAAATTCACTTATTACTATTGATTTATTACTATCTTTTTTAGGTTTTTACCATCGAAAGAATAACATATTAGAACAAACGCATGAATCATTGTTGTCTTCTTTTGGCTGCTCCTAAAGTTGCTGCAGTGGATCATCCAATTTATGATTCACATATTTGACTTGGCATAGATTTTACACCGGATTCCCTTCCTGATGCAACTCTCCCCAGTCTGTCTGGGCTTGGGACCAGCACTAAGTATGCACAGGCTTGTGCAACCCCAGTGGCTGGGTATTTTACCTAATCTGTATGTCTTTGAACTGTGGGAGGAAACCAGAGCACCCAGAGGAAACCCACAGAGGCATGGGGAGTACATGCAAACTCCACACAGAAATGACCCCAGTAGTTGGGAGGTTTGAACCCAGAACCTTCTTGCTGTAAAGTGACAGTGCATGAACAAGCACATTCATATAAACTGTTCGTTGAGCTACAGCTGAAACTATTGAATCAACATCTGACCAATCAGAATTGAGAATGCCACAGTGGACTGGGATAATTTATCAAATCAAATCAGAACACTTAATTAGAATCCTAATAATAATGTATACGGAATATAACTGAAGAGTGTACGCAAACCAACAAACACTCCACCCACGGTGTTGTGACCGTATGAGTGCCTTCGAAGGTGACACAGGGGCACTTAAAACCACAAAATATTAATGCTGCCAAAATTAAGAGTCATCAATTTCAAAGTTATAAGGCCTGCATTTCCATTTAAAGTATATACACAGAGCCTCACTTTCGTTTATAAATGCCTTGAGACCTCAAGAATGGCATATGAATAGTTTTAAGCGTTAACAATAAATCTAATATCAGGGGCATAGCTAGGATTTTTCAAGGGGGGGGGGGGGGGGGGTCACACACTGACTGGCAGCCTGAGTACATTATGTAACAAAAAATAATTACCATTGCTAGTTTTAGGTAGCTTAGAAACCGGCTCTTCCATTATTGCTGTTTCATCCACATTTCCTTGATGTTGTATTCTAGAAACGGCACACTAAAACTTAGCTTCGAAGGCACAAAATGCAACTTTGATGGAAAAAAATGTATAATAAATTGCTTACCTCTCTTCACGTCGAAAGAAGGAGGAAAGTTCAGCTTGTTTTGACATGGCGAATTATTAACACAAGAGGAAATACTCGTAATTCACAACTAAAGAGACTGCAGCTACACTGGCAGCTTGACCATGCTTTCTAGTGCGATCGTGTTGCGCTTGCGCAGAACTGTGTCAGTCCTGCGCTCCTTGGCCCATGCACCTGAAAGGGCGCCTCTGCACGTGCGCCTAACGAGCTCCGGCACACGCGCCATTAACAAAGAACACCTGTCTTTAATCAATGAACTATGTTTGGGCTATTTAAGGACTGCGCCCATACAAGCATGATGCAAAGTATTACGCCACATCTAGTGTGCCTTACTAAGCCTTGTTTCCTGTCCCTGTTCTTGTTGACCTCCTGGTTTTTCGACTCCTGTTTCTCGTCCCTTGATCTTGTATAGTTTTGCCTCTGATATTCTGTCCACGCCTCGATTGACCGCCTGCCTGTTTCCTCGATTACGACTTTGCCTGCTGTTTCAGACCGTTTGCCTGTTGTGTGCGTTTCATGCACTTTATGCTCATATCGCACTGTGTATTATTTAACATATCTGCACTTACATCCGCCTCTCCCGCACACACACTGACAAACTGGGTTTTCGTGCCCAAGCCACAGGAAGTCCATACAAGGTTATAGAAACCCTACTGAGGCTGAGGTGACAATCTGGTTAAAAAAAAAGGTTAGAAAAATTACAGTGGGTGCCTTTCTAATATTCATATGCTGCGACTGAAAAAGATGTATGGTCCGACGGGGGGGGCACGGGCACCCCAGGACCCCCCCAGCTACGCCCCTGAATATAGTAATTTTTACGATTAAAGTGATTCATATCGGAAGTGATCTGAGTGAATGACCATTACAGCAGGAAGTCTATCGGTCTCATCACCATTTCCACTATACTAAAACAGAGCTGACTGCAACTCCGATCCTCCATTTTGAGCTACGGTAATTTATCACCATGCCAGGTAGATGTGTTTTTGGCAGGTGCAACAACATGACAGAAGGTGGATTTACATTGCATTCATGGCCCAAGAATTTTCAAACTGCAAAGATTTGGATGTGTTTTGCGAGTTCACAGGCACATTGGAGGCCTATGAAGTGGTCTCTCCTCTGCTCTGCACATTTTACTGAAGACTCGTACGAAACCTCTGATCTGTTGAGGAGCATTGGCTATAAGCCCATATTGAAAGAGGGTGCAGTATCAACAATAAAATAAAACTACAAGAAAATGAAAGTATTTATTTTATTTATTTTTAAAAGGAAAGTGAGTTTAGTTGCCTCAGTTCTACCGGAGTGAGCCGAGGGTTGTTGGTAAAACCCAGGACGGAACAGGACGTGACATATCACTCAGGCAGTGACCTCCCCACAGTTGTTGCTAAAACCAGTGACATCCTGTTCCATCTCAGGTTTTAGTAATTGCCTGAGCCGAGCAGTAATGGCAGAGTACTCCGTATGGAGAGGATGGAGAATGAGCGGACCAGCCACCTTATTTCTAAACTGGATATTGCTGCCATCTCGCCCTTATGTGGAAGAAGCGAATGAATGGAGAACTGAACGAACAACTGAAAGTCAGATTGTTTCAAAACAATCGGCCACAAGATCGGCCTTCAAGAAGTGAGAACGCAGACAGGTAAGCTCTGACTCTCATTTGGATAAAAAAAACACCACCACGTTGTTTACCTGCATTTAGATTAATACATTACTTGTACTGTGTGTTTAAGTTACCAGTATAAGATTATTTAATTTGCTTCAGAATGTGATTGTCTCAGTTCATCTGATTATTTAATTAGCCTTTTACATTTTATCAGTGAAAATGCATGCATGTACATTGCATAAGTTATAACACCTACCCTGTTTAAATGAGAGTCAACCTACAATCAATGAAGTCAAATCAACCTTAGTTGAGCAAGTCGATAACGGTATTTCTTACTTTCACCATAATTTTTTTAATTATATGACTTTGTTCTATAGCTGTAAAAGGCCTCGGCCTTAAAACCGGTGACCGCGTTGATGTCACACACTCAGGGATGGCTAGCTCAGTGGGGCAGCTCAAATGCCAACTTTGTGGTCGATTTTAACTCTCAAAAATATATTTTTTTAAATTCCCATTTATGCAGCATACAAGGGTCAAGGATGGAGATACTATCCACTCAGAAATTTATTTAAAAATAAAGGTTCTGCATAAAGGTTCCTTTAACATTGCAGGAAGAAGGAATCATTCCAGTTTAGCAAAAACTATCAAGAATTGTACTAGTTCATCATCTACTTTGACCTTATCATGCTATGCAGTGTAGTCAGGCTATAGATATCCCTGTGTGTATCTGAATATGGATAATCCACTGGACTACAGTACAGAAATTGAGGATGAGCACTTCTGGGCCAGTCTCAGTAAGATATTTCATTATGCAGGAGTAAGCAAAGACTTGAAAAAAAATGAAGCATTTCCTTTACCTTCCTAGTGTCAGCCGGGTGAAGTATTCTATCAGGGATGGTAGGAGATGGATGTATGTGCAGAAGGTGTTTATTAAATAAAGGAAAGTGCAAACAGGCAAACAATCCAAAATGGCAGGCAAAATCGTAAACAGTGCGACAAGCAATTGGTCAGGCGAGGCACTAATAGAGTATCACAGGCAAAAGCAGAATCACAGACGAGGGACAGGAATCAGGTATCAGGATACCAGGAAAATAATACACAACCATGGCTTGGTAATGTGTCAACAATTAAATACTTCGCAAACTGAGAGTGCTTTCAAAGTCTTTATATAGGCATGCTGATTGCATCTTAATCCCATGCAGGTGTGAGTCGTTAATGGCGCGCATGCAAGAGTCCGTTCAGAGCATGCACTGTCTGGAGTGTGCCCGAGAGTCTGTCTGTTGTGCACACCAGTGCATGCAAGTGTGACAGAACCCCTTAAAGAGCTCCCTCCAGGAGTTTAAATCCATCCTCTCTGGCCCTAGGGATGAGGGCCTGATGCTGCACGCTGTGTCATTGGCACTCCACTCTGTGCTGATGTGGCACTGGATTCTTGGCTGAGGTAGGGGCTTGGGCTCCGGCTCTGGACAGGACCTGGACTCCGGACTAGATGTGGGCTCGGGCTCTGGACTGGGCTTGGATTCTAGACTGGACATGGGGTTGATCCCGGGCTCAGGATCTGGACAGGACTTGGGCTTTGGACTGGACATAGGCTTGAGCTCCAGACAGGACTTGGACTTGGGCTCCGAACCAGACTTGGGCTCCTGACTGTTCATAGACTCCATTTGAGCACTGCTCTTATCCTGGTTGGAGCCTGGAGGCAATATCCTCAAGACCCAGTGGCAGAATGACGTCTTCATAGCCGGGCGGCAGCGGGACGATGATGTCTTCATAGAAGTCTGGGACAGAGGCCACCCCATTGGCCTCTGGAGCTGGTTCTGGAACTGGCTCTGGTACTGGCTCTGACTCAGGTGCTGGCTCCTGCTCTGGCATTGGCTCTGGTTCTGCTGCAGGCTCTGTGACTGGCTCTTGCACTGATGTTTACACTACCTCTTGTGCTTGCTTGAGTGCTGGCTCTGGTACTGGCTGTGGGACTGGCTCTGGAGCGATGGCCTCCTCTGCTGCCAATGCATCAGCCTTTGGGAGGAGCTCTGGGGTAATGACCTCCTCTGCTGCTGCTGTGTCAGCCTCTGACATAGTAGCCCCCATCCAAAAAAAATTTTCATGAGGGTCCTCCCTCTCCAAAGCCTCACAGAGGTACCAGAGCATGACATGAAAAGCCTGTGAGCTCCAGAGGCATGGATGTTCCACTCTCATGAGGTAATCAGCCCTTCAGCATGCTAGTCCCATGAGCCAGGATAATCATGCATTTGACCCAGACAGGTTCTGGAAGCTTGGTCTCTTCTGGGTCAGCATAAAAGAAAGTGCATTGTAATGTGAACCCCGTGGGGTGATATTCCTCTCTATTGTAGGGTGCTGGGTTGTCTATTCCAAGATGCTGCTGGAAAAACACAGTTGGGGTTAAGGCATGGAAACCCAGATATTGCATTGAGGAGCAGGCTGGTTGACTTCTGCTACATCCATGTTTTGGTGAAGTATTCTATCAGCAGGGTGAAGTATTCTATTAGGGACAGTAGGAGATGGATGTATGTGCAGAAGGTGTTTATTAAATAAAGGAAAGTGCAAACAGGCTAACAATAAAAAAAACAGCAGGCAAAATTGTAAATAGTGTAACAAGCAATTGGTCAGGTCAAGCACTAAGGGAGTATCACAGGCAAAAGCACAATCACAGACTAGGGACAGGAATTAGGGATCAGGAAACCAGGAAAACAATATACAACCGCTGCTCAGTAATGTGTCAACAACGCAATATTTCCCAAACTGAGAGTGCTTTCAAAGTCCTTATATAGGCATGCTAATTGCTCTTTAATCCCATGCAGGTGTGAGCACACGCTGTCCAGAATGCACCCGAGAATCCATCTGTTGCACGTACCAACAAGTGCAGGTGAGACACCTAGAAGGCATGAAGCCCATCTAATTTGAAAAAGCATGTTGAGGTCAGTTTCATTAATTCACTAATATTGACTCGTACTTATTTTACTTATCCTCTTCACTCCCACTGGAGCATAAGGTCTCCACAAGATCCCTCCATCTGGCACGGTCTTTTGCCTTGGTCTCAGCCTCACTCCAGTATTGACTCATATATTTAACTAAATTAGCATGTTTTCTTTGCTAATACAAGGTTAGACAAGCATTGATTGCAGCTAACCTAGCTAACATAATTGGTTAGGCAGCAAGTCCACTTCTAGATAATGGGAAATATAAGTTATTTACAAGATGTTTGACTGGATTAATTCATTACAGTTAGTTGCGTATATGACCAGCAATCTGACACAGATCGAATGGTAAATAATGTAATTTTAATAAAAATATTTTTTGCTGAAAAACAGAATATTTAAAGAAAGCATATATAAAACAGTAAACATAAAAAAGCACTATAAATTGATTAGCATTTAAATAAATGTACAACTAAAGGAATAAACTGTTATGTCAGTGCCTGAATCAGCAACTAACTACAACTCCCAGACACTCAAGTTCACATTCACCCTCATAATAATTGCACACACCTGGACTTAATCACAGCACTGCTCACAGCAATTAAGGACTCCAAAGATGAGGCAAACCGTGAAAGTACACACACTGTTCCATATCAAGTTTTTATATCTTGTTCATTGTTTTTCTGGTTTTGATCCCTGTTCTGGTTCCATTTTTTTTTTTAATCTGTGCCTTGTCTTATTTATGTTGTTTGTACATTGTCTGACCATTGCCCATTTCCTGATTCTGAAATTTTGTCTGTCATTTTGGATTTGTCTGAAAGTTTTAATAAAGCTTTATTTCACCTAGATCCTCAGCTGCCTGTGTGACAGATTACATTGTCATCACATGGATGGCACCAGGCTTTAGCAGTGCAAGGTCATTTCATCAGAGAACAGCAAGCTCCAAGCCTCTACTCCAGCTACATCATTTCCACCAGTGGCAACATCTTTCTCAGAGCCTTCGCTCATCACTTGCCCCAATAAGTATGCTAGAAATCCAATTGGCTGCAAAGTTCTCTCTACTTCACTGGTCAAAAGGGATTCTCAGACTGTATTCAATTAGCCCAATTCATTGATCTGCTTACCCACAAGGCACTAGCATAGGCTACGGAACACTCAGATTGCACACTCAGGAATGACGTCTTCCACTGTAGTGCTGATCGACTCCGCTGAGAACTTCATGAACCACACTCTTGCTGAGAAGCTCCACCTGCATTTACAACCACTGCAACACCCCTTGAGGGTTCAAGCACTGGATGGAGGACCCATAGGCAAGGGGGTAATCACTCACTGCACTGAACCCATCACCCTCCACTGTCAGCACCATGCACCAAGAGTATATCTCTCTACTTGACACTGTCATGACAAAGCTCCCAGTAGTTTTGGGATTCCCTTGGATGCAAACTCATGACCTTCAGATCTCCTGGAAGGAGGGAGAGATCAAGCATGGGTCAGCACACTGCCATGTTAAGTGTCTCCTCACCCCTTCCATCATTATGGCCATTGACTCCATAGAAGTTAAGAAAGTTAAGAAAGTTTGAAAGTTAAGTTCAAATTGAAATCCCCCATGAGTGCCAAGAATTCAGGGAGTTGTTTAGCAAAACTAAAGCCAGTGGGCTTCCACCACACTACGCCTATGACTGGGCCATTGAATTGTTAGAAGGAAGCACACCCCCTTGCAAATTTACCCCCAATCAGCCAAGGAAACACTGCCCATGGATGAAAATATTGAGGAGGCCCTCAAAAGGGGTATGCCCCTCAACCTCTTCAGCTTTTGCCAAGTTTTTGTTCATGGAGAAAAATGGGGGTGAACTATGGCCATGCATTGACCATCACAGTCTGAAACAAGTGACTGACAAGTATCACTTGCCTCTGGTCCATGCAACTCTGGAACAAGTAGAGGCCGAGATTGTCACTGAACTCGACCTTCAAAGCACCTATAACCTTGTGTGCATCCACAAAGCGGACAAGTGGAAGACAATTTTAGCACCATCTCTGGCCACTTTGAGTACTGTGTAATGCTGTATGGGCTATCCTCAGCACCAGCAGTATTCTAATGACTCATTAATATCATCTTTCAAGATATGTTGGGAAAGTTCATCATTGCTTACCTTGATGACATCTTGATCTATACTCTCAACAATACCACAAGTATCCAGCACATGGAAAAGGTACTGTCCTGGGTACTCAAAAACCAACACTACGTTAAAGGAGAAACGTGAATTTCATGAAAACAAAATGGCTTTCCTGGGGTAAATCATCAAACCAGAGGTAATAATCATGGACCAGGAAATGATGACAGCAGTTATTAACTGGCCAGTACCCACCACAGTCAAGGAATTGCAGCATTTCCTGGACTTTGTGAATTTATATTGACATTTCATTCAGGGCTTCAGCATCATAATCTCTCCACTTACTGCTCTACTCAAAAAAATGAGCCATCTGGCTGCAGTGGAACCCCTCAGCAGATCAAGATCTCGCTCATCTCAAGGAAGCTTTCACCACAGTACCCATAATGAAACCACCTCGACCCCTCCAAACCATTCATCATGGAGGTTCATGCTTCTGAAACCAGTGTCAAAGCCGTTCTCTCCCAGCAGTTAGAAGAAAAGCCCAAGGTCCATCTCATCACCTTCTTTTCTAAGAAGTTGTTCCCTGCTGAGAAAATCTATTACATTGGTAAAAGGTAAAACTCCTCACAGTAAAACTGGATTTGGAGGAGTGGCATAACTGGCTAGAGGGGTCCCACCACCCATTCATGGTTTATACTGATGATAAGAACCTGCACATGCAGACAGCTAAGACACTGAACTCTGGTCAGGAACACTGGGCACTGTTTTTTTTTTTTTTGCACAATTTGATTTTACCTTCTCATATTGCCCAGGGTCCAAGTGGACTAACTTTCCCAGATATACCCAGCTCCCTGTCATGAACACTCAAAAGAATGCATCTTGCCCAAATCATGTTTCATAGGAGCCTTCACCTGGGACATTGACAGAGAGATAGAGAATGTTCCAGAAATGAGAGTCCCCACAAAGTTCCCAGTGCCCTCTCTCCTCAGAGACAAGCTGTCAGAGACAAAACATGGGCTCACACCTCACCTGCCATAGGTCACCCCAGCACTCACAGAATACATCAACTCACTTCTTCCAGCTTGTCCCACTTAAATGTGTGGGGTCACTGCCATGTGGACCTTACTGATCTATGTCATATTAATTGGAGCATTGTTTTCCACCAGATGCCCTTCCTACTCCAACCCTCTCATTTCCAGGCTTTGGAAACAACCATTCACACACATTCACACCTACCGTATGGACAATTTAGAGAAGTCAGTTAACCTAACTGCATGTCTTTGGACTATGGGGAACCCGGAGCACCCAGAGGAAACCCATGCAGACACGGGGAGAACATGCAAACTCCATACAGAAAGGTCACTGCCAGCCACTGGGCTCAAACTTAGAACCTTCTTGCTGTGAGGCAACAGTGCTAACCACTGCACCACCATGCTGCACCACAAAACACATCAACTCCTGCAAAGTAAATGCTGGCGGCCACAAATGTTTCAAGATATCCACAGATTTGCCTGCTTCTGCTCAGTATGTGCCCAAGTCAACATACCTTGCACATTCAGCTGTAAATGGCTCAAAGACCTTGGTCCCTTGACTTTATCACACATCTTACTTTGTCACAGAGCAAAATAGTCACCATGGTAATCAAAGATAAATTTTCAAAATCATTGCATCTGATAATTCGACCCAACCTATCATCAGCCTTTGAAGTAGCTGAATTAGTTTTCAATCATATGTTTAGGTATTTTGTTATTCCAGAAGACATAGTGAGTGGCTGGGATGTCCAATTCATGTCTTGAAACTGGGGAGGCTTCAGGGAAAATCTTTGCATCTCCTTGAGCCTGCCATCTGGTTACCATCTTCAAGCAAATGGCCAAGTGGAAAGGGCAAATTAAAAAAAATTGGGCATTTCCTGCAAACCGTCTGCACCAACAACCAGGAGGAGTGGGCACAATTCCTCCTCTAGAGTGAGTCTCATCTCATCTCATCTCATTATCTCTAGCCGCTTTATCCTTCTACAGGGTCGCAGGTAAGCTGGAGCCTATCCCAGCTGACTACGGGCGAAAGGCGGGGTACACCCTGGACAAGTCACCAGGTCATCACAGGGCTGACACATAGACACAGACAACCATTCACACTCACATTCACACCTACGGTCAATTTAGAGTCACCAGTTAACCTAACCTGCATGTCTTTGGACTGTGGGGGAAACCGGAGCACCCGGAGGAAACCCACGCGGACACGGGGAGAACATGCAAACTCCACACAGAAAGGCCCTCGCCGGCCCTGGGGCACGAACCCAGGACCTTCTTGCTGTGAGGCGACAGCGCTAACCACTACACCACCGTGCCGCCCTCTAGAGTGAGTATATCCAAAATTCCCTCTGGCATTCTGCAACCAAGCTAACACACTTTCACTATGTCCTGGGGTACCAGCCACCTCTGTTCCCATGGATCGCCAACCCCATAGAGTCACCCATTGTAGACAGATGGTTCCAACAGAGAACAGAGGTGGGAATAAGCCCACCAACACCTAGAGCACACTGCCCAGATAACCAATAAATGTGCAGATATACACAGGGAAGAGACCCTCAACGATGAACCAGGAGATTGGGTATAGCTCTCTTCCAGGGACATTCTGGCCACTGAGGGATGCAGAAAGTTGTTACACCACTATTTTGGCTCTTTCAAAGTCCTGCAATGCATAAATGATGTAACTTATAAGTTGGATTTAGTAGGTCACAGCCACCAAGCCCCATCTGTTCATGTGTCCTATCTGAAAATAGTCATTTCCTCTCCATCCCCAGCACTCCTAGACATCAAAGGCTAACCAGCTTACACCATCAAATAAATCCTTGACTCATGGCGTAGACAGAGTAAGCTTCAGTACCTTATCAAGTGGGAGAGCTATGAACCAGAGGAAAGATGCTGGGATCCTAGTTCATAATGCACTTGATCCCTGACCAAGAGTTTCAGGCAAGTCACCCAAATCACCTAGGTCCATGGCCTAGGGGGAGGCCAAGAAGAAACCTCATTCCCAGAGGGAGTGCTTCTGAGAAAGGTTCGGTCATGTAAATGCCAGATTCAGCATCAAACTACAACTGCTAGGACATAATGCGGCCTACAAACATGGCAGCTGAGAAGTACAGTCCCCCAAACCACAGACTCTCTCACATTCATGTTCACTTTCATACTAATTGCACACACCTGGACTCAATCACACAACACTGCTCACAATATTTAAGGACTCATAGTTTGCACCATCTTTGGGAAATATAGGCTCAGTGTTCCATACCTGGCAATACCAAGCTTAGATGGTGTGGTTTTGATCCCTGTTCTGGTTCCTTTTTTTTTTTTTTAAATCATCTCTGACTTGCCTTATGTTGTTTGCACATCACCTGACCATTGTCTGTTTCCTGATTCTGAATTTTTGCCTTTTGTTGAATTCTGAATTTTTGTTTTGGATTTGTCTGAAAGCTTCAATAAAGCTTTATTTTACCTGCACCTGTGTTCTCATCTGCCTCTGTGACATAAATCAAAAACGGGTTAAAAAGATAATTGAATTAAAAAAACTATGTAAAAAAAATTAACCCTTAATCAAAATTCCTCTTAAAAATTCTGACTTGCACACACAATTTTTAAGGTAATACAGCATACAGTCATTAATACTGCTACTCTGATAAAATTCCAAAGCTGTCCCTCTTCTCCTGTTCAGTACAGAACAGAACAATCATGTCTCCCTTAGCTCATTTTCTTTTCTAGGGAGTTTCTGGACCTGGCTGTAGATCGGAGATGAATCTTCAGCTGCGTCATCTGTCACAAGCCTATGGAACAAAAAGAGGTGATCTGAAGACTAGAATTGTGTCAGGTCTTACATTTCTAATCAGTCACTTGAACTTAATAAAGTAGATTCAGCACCAAAATTAGTATTCGTTAAGTTGCTCACTGGATGGCAGCAGTGTACCTGTTAATGTTCACAGTAGCATACTGAACATCCTCTTCCTCTGTGGTGTCTGGAGAAAGTCTGGGTGATAGAGACTCTTCCGGTATGTAGAAGTTTTTGAAAACAACACTGGCATAGTGAATGTTGTCCTGATCATCTGAGGCAACACTGTCTCTGTGGTTCAAGGCTGGGACAGTTTCGTACACAGCAGCAGACTGAGGTTGCAAACAAGCACAGGATAAACGTCATATTTGAACATGTCACATGATCAAACAGTCCTTTCAACATCCTTCAACCACACTCACCGGTCCACTCTCACTACTGCTGCTGTCACCATGAACTGAGCTCAGTTTCCTCTTCCTGAGAAACAGCAAGCACATGTTCATTGTTATTGTAAATGAGTATGTTTAATTGTAAAATCACGTGTGAAACATTTGGTATGTTCACATTTTTCATACCACATCCACAGAGCTCCTGAGAGGAGTGTTACTGCCAAAAAGACAAGAAGTCCGACTATGATGAACAGGTACTCTGTGTTGTGCTCTGGCCCTTAAAAAATATATCATAAGCAAGATAAGAATTATTGTTGTTGTTTGTTAGTCTGCTTAAAACAGCTGCATAAAAGTTTTACACTGCACTTACCCAACACATTCAGGTATATTGGTGTAGAGTTGTCATGTCCCAGCTTGTTGTAAGTAGTGCAGTAGTACAGTCCTCTGTCGTGGGAGCTGATGTTGCTGATGCTGTAATTCTGGCCTGTTGCTAACAGTGTATCACCAGCTGGTCTCCGCTTAAACCAGGAGTAGGTGAGAACAGATGGGTTTGCATCACTGCTACAGCTCAGAGTCACTGAATCCCCCTTCACTGTGTCTCCAGAAGAAAGATCCATTGCTCTGGTGTTTTGGGGGGAATCTGATTAGAAATAAAACGCATGAATCAGCTGGTGTGTGTTCAGGATGAGAATTTGATCAAGATCTAGTCGGTGTACTCTATTGAGGAGAGTAAAATCCACACTCACACACTGGGGGAGAGAGGAGACTGTCATGGCCTTCAACAGCACAGCTGTAACTGACCACACCACTGACTGCAGCTACAGAGCAGGAGGCAGATTTACACTCAGACACACGCTGTCCGTTCTTGTACCAGATGTAAGTGGGGTTGTTAGACAGAGTGCAGGTGGTAGAACAGCTCAGCCTTATGTCCTGGTCACTCGCGGCTGATACTGCAACCTTCAGATCTGCAAACAATAAACTGGTTGATGATTTTCATCTAAATTTAATTCAGTAAATGTATAACTGTGTAACATTACCTGTGACAGACAGAGAAACTCCAGGTTGGCCGGTGAATTTTTCCCCGTCAGTGTAGAATCTGAATCTGAATGTTTGAGCGTCTCTCTCCGTCAGGTTAGTGATTCTCAGACTACAGTTATTCTGGGAGCTGTGTGTGTACTGCACTCGGCCCTGATACTCCTCATCCTCTCTCACATCCACAGCCTCACCATCAGCCTGCTTTCTAATAAACCACACTGATTTAATCACTCTGTGGCCTGCAGGGAGTTTATAAGAGCAGGAGACATCAATCGATGTGTCTTTCAGAGCACAAACATGTTCAGGCGTGTAAGTCACACCCCAACACTTTTTACCCAGTACACCTGAAACACACAGAGGTACACACAGGAAGGAAGAACTCGAATAAGGAGAGCTCCATTTAGACTTTTGAAGCTGAAATTCATGTGAAATGCGAGTTGCTCTGTAAAGCACTAAAATATATAATTAAACGAAAGCAAATCTGGATTAAAACGATTCTATTAACTGATCTAAACATAGATTTGCATTTCTCTGTCCCATGGCAAAATAAAACAAACAGCAACAGGACCAATTTTATCAGCAGAGCTTTTCAGAGATTTACGAGTCAGAACGCCATATTTTCTGCGTTCAGAAACATTTAGTAGCTCAGAAATGCTTATTCTCTGTGTCGATGAAAACAAAGCCAAATAATGTGAGGTGGAATTGTGAAGTATAGTTTGTTCCACAGATAAACAGCACCAACATTTTTTTTAACTGATCTATAATTACATAATTTACTAAATAATTATTGAAAGTATTAAAATGATATCTCACACCATCAGTGACTTAGAAACCTTTTTTTTTTAAATTCAGTCATCATTTCAGAAACAATGATAAAAGCAAAGTCTGATGTTTCAATGATACCAGTATGAGTTACTGGTTGAGTATGAGTTTGATCCTGAGGGACAGACCGACTCTGACACTTACACACTGGAGGAGAGCGGTGGTTACTCTCATCCACCTCACAGGAGTAGCTGCCTTCATGATATTGATTGCTTGAGTCAAGCCCAATGAAAGCCTCACTGGTAGCCAAGAGATATCTGTTATTCTTGTACCAGTAAAATCTGTATGTGTTGAGGCTGCAGGTGGAGTTACAGGTCACTTTCACTTGTCTCTGTCCTACAGTGTCAGGATCCACCTTCACCTGCAGATCTACACACAATTATAAACCAAAACTGTGTAAATAATTCAGTAAGTAATACATACTACTCATTATACAGGAAAGTGTGTGTGTGTGTGTGTGGGGGGGGGGGGGGGGGTGTTCTGACCTGTAACAGTCAGAAGAACTCCAGATGAGGCTGATATCCAGTCACTGCTCCGTGTTTTAAATCTGAAGTTATAAACTCCAGTGTCACTCACTCTCACGTTGCTCACTGTCAGCTCAGAGGAAGACCACCAGGAGCTTACAGACACTCGTCCTGAGTATTGTGGGTCTTTCCTCAGGTCTTGTGCTTCTCCTTCAGAGCTCTGGACCCGATACCACTCTGTCTGTGTGACACTAGAGTAACCAGGTGTTGTAAATGTACAGGGGATTTTTACTGTAGATTCAGTAACAGCACAGAGACTCTGAGAGGAGAAAGATATACTGGGCTGTGCTTGAATTCCTGGAACGAACACACACACACACACACACCAGAACAACAAAATAAAATGAGTGAAACCCTCAGTAGTGACCAATGACTTGTGCACTAACCAGCAAGAGTGTAAGAACGGTTTTAACTCCTGCTGCTCTCAGTCACACACAGCGAGTGAGGCAAGGACGAGAGTGAAAACGAATAAAGATAGAATTCAATTTGAAACTGTTCATCAACTTCATCCGGATTTATAGAATTAACAGCACAAATAAACTCACACAGGAAAAGAAAGGTGCAGGACCTTAATGTATTATGTAATACATTCATAGCATAATATAATGATTTGATCACGGAAAAAAATCTATTTTATATTTCGATAGAATTTACAATAATTCATTTTTTGTTGCTTGAACGCTTTGCTTTTCCTGTCTGCACTCAAATCTTGTCCAGGTCATTAAAAACACACAGACATGCCGAGAGCCTTTCTGAACTGTTACAGTCAAAAGACAGCAGAAAGAGCTGAAATATTTGAAAAGTTTACCTGTCAGTAACATGAGCATTGCTGCTACTGTAGTATTTCTCCACATTCTGTCAAACACAGTGGCATCAACCTTCAGACACCTGAGACTTGAAGATCCACCACGTGCAGAATTTAGACCCAAAAAATCCTGAGAAATATAAAATGAATCGATTTGACTTTTTAGTGAATATTTCCTGCTTTAATCAGCCTGTTGCTCCTTCACTCGTACTGCACTTGTCACTGATGAGTTTCGTCATGACACTAGCAGTGGAAACACGGAAGATGTGTAATGCACTTACAACAGTACTGTGTTGTTACACTTCTTGATTTTATCTTTGTGTCTTCCTTCTCTTAAACAGGAGAACACACAAGTGTGGCTAACGCCCCTTTCTTACTCTGTTCTTTCTTTCGTGCTATAAAAAAGGCGTCTCTAGAACTCGTACTGTTCTTATTCTCCCCCAAAATTTCTTCCATTTTCACGAGTCATAATTTTTGATGTAGACCCATAAAGTTATACAGTAATTAAACTATATGAATCGTGCACGTGTACTATTGGGAAAGACCTGAAAGGCTGGAAAATCTGAAATATCATGAGAACCATTGAGCAACACCCTAGCAACCAACTAGGTTCACATAGCAACCACTGGGCAAGACCTGCAATATCATAACCACTGGAGTACGTTAGCAAGCATTGAGTAACACCTCAGCAACCAACTTGAGCTCAGCAACCACTCAGAACACCATAACAACCACCTGGAATATCATGGCAACCAACAAGAAATGTGATAGCAACCCAATGGAATATCATAGCAACCACCGAGCAACACCCAAACAACCAACCGGGACAGCATAGCAACCACCTAGCAACACCCTAATAACCAGCTAGAATAACATTCCTAATAAGGCTGCCACCCTTCACTTATAATACAGAATGGTGCTATATTGAAAAATAAAACCCAGCATCCATTGTTGAGTTGATAAAGGACGTCAATTGTCCCAGATTTCTCCTCCACACAGTTTCATACATCCACCAATTCTTCATCGTGGTGAGATCATCATCATGGTGAAGAAAATCAAAACAGTTTCACAAGAAATCGAGGAAAAGATCAGAATCAGTGTTATGGGACAGAGAATAACTCAAACTGTACAGTTTACCATGGAGCACGCAGCAGGTGATGATAACATCCGAGCAGCGGAAGAACAACATGGGAATCAGTCAGTACCTTTTACCTCAGACTTCCCCGATGAGGAAATGGCATGATGATGTTTAATACATTATGTTATGTGCTGTTCTTTTTCATTATCTGATTGAATGATGAGGGTTTTCCTCAAAATCATGAACCAAAAAAATCCCCATAAAATAATGAGGGTCGAAGGAGAACAAGTACGAGGGCACTGTCAAGCTAGCTAGCATCAGGCAAAATATTATATTAGGCTGTATAACTAGGTCAGGGGTTGGGGTTGGACTGAAGGTTTAAGATTATTAGATAGATTTATTCTGTAATTCATAAATATTGTAGTTTACATTCGAGAAATAGTTGCAAGGTAAAATTATCCGAATAAATAGCCATAAAATGTCCCTTATTTTGTGGCACAATGGTGTAGTGCAGGGGTCTTCAATCCTATCCGCAAAGGGCCGGTGTAGCTGCAGGCTTTCATTACAGCCAAATTGGAGGCTCACTTGATTGTTGACTGGAGACGAGGGTGAAATGATTAAACAAGTGAAATCAGGTGTAGCTCCTGCTTGGTTGGAATGAAAGCCTGCAGCCACACTGGCCCTTTGTGGATAGGATTGAAGACCCCTGGTGTAGTGGTTAGCACTGTCACCTTACAGCAAGAAGGTTCTGGGTTCAAGCACAGCGGCCGACAGAGGTCTTTCTGTGTGGAGTTTGCATGTTCTCCCCGTGTCTGCGTGGGTTTCCTCCGGGTGCTCCAGTTTCCTCCACAGCCCAAAGACATGCAGGTTCGGCTCATTGGTGACTCTAAATTGACTGTAGGTGTGAATGTGAGTGTGAATGGCTGTTTGTCTCTGTGTCAGCCCTGTGATGATCTGGTGACTTGTCCAGGGTGTACCCTGCCTCTCGCCCATAGTCAGCTGGGATAGGCTCCAGCTTGCTCACAACCCTCCACAGGATAAGCGTTTCCAGATAATGGATGGACAGATGGATGGATGCCCCTTATTTTCCCTCATTGACTGTGGCAACCCCAATACCAACCCCACCACCACCACCCAAGGAACCACCTGGAATACCATCGCAACTTTCTCGCAACACCGTCATGAACACCTCTGATATTGTTTCGCGAGCTGTGTCAAGCCAACATCAATGTTCATTTACAAACTTGAGTCTTCTAGTTTCTTTTTAAAACCAAGTTGAAGAGGTTTTGTGTCCTGATTCCAGTTTTTTTCTCTCTCATGTTTCATCCATTATAAATTCGTCTCTGTTTCTTCAAAAGGTGGTGCGCTTTGACCAGTTAGGTTTGAGGGATTTTTTTTCCCCCCAGACTGCTGAATCATGAAATTCTGACATTGTCCCACAAGAAGCTGAGCTGCTTTTTTTATTATTCATTTATTTATTTTTATTTTGTATTTCTACTTCATTTTATTTTTCACTTTTTAAATGACCAGGATTGTTCTCTATATCATGTAAAAAGGTTTGAATTACTGTTTGAAGATGGTCGATACATTAAAAAAAATATATATATATCACACAATATAAAAGCTCAGAAGCTCAATTTTATTCTTGCACATAGAAAAATTTTGAACTTTGTACAGTAACAGATCCAACAGTGGAATTCATCTTGATGGAGGTTGGTTTTCTTTCCTACATTATCGGTTCTCATCATCATCATCAAACAGCTTTTTACAACATATGAAAAAAAACACATAGGATTAGAGAATAGCAGATAAAGTGATAATTTGTTAAACAAGTGATTAACAAAGTGATTATCAACTGATGTCAGTGTGAACAGAGATCAAGCAAATGAAGAGACAATGATGAGAAAAAGCTGGAGCGCGAGATATCGGAGTAAATGTGAAGGATAATCCCAGGCCACTACACTTGTTTATATATATTATACATATAATCTAAGTGTGTGTGTGTGTGTGTGTGTGTGTGTGTGTGTGAGAGAGAGTGAGTGTGAGAGAGAGTGAGTGTGTGTATGTATAACACATTAAATATGCAAAAAGACAACTGAGAAATTCAAGTCTGACTCGTGCCCTAATTTTAAGAACTTGTGACTCAACTTGGACTTGAGCACCGGTGACTCGGACTCATGTATTAACTGCATTCGGACTCGTAAATTGGAGACGAGGACTCGAATTTTTTTTTCTTTATTTTTTGTAACATGCCATAATAATTTGGCATAAGATATTTATATCTATATTAATTTTTGTACTAATTTCATGCAAGACTGTCACACCTGCGTGCCTTGGCACGTGCATCAGATAGACTTTCAGGCACGCTTCGGATAGCACGCGCGTCAAGTGGACTCTCGTGCATGCGCCATAAATGACTTGCACCTACACGGGATTAGGGCGCAATTAGCGCGCCTATATAAAAATAGTGAAAATGCACTTACTTTGCGAAGTATTGAGTTGCATTGCTGACATGTTACCGAGCCTTATTTCCTTGTTTGGGTTCCTGATCCCTGATTTCCTGTTTCTCGTCTTTGATTCTGCCGAGTCTACGATAGCCTGTTTGTGCCTCGCTCGTCCTCTTGCCCGTTTCCCTGTTTTACGATTTTGCCTGCCATTCTGGATTGTTTACCGGTCTTCACTTGTATTAATAAACACACCTTCTACACTTATGTCCATCTCCCAACCTGTTTCACATTTGCCTGTTCATACATCACGTTCAGGAACAAACTAATGCTAATGGCGCTAAAACAGCCACCATCAAACGGTGCGGTTGGAGTCTTGTTCTCGGACTAAAAATTTTTTCATGACTTGGACTTGAAAACTGGGGACTCGAAACTGGACTCGGACTCTAGGTTTAGTGACTCAACAACAACACTGCTTCCACCGATAGTGAAGTCACCTGTATTGTCACTACTGTACATTCTTGGACCCACTGCTGTCTAAATAGTGCAATTACAGTTCGGAAAAACTAAGAGATTACGCAGGCTGATGATAATAGTGCTTCATTTTTTATTTCATCAATTTGAAATCATCATCAAATTTCTATCGTGATTTATCGTCCCATGATATATCGTTCCACACCCATCACTAACCAAAATCTACTGTTAGTCATCATTCCCCAGTTCTGGAGAACTTCTCCTCACTGAGTCAGGTAGCTATACCCTGAAATAAAAGCACACACATTATAAAATTATACACTGGAATAAACAAACACTCTTTTGCACAAAACACACACTTCCTGTCGATTGAATTTCTATCAGAGGACGAAATCACAGATTTCAAATATCTGGATGTGTTACTTCTCGAAAATGCATCAAAATAAATGAAATAAACAAACATTCTTACATTTATTACAGTCTTGTACATAGGAATGATCACTGGAGTAAGAAAAAAAATCATTTTAACTGTCATGAATCAGTTCACCAATTAACAGTCTCAGGAGGCATTACACTTTCAAACACTTCACCACAGATATGGAACAAATTTGAACATCAGCCATCTATTGTGACAAATCCATAACATCTGGATCCATCGAAACTACAAGGCTAAAAATAAAATCTGGAAGGCAAGATAAATTATAAAAATATGTGCTGTTCTGGGCGGCACGGTGGTGTAGTGGTTAGCGCTGTCGCCTCACAACAAGAAGGTCCGGGTTCGAGCCCCGTGGCTGACAAGGGCTTTTCTGTGTGGAGTTTGCATGTTCTCCCCGTGTCCGCATGGGTTTCTTACAGGTGCTCCAGTTTCCCCCACAGTCCAAAGACATGCAGGTTAGGTTAACTGGTGACTCTAACTTGACCATAGGTCTGAATGTGAGTGTGAATGGTTGTGTATCTATGTGTCAGCCCTGTGATGACCTGGCGACTTGTCCAGGGTGTACCCCGCCTTTCGCCCATAGTCAGCTGGGATAGGCTCCAGCTTGCCTGCGACCCTGTAGAACAGGATAAAGTGGTTAGAGATAATGAGATGAGATGTGCTGTTCTGATGAAAGAGAGGTGACAGTGACCATTTATTTCAGTCTGGTGAAGCAGGAACACACTTACCGTCAGCGTGTCATAATCAGAGGACATGGTTGCAGGGTTCAGGGTTGTGTAAGTCTCACTGTCAAAACTTTTAACATTCTGGGGGGGAAATGAACAGTTTAGAGAACTAAATATGGGATGTGCATGGTCTCACTCACACACGTACACACACACACACACACACAGTATACGTACTTCCAGTGTGTCATAATCTGGGGACACAGTCCTGGAGTTCATTTCTATGTACATGTCATCTCCAGGCAATGGAATACGCTGAGAGAAATGAACAGAAATCTTCTTTAACAGAAATCTTGAACAGAAATCTTCTTCAATAATAGATGTATACAGTGGTGTTTGAAAGTTTATGAACCCTTTAGAATTTTCTATAATTCTGCATAAATATGACCCAAAACATCATCAGATTTTCACACAAGTCCTAAAAGTAGATAAAGAGAACCCAGTTAAACAAATTCGACAAAAGTATCATACTTGCTCATTTATTTATTGAGAAAAATGATCCAATATTACATATCTGTGAGTGGCAAAAGTATGTGAACCTCTAGGATTAGCAGTTAATTTGAAGATGAAATTAGAGTCAGGTGTTTTCAATCAATGGGATGACAATCAGGTGTGAGTGGGCACCCTGTTTTATTTAAAGAACAGGGATCTATCAAAGTCTGATCTTCACAACATGTTTGTGGAAGTGGATCATGGCACAAACAAAGGAGATTTCTGAGGACCTCAGAAAAAGCGTTATTGATGATCATGAGGCTGGAAAAGGTTACAAAACCATCTATAAAGAGTTTGGACTCCACCAATCCACAGTCAGACAGATTGTGTACAAATGGAGGAAATTCAAGACCATTGTTACCCTCCCCAGGAGTGGTTGACCAACAAAGATCACTCCAAGAGCAAGGCGTGTAATAGTCGGCGAGGTCACAAAGGACCCCAGGGTAACATCTAAGCAACTGAAGGCCTCTCTCACACTGGTTAATGTTCATGTTCATGAGTTCACCATCAGGAGAACACTGATCAACAATGGTGTGCATGGCAGGGTTGCAAGGAGAAAGCCGCTGCTCTCCAAAAAGAACATTGCTGCTCATCTTTTTTTTTTTTTTTTAAAGATATTTTTTTGGGCTTTTTGCACCTTTATTGGATAGGACAGTGTAGAGACAGGAAATGAGCGGGAGAGAGACGGGAAGGGATCGGGAAATGACCTCGGGCCGGAATCGAACCCGGGTCGCCCGCATTCATGGTATGGCGCCTTAACCACCTGAGCCACGACGCCCCCATTGCTGCTCATCTTAAGTTCGCAGAAGATCACGTGGACAAGCCAGAAGACTTTTGGAAAATTGTTTTGTGGATGGATGAGACCAAAATAGAACTTTTTGGTTTAAATGAGAAGCGTTATGTTTGGAGAAAGAAAAACACTGCATTCCAGCATATGAACCTTATCCCTTCTGTAAAACATGGTGGTGGGTATAGTATCATGGTTTGGGCCTGTTTTGCTGCATCTGGGCCAGGACGGCTTACCATCATTGATGGGACAATGAATTCTGAATTACACCAGTGAATTCTAAAGGAAAATGTCAGGACATCTGTCCATGAACTGAATCTCAAGAGAAGGAGGGTCATGCAGCAAGACAACAACCCTAAGCACACAAGTTGTTCTACCAAAGAATGGTAAAAAAAAGAATAAAGTTTAATGTTTTGGAATGGCCAAGTCAAAGTCCTGACCTTAATCCAATTGAAATTTTGTGGAAGGACCTGAAGCAAGCAGTTCATATAAGAAAATCCACCAACATCCCAGAGTTGAAGCTGTTCTGTACGGAGGAACGGGCTAAAATTCCTCCAAGCCGGTGTGCAGGACTGATCAACAGTTACCGCAAACGTTTATTTGCAGTTATTGCTGCACAAGGGGGTCCCACCAGATACTGAAAGCAAAAGTTCACATACTTTTGCCACTCACAGTTCTGTAATATTGGATCATTTTCCTCAATAAATAAATGACCAAGTATAATATTTTTGTCTCATTTGTTTAACTGGGTTCTCTTTATCTACTTTTAGGATTTGTATGAAAATCTGATGATGTTTTAGGTCATATTTATGCAGAAACATAAATTCTAAAGGGCTCACAAACTTTCAAGCACCACTGTAGGAACTATATGTTGTACTTGATGAAGATAAAGCAGTCAAGTGAAAAATTCTCTCAGTACCTGAATATCTGTGTCTCTTTCTGCTTGTCTCTTCCTCCTGTTCACACAAATGACACAAAAACATGGCTATTAAACTGTTCGTGCATCATTCAGCTAATGCTTTAGACTGGATTAAGTTCATGGTACAGATTAATGGTCACGATGAAAGAATTCAGTCACTCACTTGATGCACAGAACGGCAGTAAGAAGAGAAAGAAGGAGAGCAGGAACGAGTGCAGCCGCTCCCCATACAGCATGCAGCTTCCACACATCAGCTGAGATAAAGAACATGCAGCACATCAGTAAACACCAGCATGAAGGTTTTACTACTTATAAAACACTTGGGGACATGCTGTTGTATGAAAATAATCAGCTTCAGGGTGGTATCACTAACTCGGTAGCGACCGAGTGATGCGAGTGCATTAATATAAATCTGTGATTTGTTGAGCAGCCAGAACTACTGACAGAGCTGCTGTGAGAGAAAATGAATGAAGAGAATTCAGCAGTGCTGTGGGATAATCAGTGATATCATGTTCCCTTTGTGGAAAACAAGATCCATCATTACCTTATGCAGGTAATTTAATGTAAAATAGAAAAACATGTTTTTGATGAATGAAATATCCTGATTAAATAGTTATTTTAAAAGCTCAACACTTACCCAACACATCCAGGTGTATTGGTGTAGAGTTGTCGAGCCCCAGCTGATTGTGAGCAGTGCAGTAGTACAGTCCTCTGTCCTGGGAGCTGATGTTGCTGATGCTGTAATTCTGGCCTGTTGTTAACAGTGTATCACCAGCTGCTCTCCGCTTAAACCAGGAGTAGTTGAGAACAGAAGGGTTTGCATCACTGCTACAGCTCAGTGTCACTGAATCCTCATCCACTGTGTCTCCAAAGGAAAGATCCATTGCTCTGGTGTTTTTCGGAGAATCTGATTAGAAATAAAACGCATGAATCAGCTGGTGTGTGTTCAGGATGAGAATTTGATCAAGATCTAGTCGGTGTACTCTATTGAGGAGAGTAAAATCCATACTCACACACTGGAGGAGAGAGGAGACTGTCATGGCCTTCAACAGCACAGCTGTAACTGACCGCACCACTGACTGCAGCTACAGAGCAGGAGGCAGATTTACACTCAGACACACGCCGTCTGTTCTTGTACCAGATGTAAGTGAGGTTGTTAGACAGAGTGCAGGTGGTGGAACAGGTCAGCTTTATGTCCTGGTCACTCGCGGCTGATACTGTAACCTTCAGATCTGCAAACAATAAACTGGTTGATGATTTTCATCTAAATTTAATTCAGTAAATGTATAACTGTGTAACATTACCTGTGACAGACAGAGAAACTCCAGGTTGGCCGGTGAATTTTCCCCCGTCAGTGTAGAATCTGAATCTGTATGTTTGAGCATCTCTCTCTCTCAGGTTAGTGATTCTCAGACTCCAGTTATTCTGGGAGCTGTGTGTGTACTGCACTCGGCCCCGATACTCCTCATCCTCTCTCACATCCACAGCCTCACCATCGGCCTGCTCTTTAATAAACCACACTGATTTAATCACTCTGTGGCCTGCAGGGAGTTTATAAGAGCAGGAGACATCAATCGATGTGCCTTTCAGAGCACAAACATGTTCAGGAGTGTAAGTCACACCCCAACACTCTTTACCCAGTACACCTGAAACACACAGAGGTACACACAGGAAGGAAGAACTCGAATAAGGAGAGCTCCATTTAGACTTTTGAGGCTGAAATTCATGTGAAATGTGAGTTGCTCTGTAAAGCACTAAAATATATAATTAAATGAAAGCAAATCTGGATTAATACAGTTCTATTAACTGATCTAAACACAGATTTGCATTTTTCCCTCCCATGGAAAAATAAAACAAACAGCAACAGGACCAATTTTATCAGCAGAGCTTTTCAGAGATTTACGAGTCAGAATGGCATGTTTTCTGCGTTCAGAAACATTTAGTAGCTCAAAAATGCTTATTCTCTGTGTCAATGAAAACAAAGCCAAATAATGTGAGGTGGAATTGTGAAGTATATCAAAATAATTAGTTTTGTTTCAGACATGTAAAAGCTTTTTACCTTTACCTGACATGTTTCGACGGTGTAACTTCCGTCTTCATCAGAGGGTCACCCGGATGTTGGTGTGTGACGTGCCTTTATAATCAGCTGATGTTACGGAGGTGTGACCTCCCTGTCAATATTGACAGGTCGGTCACACCTCCCGCTGTCAGTGTTGCCCCCTCAGGACGGCGCTCCAGGTGTGGGAGAGCATGTATGCCCCCTCATCCCTGTTTATTGTTCTTGGGCTACGCTTTCTGATTTCTATTGACTCCTTGATCCAACGGTGGTATCTGTTGTTCTCTTGCTGTATGATCTGAGCATTGTCCCAATCCATTATATGATTTTCCCTTCTGCAGTGGTCCGTTATTGCTGATTTCAGGTTCTCTTGCATAGCTTTTTCTTTTATTGCTCTTGTTTGTCTCTGTTCTGTTTCTTTTTCACATTCCTTTTTATGTTCCTTTTTCCGTGTACTAAAACTCCTTCCTGTCTCCCCAATGTAGGTTTTATTGCATGACAGGCATGGTATTTTATATATGACATTATATTTATTGTGTTGGTTGATTTTGTCCTTAGGGTGAACTAGTAGCTGTCGTAGTTTGGTGTGTGGTTTCACGGGTGTTTGTTTGTTGTGTTTTTTCATAGCTCTTTGGATTTGTTCTGTAACTCCTCTGACATACGGTAGAGTCACTACTGCTTTACTTTCCTGTTTTTGGGTTGTCTGTTTTCTTCCTTTTTTCTGTGTCTTTTCTTTTGTTTTCACTTGTTGTGCGCCTTTGTGTATGGCCCATGGTGGATATTGACATGTGATCAGAGCTTGCCGTATGTGTTGTTCTTCTGTTGCGCGTTCTGTGGGGTCGGTTATGATTGATGCACGTTCGTAGAGTGTTCTGACAACTGACAGTTTGTGTGCGATGGGGTGTTCAGACGTCCAGAGCAGATATTGATCAGTGTGTGTCGGTTTTCTGTAGATTGTTATTTTGATGTCTCCGTCGTTTGTATGATGAATTTTTATGTCCAAAAATGCTATTGATTTTTCTGTTTCCTCTTCGTGCAGCGGAAAGGGTGACCCACAGCGGGAGGTGTGACCGACCTGTCAATATTGACAGGGAGGTCACACCTCCGTAACATCAGCTGATTATAAAAGCACGTCACACACCAACATCCGGGTGACCCTCTGATGAAGACGGAAGTTACACCGTCGAAACATGTCAGGTAAAGGTAAAAAGCTTTTACATGTCTGAAACAAAAGAAAACTAATTATTTTGATTTAAAGAAGAAGACATAATGAACGTAATATATTTATTAAATGAAAGTTATGGAAAAGAATGCATAAAAGAGTTTCGCTGCCTAGAACAACTGACGAAGAAACGGGCACGCCAAAGAAATCATTTAAAATTCAACCTGCGATGCCGAGATGAAGGAATCACGCCGGCAAGTTTAAACATCAAGACTCCTATTCCAACCAAAAACGCAAAGAAGGCCGTGGACAGAGCGAAAAAGATACTAATCAAAGAAAGGATACGATGCACAACGAACAAAATAAAAAACATCAGCGCGGAGTTAGAACAACAATTGAAACAGTGGAAACAACTTTTCCCCCTCACCAAAGAAATGGACACACTGATACAAGAACACCTGCACGAAATACACGAAAAGGAATTCACAAAAACGAAGACTCGGCACATCGGAAAACTGGAAAGATTAATCACCAAGAAAAGACAACAGGAGCAGAACAACATCACGACAAATAAGAAATGGATACACAATATATCAACTCATAAACTGACTGAAGCAGAGCGCAGCATCCTGACGCGAGGACTTAATTATGCCGTCACACCGCACAAGATCCCACACGAGGATTTCATCCTAGCAACGGAGCTGGCATGCGAAAGAATACAGGATCAGGGACACAAAGCAGAATTACGTAATAAAATAGCAGGAATACTGAAATCCGCAAAACTACCACCAAGCAACATATCAAAGCAAGAGCAATAAGAAGTTTGGCCAAGAATAAAAACATCATAATATTACCCGCAGACAAAGGCAGAACAATAGTCATAATGGATACAGCACAATATGAAAACCAAATGAACAGTATGTTGGCAGACACCACCACATATGAGATCCTCAAGAAAGACCCCACAGAGGACAAGAAGAAAAAACTAAAAGATTTACTGAAGCCTTTATTGGAAGCCAACAAAATTGAAAAACAGACATGCAACAATTTAATACCCACAGCCAGCATAACCCCCCGGATCTATGGCACACCAAAAATACATAAACCAGGAGCACCATAACGTCCGATTGTGGACAGCATCGGATCAGTCACTTACAACCTGTCTAAAGTGCTTGCGGAGATAATCAAACCACTACTGGGCCAAACAGAACAACACTGCAAGAATTCAAAACAACTAGCAGAACAACTCAGTAAAATAAAAGTGGAAAAGAATGAAATATTAATATCACACGACGTTGTCTCCCTATTCACAAAAACACTGGTGGAAGCTACACTGAGAATCGTACGACAGTGCCTCAAGACAGACAAGACTCTCAAGAAACGCACACAGTTATCAGTAGAAGACATCAGTCAGCTGCTCAATTTCATTGCCACATCCACATACTTCCAGTTCCGCGGAACAATATACAGGCAGAAAGAGGGGTTTGCGATGGGGGACCCACTCTCCGCCATAATGTGCGGCTTCTTCATGGAACACCTTGAAAGAGAGGCTATTACATCTGCCCCAGAAGAATGCAGGCCCACATTATGGAGGAGGTATGTAGATGACATCCTGGAGAAAGCGAAAATCGGACGCACCCAACAATTGACAGATCACCTCAACTCTATAGACGACACCAGCAACATAAAATTCACGCACGAAGAGGAAACAGAAAAATCAATAGCATTTTTGGACATAAAAATTCATCATACAGACGACGGAGACATCAAAATAACAATCTACAGAAAACCGACACACACTGATCAATATCTGCTCTGGACATCTGAACACCCCATCGCACACAAACTGTCAGTTGTCAAAACACTCTACAAAAGTGCATCAATCATAACCGACCCCACAGAACGCGCAACAGAAGAACAACACATACGGCAAGCTCTGATCACATGTCAATATCCACCATGGGCCATACACAAAGGCGCACAACAAGTGAAAACAAAAGAAAAGACACAGAAAAAAGGAAGAAAACAGACAACCCAAAAACAGGAAAGTAAAGCAGTAGTGACTCTACCGTATGTCAGAGGAGTTACAGAACAAATCCAAAGAGCCATGAAAAAAAACAACATACAAACACCCGTGAAACCACACACCAAACTACGACAGCTACTAGTTCACCCTAAGGACAAAATCAACCAACACAATAAATATAATGTCATATATGAAATACCATGCCTGTCATGCAATAAAACCTACATTGGGGAGACAGGAAGGAGTTTTAGTACACGGAAAAAGGAACATAAAAAGGAATGTGAAAAAGAAACAGAACAGAGACAAACAAGAGCAATAAAAGAAAAAGCTATGCAAGAGAACCTGAAATCAGCAATAACGGACCACTGCAGAAGGGAAAATCATATAATGGATTGGGACAATGCTCAGATCATACAGCAAGAGAACAACAGATACCACCGTTGGATCAAGGAGTCAATAGAAATCAGAAAGCATAGCCCAAGAACAATAAACAGGGATGAGGGGGCATACATGCTCTCCCACACCTGGAGCGCCGTCCTGAGGGGGCAACACTGACAGCGGGAGGTGTGACCGACCTGTCAATATTGACAGGGAGGTCACACCTCCGTAACATCAGCTGATTATAAAGGCACGTCACACACCAACATCCGGGTGACCCTCTGATGAAGACGGAAGTTACACCGTCGAAACATGTCAGGTAAAGGTAAAAAGCTTTTACATGTCTGAAACAAAAGAAAACTAATTATTTTGATTTAAAGAAGAAGACATAATGAACGTAATATATTTATTGTGAAGTATAGTTTGTTCTGCAGATAAACAGCACCAACATTTTTTTAACTGATCTATCTTCTTCTTCTTCTTCTTCTTTTGGCTGCTCCCGATTAGGGGTCGCCACAGCAGATCTTTCATCTCCATTGCTCCCTGTCTTCCACATCCTTCTCTACCACACCTGCCACTTTCATGTCCTCTCGCACCACATCCATGCATCTCCTCTTTGGCCTTCCTCGTTTTCGTTTGCCTGGCAGCTCCATCCTCAACATTCTCCTTCCAACATGCTCTGCATCTCTTCTCAGGATGTGCCCGTACCATCTCAGTCTCATCTCTCTTAGCTTAATTCCCAAGCTCTCCACATGTGCTGTCACTCCCATCGCAAACCTTAACATCCTCAACTCCGCCACCTCCAACTTTGCCTCCCGTCTCTTCTTTAAGGGTACGGTCTCCAATCCATACATCACAGCTGGTCTCACTACTGTCTTATACATCTTACCTTTCACTTTTGCTGGGACTTTCCTATCACAAATGACTCCCGAAATCCTTCTCCAACTGCTCCACCCTGCCTGCACTCTTTTTCTCACCTCACTATCGCAGCCCCCATTTTCCTGCACAGTTGACCCCAGGTACTTGAATTCACCAACTTTCTTTATCTCTACTCCTTGCATCTTCACTACACTCTCATGCCCATTCTCATCGATGCACATTTATTCTGTTTTGCTACTGCTCACCTTCATTCCTCTTCGTTCCAATGCATACCTCCATCTCTCCAAACCCAACTCAACCTCCTTTCTACTTTCACCACATATCACAATATCATCCGCAAACATCATGTTCCATGGTGACTCTTGCCTCACTTCGTCCATCAAGCTATCCATCCACTATGGCAAACAAGAAAGGACTCAAAGCAGATCCTTGATGGAGTCCCACCTTCACCTTGAACCATTCAGTCGTTCCAACTGCACACCTCACTGCTGTTTCACTGTTCTCATACAAGTCTTGCACCACTCTAATATACTTCTCATTCACTCCACTCTTTCTCATACAATACCATAACTCCACTATCGGCACTCTATCGTATGCCTTCTCCAGGTCTACAAACACACAATGTAGCTTTCTCTGGTCTTCTCTGTACTTCTCCATTAACATTCTTAAAGCAAAAATTGCATCCGACGTGCTCTTTCATGGCATAAACCCGTACTGCTGTTCACAGATTGTTACCTCTCTTCTCAATCTCGCCTTCAATACCCTTTCCCATAGCTTCATGGTGTGGCTCATCAGTTTTATTCCTCTGTAATTACTGCAGCTCTGTACATCTCCCTTATTCTTGTATATTGGGACTAGCACACTCTCCATTCATTTGGCATTTTCTCATTCTCTAGGATCTTATTAAACAATCTCGTTAGGAACTCCACAGCCGTCTCACCCAAACATCTCCAAGCCTCAATTGGGATACCATCTGGTCCGACTGCTTTCCCAGTCTTCATTCTTTTCATGGCTGCCCTCACCTCATCCTTACTAACCAACTATGCTTCATGATTTGCTGTCTCCAATGAATCTGACCTTTTCTCTCTTGGATTCTCCTCATTTAATAAATCCTCAAAGTACAACCCCGATTCCAAAAAAGTTGGGACAAAGTACAAATTGTAAATAAAAACGGAATGCAATAATTTACAAATCTCAAAAACTGATATTGTATTCACAATAGAACATAGTACCTGTGGCAGTGGGGGCGTGGTCAAGTGGCGGTCTGTGACCGAAGGGTGGAGTCAGGGAAGGTAAGTAGCAGAATCACTACACCTGATGTGAATTAACCTGTGTTTGTGTGTCTTCCCCAGTGACCGCGCCCTATTTAAGGAGGAGAGCGAGAGCAGAGCGGGCTCTCTCCTGACCAGAACACATGTGTGTGGCGTGTGTGTATAAGTAAACGTATAGAAGCTGAAAAGCTGACAATAAAAGAGTTATTGAGAACTCAGTACTGGCCTGCCGTGCTTCTGTGCTCCACCCACCTAGAACACTTGCTACAGTGGTGCCGAAACCCGGGAGGAGCGCAGGAGAGAACAGCCTCATGGAGTCCTCCCCCTTCAAGGACCTGGTCCATGCCCTCGCCACGGCCCAACAGAGCCAGCACCAGGCGCTGGTCGCCCTCCGGGAAGAACAGGAGTGAAGGTTCGAGGCCCTGGTGCTGGCGCAGCAGGAAGATCGCCGGGCATTCCGGCACCTACTCGTGTCGGCGGGGTCCACCACCTCCACCGCTGCGGGCCCTTCCCACCTCACCCTGACAAAGATGGGCCCACACAACGACCCCGAGGCCTTCCTCGTTCTCTTTGTGCAGGCAGCAGAGGCGTGGGGTTGGCCGGTGGAACAGCGCGCGGCGCGCCTCCTCCCCCTCCTCACGGGCGAGGTGCAGCTGGCTGCACTACAGCTCCCCGCCGACAGCTGGCTGGTCTATGTGGACCTCTGCAGGGCCGTCCTCCAGCGCATGGGTCGCACTCCTGAGCAGCAGCAGCAGCGCTTCCGCACGCTGCGCCTGGAGGTCGGCCGTGGCCGACCGGCCGTTCGTGTTTGGCCAGCAACTCCGGGATGCCTGCCGCTGGTGGCTGAGGGCCGACAACCGTGATGCTGAGGAGATCATCGATCTGGTGGCGCTGGAGCAGTTCGTCGCTCGACTTCCAGAGGGAACTGCGGAGTGGGTCCAGTGCCATCGCCCGGCGTCGCTGGATCAGGCCATTGAGCTGGCGGAGGACCATATGGCGGCCGTTCCAACGGCAGGACAGCGTGTCTCCCCTTCTCCTCTCCCCTCTCTCTCCTTCTGTTCCTCTCCCTCGCCCCATTCCCCCACCGCAGAGGCGGGGGCCGGCTCCACCCCAGCCGGCTCCCCGCACCCGCAGTGTCCTATCTTCCCCTACTTCCATGTCTGTGTCTTCCCCCCCTCAGGTGAGTGATATCCGGAACACCGGTACAGAGAGGGAGCCCGGGCCGGTGTCCTGGCGCTGCGGGGAGCCGGGGCACCTCCAGCATCAGTGCTCGGAGATGGAGGTGGGCGCGGTGGTCCGGATCCCCGACGCGCCAGGAGCCGCCCTCGATCGGGCCGGAGCATATCGCATACCGGTGAGTATCCAAGGGGATACGTATCAGGCTTTGGTGGACTCCGGCTGTAATCAGACCTCAATCCACCAAAGCCTGGTGCAAAACGAGGCACTGGGGGAGCACAATTGGTGAAGGTGTTGTGTGTGCATGGGGATGTTCACAGCTACCCTTTAGTGTCAGTTCACATTCTGTTTTGAGGGGAGAAATTTAGAGTAAAGGCGGCGATTAATCCTCGCCTCACCCACTGTATAATTTTGGGGACTGATTGGCCGGGATTTCGGGATTTAATGAGTCATCTCGTGAAGAGTGGGTCCTGCCAGGGAGGTCCTGGTGTGGCATTGGTGGGAGCAGCTGTCACAGAGCCGTCTACGTCAGCTCCGCGTCAGAGGGAGGAGCCGCTGGCTCCTCCTCTCTCTCTCGGGGAATCCCTCACGGATTTTCCATTAGAGCAGTCGCGAGACGAGACTCTGCGGCATGCATTTGACCAAGTGAGAGTAATCGATGGTCAAATGCTCCAGCCAAACGCCACCCCATCCTTCCCCTACTTCGCGATTATGAAGGATAGATTATACTGAGTGATGCAGGACACTCAAACTAAAGAGCAAATTACGCAGCTTTTGATTCCGAAGAGCCGCCGGGAATTGGTATTCCAGGCGGCTCACTTTAATCCCATGGCTGGACACTTAGGGAAGGATAAAACACTAGCCCGAATAATGGCCCGGTTCTATTGGCCAGGGATTCGCGGTGATGTCCGTAGGTGGTGTACGGCGTGCCGCGAATGCCAGTTAGTAAATCCAGTGGCCATTCCAAAAGCGCCTTTGCGCCCTCTCCCATTAATCGAGACCCCGTTCGAAAGAATTAGGATGGATCTCGTCGGGCCATTAGATCGGTCAACACAAGGGTAACACGTTATATTAGTTCGAGTGGACTATGCAAAGCGATACCCGGAAGCAGTGCCTCTTTGCAATATCTCAGCATGCCATATTGCGGAGGCGCTGTTCTGCGTTATCTCCCGAGTTGAAATCCCAAAAGAGATTCTGACTGACCAAGGCACAACGTTTATGTCATGTACCCTAAAGGAGCTGTATAGGTTGTTGGGTATTAAGCCAATCCGCACCAGCGTTTATCACCCACAAATGGACGGTTTAGTTGAACGGTTCAATCGCACCCTCAAAAATATAATTAAAAAATTCGTAAGCGAGGACGCACGTAATTGGGATAAGTGGCTCGAACCCTTGTTGTTTTCAGTGCGAGAGGTCCTACAAGCCTCCACGGTGTTCTCCCCGTTTGAATTGTTATATGGGCGTAAGCTGCGCGGCATTCTCGATGTGCTGCAGGAAAATTGGGAGGAGGGACCTTCACAAAGTAAAAATGAAATCCAATACGTTATTGACCTGCGCACAAAACTCCACACACTCGCCCACCTAACCCAGGAGAATTTGCGGCAGGCCCAAAATCGACAAACCCGCCTGTACAAGAAGGGTACGCGCCTCAGGGAGTTCGCACCAGGAGATAAAGTACTCGTACTGTTGCCCACATCGAGCTCCAAATTAATCGCCAGGTGGCAAGGACCCTTTGAGGTCACATGGCGAGTCGGGGACGGCATGAGGTGAGGCGAATGGACAGGGGTGGGGCGTTACAGGTTACACTTCAATCTGTTAAAACGTTGGAGCGAGGAGGTCCCCGTGGCGCTGGTGTCAGTGGTTCCTAAGAAGGTGGAGCTGGGGCCGGAGGTTCAAAAGGGAAAATTGGCATCACCCACCGCTCCAGTACCCTGTGGAGCTCACCTATCACCGACCCAGCTCGCGGAGGTCGCCCGGTTGCAAACAGAATTTTCTGACGTGTTCTCGCCCCTGCCCGGCTGCACCCACCTCATAGAACACCACATTGAGACGCCCCTGGGGGTGGTAGTGCGTAGCCGCCCTTACAGACTGCCCGAACACAAGAAAAAGGTGGTTCGGGAAGAATTCGAGACCATGCTCAAAATGGGCATTGTCGAGGAGTCCCACAGTGACTGGAGCAGTCCGGTGGTCTTGGTACCCAAGGCTGATGGGTTGGTCCGGTTCTGTGTGGGCTATAGAAAAGTCAGCACGGTGTCTAAATTCGATGCGTACCCAATGCCTCGTATTGATGAATTGCTCGATCGACTAGGCATGGCTCGCTTTTACTCGACACTGGATTTGACAAAGGGTTATTGGCAGATCCCCTTGACTCCATTTTCCCGAGAAAAAATGGCCTTTTCCACACCGTTCGGCTTACACCAGGTTGTCACACTTCCTTTTGGGCTGTTTGGGGCGCCCGCCACGTTTCAGCGGCTGATGGATAGGGTCCTCCGCCCCCACACCACCTATGCTGCCACGTACCTTGACATTATTTATAGTAATGACTGGCCGCGGCACCTACAACACCTGAGGGCCGTCCTTAGGTCGCTGAGGTGGGCGGGTCTCACAGCCAACCCGAAGAAGTGTGCGATTGGGCGGGTGGAAGTACGGTATCTGGGCTTCTACTTGGGCAATGGGCAGGTGTGTCCCCAAATTAACAAGACTGCAGCGATTACGGCCTGCCCGAGGCCCAAGACCAAAAAGGGGGTGAGACAGTTCCTGGGGCTGGCTGGCTATTATCGCAGGTTTATACCTAATTATTCGGACGTCACCAGCCCGCTGACTGATCTCACTAAAAAGGGGGCACCAGATCCGATCCAGTGAACGGAGCAATGCCAGCGGGCTTTTTCTGAGGTAAAGGCTGCACTGTGTGGGGGGCCACTGTTACACTCCCCTGACTTTTCTCTCCCTTTTATATTGCAGACGGACGCATCGGACAGAGGGCTGGGGGCTGTTTTGTCCCAGGAGGTGGAGGGAGAGGATCGCCCAGTGCTGTATATAAGTCAAAAGCTGTCAGTGCATGAGGGGCGCTACAGCACCATAGAGAAGGAGTGCCTGGCCATCAAGTGGGTGGTCCTCACCCTCCGTTACTACCTGCTGGGACGCCCTTTCACCCTCTGTTCGGACCACGCGCCCCTCCAGTGGCTCCACTGCATGAAGGATGCCAACACGCAGATCACCCGTTGGCATCTGGCACTCCAACCCTTTAACTTCAAGGTGGTCCACAGGCCGGGGGCACAGATGGTTGTTGCGGACTTCCTCTCCCATCAAGGGAGGGGGGGAGTTGGCTGCGGGCCGAATGGCTGCCCGGCCTGAGTCGGGCGGTGGGGGTATGTTGCAGTGGGGGCATGGTCAAGCGTCGGTCTGTGACCAGAGGGCGGAGTCAGGGAAGGTAAGTAGCAGAATCACTACACCTGATGTGAATTAACCTGTGTTTGTGTGTCTTCTCCAGTGACCGTGCCCTATTTAAGGAGGAGAGCAAGAGGAGAGCGGGCTCTCTCCCGACCAGAACACGCATGTGGCGTGTGTGTATATGTATATAAGTAAATGTATAGAAGCTGAAAAGCTGACAATGAAAGAGTTATTGAGAACTCAGTACTGGCCTGCCGTGCTTCTGTGCTCCACCCACCTAGAACACTTGCTACAATATCAAATGTCGAAAGTGAGACATTTTGAAATTTCATGCCAAATATTGGCTCATTTGAAATTTCATGACAGCAACACATCTCAAAAAAGTTGGGACAGGGGCAATAAGAGGCTGGAAAAGTTAAAGGTACAAAAAAGGAACAGCTGGAGGACCAAATTGCAACTCATTAGGTCAATTGGCAATAGGTCATTAACATGACTGGGTATAAAAAGGGCATCTTGGAGTGGCAGCGGCTCTCAGAAGTAAAGATGGGAAGAGGATCACCAATCCCCCTAATTCTGCGCTGACAAATAGTGGAGCAATATCAGAAATGAGTTTGACAGTGTAAAATTGCAAAGAGTTTGAACATATCATCATCTACAGTGCATAATATCATCAAAAGATTCAGAGAATCTGGAAGAATCTCTGTGCGCAAGGGTCAAGGCCGGAAAACCATACTGGGTGCCCGTGATCTTCGGGCCCTTAGACGGCACTGCATCACATACAGGCATGCTTCTGTATTGGAAATCACAAAATGGGCTCAGGAATATTTCCAGAGAACATTATCTGTGAATACAATTCACCGTGCCATCCGCCGTTGCCAGCTAAAACTCTATAGTTCAAAGAAGAAGCCATATCTAAATGATCCAGAAGCGCAGACGTCTTCTCTGGGCCAAGGCTCATTTAAAATGGACTGTGGCAAAGTGGAAAACTGTTCTGTGGTCAGACGAATCAAAATTTGAAGTTCTTTATGGAAATCAGGGACGCCGTGTCATTCGGACTAAAGAGGAGAAGGATGACCCAAGTTGTTATCAGCGCTCAGTTCAGAAGCCTGCATCTCTAATGGTATGGGGTTGCATTAGTGCATACCTGTCAACATTGAGGTTTGAAAAAAAGGGATATTTCCCAGATTTTTAACTCAAAATAAGGGAAAATTTCGGAAAGTTGGTAATCGAACTGACTTTTCTTCACAAAATTAAATTCGTCCTGCCATTTGGGCAAGTAGCAGCAATACACCTTTTTTGGTTTTGCCTCGCTCCTTTCTTTATTCATGTCTCTAGTCTCGCCGTCTACTGAAACTCGCTCCCTGAGGACAGTGCTTGAAGTGGAAAAAAAAGAAGTGCAGGACCCTGATTTTCTGACAATGCCATCCCGGTCATTCAAATAAGTTCAAATCAAGTTCAATTTTTTTAAATTGAAAACTTCACAGTTTTTGTATTGCCTTCACGCATTTTGCAAAACTTGGCTCATAAGGACAATGATCTACTCTTTTCATCTGTTGTTGTGCTACAGTATTTGTTGTTTGAACAGATGTATTTTCACAATGACTCTCTGAGATATTATTTTTGAACGAAGTGTCATAGTTTGTAGACAGCTGGAGTAAAAACAAATCAGAACTAAGAACCACAACCATATTGTCAAGTTGTGTATGATTTTCCCCAGTTTTGTGCCCCAACTTCAAAAGAGCTTTGGTCACACAAGGAACACTCAGTTTTTCCCCTTTTTTTTTTTTATTGAAGTTCAAAGGTGATGAAGGGGTTGATTAGGGCTTGAATAGGTTGATAACCTTAAGAACAACAGAAAAACATTGCATCATTTTAAGTTTAAACTAATAAAAACAAGTCATCACAACATTACTTTAAGTTTCAAAAATAAAAAATGAGTAATTAGTGCACTACAAGAAAAGCAAAATAAGGTTTAACACCTTTAAGTTTACTAATCACATACATAAACACCTTTGAGTTTAACTAAGTTCACTAATCACCAAACCGCTCTCACGGTGCGCTCACTGGATGCGACCCAGCGCACGGAAAGGCGCTGCTCAACGCGCTGTGCACAGCTGCTCAGCTCGCGCTGATTTTTTGGCGAAGTGTGATAAAGGCTGTACAGCTTGTTGAAGAAGATCTTAAAGTTGTTCATGCCATTGATCTGCTTTAAAACATCCCCAACTGCTAATTCAAGCCTGTGGTTGAGGCAGTGCCAGAGGTTGAGGCAGTGCCAGACAAACAAATGGGGAAACTTCGCACACAACTGCGCTGCCACTCCGGTGAAAATAAAGAAGTGCAGGAACGCAGTTCCGGTGCGTTCCGGCCCACTTCAAGCCCTGCCTGAGGAAAGAATTACGACCATCTTTTAGTTTTGTGAGAAGTTCCGAGCAGTGACCTTGATCAGACTAGCGATATGGTTCTGACAGTCTTCTTCACAGACATGCAATTAAAATCAATGTGTAATTACTAGACTGCCACCTGCTGTACTGGAGAGGGCGGGGACGTGAATTCATGGCCCGACTTCCTGCTGTAAACTCCTGTCAGAGGCGCGTCATGAATTCTGGACCTACCGACTTTTTTATATTGTGAAAATACGGGACTTTTATATAATGTGAAAATACGGGATATTTTCGGGAAAATAAAAAAACGGGAAGACAGCGGGAAATAAGTCAAAATAAGGGATTTCCGGGCGGCACGGTGGTGTAGTGGTTAGTGCTGTCGCCTCACAGCAAGAAGGTCCGGGTTCGAGCTCCGTGGCCGGCGAGGGCCTTTCTGTGCAGAGTTTGCATGTTCTCCCCGTGTCCGCGTGGGTTTCCTCCGGGTGCTCCGGTTTCCCCCACAGTCCAAAGACATGCAGGTTAGGTTAACTGGTGACTCTAAATTGACCGTAGGTGCGAATGTGAGTGTGAATGGTTGTCTGTGTCTATGTGTCAGCCCTGTGATGACCTGGCGACTTGTCCAGGGTGTACCCCGCCTTTTGCCCATAGTCAGCTGGGATAGGCTCCAGCTTGCCTGCGACCCTGTAGAACAGGATAAAGCGGCTAGAGATAACGAGATGAGATGAGATAAGGGATTTCCCGGGAAAAACGGGAGGGTTGACAGGTATGCATTAGTGCATGTGGCATGGGCAGCTTACACATCTGGAAAGACACCATCAATGCTGAAAGGTATATCCAGGTTCTAGAGCAACATATGCTCCCATCCAGACGAAGTCTCTTTCAGGGAAGACCTTGCATTTTCCAACATGACAATGCCACACCACATACTGCATCAATTACAGCATCATGGCTGCGTAGAAGAAGGGTCCGGGTACTGAACTGGCCAGCCTACAGTCCAGATCTTTCACCCATAGAAAACATTTGGTGCATCATAAAACGGAAGATACGACAAAAAAGACCTAAGACAGTTGAGCAACTAGAATCCTACATTAGACAAGAATGGGTTAACATTCCTATCCCTAAACTTGAGCAACTTGTCTCCTCAGTCCCCAGAGGTTTACAGACTGTTGTAAAGAGAAAAGGGGATGTCTCACAGTGGTATTAAACATGGCCTTGTCCCAACTTTTTTGAGATGTGTTGTTGTCATGAAATTTAAAATCACCTCATTTTTCTCTTTAAATGATACATTTTCTCAGTTTAAACATTTGATATGTCATCTATGTTCTATTCTGAATAAAAAATGGAATTTTGAAACTTCCACATCATTGCATTCCGTTTTTATTTACAATTTGTACTTTGTCCCAACTTTTTTGGAATCGGGGTTGTACTCTTTCCACCTTCTTAATACACTCTCTTTGGTTGTCAGCACATTTCCATCTTTCATCACTCTTACCTGCTGTACATCCCTCGCTTCCCTGTTTCTCTGCCTAGCTAGTCTGTACAGGTCTTTCTCTCCTTCTTTGGTCTCCAGTCTTTCGTACAACTCCTGGTATGCATCTGCTTTCACCTTCGCTACCGCTCTTTTTGCCTTCTGTCTCATCTCTCTGTATAACCGCCTGCTTTCCTCATCTCTCTGATCGTCCCAATTCTTCTTTGCTAGCCTCTTCTCTTTTATAATTTCCTGCACTTCTTTGTTCCACCACCATGTCTCCTTGTCTTCCTTCCTCCTTCCCGATGACCACCCTAGCACCTTCCTTGCTGCCTCTCTTACTAGTACAGCAGTAGTATTCCAATCTTCTGGCAGACTTCCATGACCACTCAATGCTTCTCTCATTTCTTCCCTAAACTCCTTCTGATGTTCAACCTCTTTTAGTTTCTACCACTTAATCTTCACTCCACTATTTCACGCTTCCTCTTTTTCACTTTCAAGCTCATCCTGCACACAACCACTCGATGTTGTCTAGCTACACTCTCCCCTGCCATCACTTTACAGTCTCCAATCTCCTTCAGGTTACCCCTTCTGCAGAGTATGTACAGTAGTCCACCTGTGTAGATCTTCCTCCACTCTTAAACGTCACCCTGTGCTGCTCTTACTTCTCGAAGTATGTATTGACTATTGCCAAATTCATCCTCTTTAAAAAAAAAATCAACCACCATTTGCCCTTCCACATTTCTCTCTCTTACACCATTATCTGCCCATCACGTCCTCATCTCCTCTGTTTCCCTCACCAACACCTCCATTGAAATCTGCTCCTATCACCACGCGCTCCTCCCTCGGTATACTTTCTACCACTTCATCCATCTTTTCCCAGAAAGACTCTTTCTCTTCATTCTCACATTCAAACTGTGGGGCGTATGCACACACAACATTGATTACTACTCCTCGAATCTCCAACTTCATGCCTATCACTCTATCTGACACCCTCTTCACATCAATCACACTGTTGACCAACTCTCCCCTCAAAACAATACCAACACCATTTCTTTTTCCATCGACTCCATAATAAAACAACTTGCAGCCGTCTCCAATGTTCTTGGCCTTGCTTCCTTTCCACCTCGTCTCCTGCACACACAAAATGTCCAACTTCCTTTTTTCCATCATACCTGCTAACTCTCTCGCTCTGCCAATCAATGTCCCCACATTCAGTGTTCCTACCCTGAATTCTAAGCTCTTTCCCTTCCATCTTCCATGCTTTCTCCTAACACGCCTCCCCATTCTCTTTCTCCTTCTCCGTTTTGGTGCAACAGTAGCACACTTTCCACCGGCACCCTGTTGACCAACAGTAGACCAACAGGTGGTCGTTGTTAACCCGGGCCCCAACCGATCTGGTATGGTATTTCTCTTTTCATTCCGCATGTTAGATTTGGCACAGTTTTACATTGGATACGGTTCCTGACGCAACCCTCTCCAATTTATCTGGGCTTGGGACCGGCACCAAGAGTACACTTATGCACCCCCAGTGGCTGGATTTTTAACTGATCTATAATTACATAATTTACTAAATAATTATTGAAAGTATTAAAATGATATCTCACACCATCAGTGACTTAGAAACCTTTTTTTAAAATTCAGTCATCATTTCAGAAACAATGATAAAAGCAAAGTCTGATGTTTCAATGATACCAGTATGAGTTACTGGTTACAGTTTGATCCTGAGGGACAGACCGACTCTGACACTTACACACTGGAGGAGAGCGGTGGTTACTCTCATCCACCTTACAGGAGTAGCTGCCTTCATGATATTGATTGCTTGAGTCAAGCCCAATGAAGGCCTCACTGGTAGCCAAGAGATATCCGTTATTCTTGTACCAGTAAAATCTGTATGTGTTGAGGCTGCAGGTGGAGTTACAGGTCACTTTCACTTGTCTCTGTCCTACAGTGTCAGGATCCACCTTCACCTGCAGATCTACACACAATTATAAACCAAAACTGTGTAAATAATTCAGTAAGTAATACATACTACTCATTATACAGGAAAGTGTGTGTGTGTGGGGGGGGGGGGGGGGGTGTTCTGACCTGTAACAGTCAGAAGAACTCCAGATGAGGCTGATATCCAGTCACTGCTCCGTGTTTTAAATCTGAAGTTATAAACTCCAGTGTCACTCACTCTCACGTTGCTCACTGTCAGCTCAGAGGAAGACCACCAGGAGCTTACAGACACTCGTCCTGAGTATTGTGGGTCTTTCCTCAGGTCTTGTGCTTCTCCTTCAGAGCTCTGGACCCGATACCACTCTGTCTGTGTGACACTAGAGTAACCAGGTGTTGTAAATGTACAGGGGATTTTTACTGTAGATTCAGTAACAGCACAGAGACTCTGAGAGGAGAAAGATATACTGGGCTGTGCTTGAATTCCTGGAACGAACACACACACACACACACACCAGAACAACAAAATAAAATGAGTGAAACCCTCAGTAGTGACCAATGACTTGTGCACTAACCAGCAAGAGTGTAAGAACGGTTTTAACTCCTGCTGCTCTCAGTCACACACAGCGAGTGAGGCAAGGACGAGAGTGAAAACGAATAAAGATAGAATTCAATTTGAAACTGTTCATCAACTTCATCCGGATTTATAGAATTAACAGCACAAATAAACTCACACAGGAAAAGAAAGGTGCAGGACCTTAATGTATTATGTAATACATTCATAGCATAATATAATGATTTGATCACGGAAAAAAATCTATTTTATATTTCGATAGAATTTACAATAATTCATTTTTTGTTGCTTGAACGCTTTGCTTTTCCTGTCTGCACTCAAATCTTGTCCAGGTCATTAAAAACACACAGACATGCCGAGAGCCTTTCTGAACTGTTACAGTCAAAAGACAGCAGAAAGAGCTGAAATATTTGAAAAGTTTACCTGTCAGTAACATGAGCATTGCTGCTACTGTAGTATTTCTCCACATTCTGTCAAACACAGTGGCATCAACCTTCAGACACCTGAGACTTGAAGATCCACCACGTGCAGAATTTAGCCCCAAAAAATCCTGAGAAATATAAAATGAATCGATTTGACTTTTTAGTGAATATTTCCTGCTTTAATCAGCCTGTTGCTCCTTCACTCGTACTGCACTTGTCACTGATGAGTTTCGTCATGACACTAGCAGTGGAAACACGGAAGATGTGTAATGCACTTACAACAGTACTGTGTTGTTACACTTCTTGATTTTATCTTTGTGTCTTCCTTCTCTTAAACAGGAGAACACACAAGTGTGGCTAACGCCCCTTTCTTACTCTGTTCTTTCTTTCGTGCTATAAAAAAGGCGTCTCTAGAACTCGTACTGTTCTTATTCTCCCCCAAAATTTCTTCCATTTTCACGAGTCATAATTTTTGATGTAGACCCATAAAGTTATACAGTAATTAAACTATATGAATCGTGCACGTGTACTATTGGGAAAGACCTGAAAGGCTGGAAAATCTGAAATATCATGAGAACCATTGAGCAACACCCTAGCAACCAACTAGGTTCACATAGCAACCACTGGGCAAGACCTGCAATATCATAACCACTGGAGTACGTTAGCAAGCATTGAGTAACACCTCAGCAACCAACTTGAGCTCAGCAACCACTCAGAACACCATAACAACCACCTGGAATATCATGGCAACCAACAAGAAATGTGATAGCAACCCAATGGAATATCATAGCAACCACCGAGCAACACCCAAACAACCAACCGGGACAGCATAGCAACCACCTAGCAACACCCTAATAACCAGCTAGAATAACATTCCTAATAAGGCTGCCACCCTTCACTTATAATACAGAATGGTGCTATATTGAAAAATAAAACCCAGCATCCATTGTTGAGTTGATAAAGGACGTCAATTGTCCCAGATTTCTCCTCCACACAGTTTCATACATCCACCAATTCTTCATCGTGGTGAGATCATCATCATGGTGAAGAAAATCAAAACAGTTTCACAAGAAATCGAGGAAAAGATCAGAATCAGTGTTATGGGACAGAGAATAACTCAAACTGTACAGTTTACCATGGAGCACGCAGCAGGTGATGATAACATCCGAGCAGCGGAAGAACAACATGGGAATCAGTCAGTACCTTTTACCTCAGACTTCCCTGATGAGGAAATGGCATGATGATGTTTAATACATTATGTTATGTGCTGTTCTTTTTCATTATCTGATTGAATGATGAGGGTTTTCCTCAAAATCATGAACCAAAAAAATCCCCATAAAATAATGAGGGTCGAAGGAGAACAAGTACGAGGGCACTGTCAAGCTAGCTAGCATCAGGCAAAATATTATATTAGGCTGTATAACTAGGTCAGGGGTTGGGGTTGGACTGAAGGTTTAAGATTATTAGATAGATTTATTCTGTAATTCATAAATATTGTAGTTTACATTCGAGAAATAGTTGCAAGGTAAAATTATCCGAATAAATAGCCATAAAATGTCCCTTATTTTGTGGCACAATGGTGTAGTGCAGGGGTCTTCAATCCTATCCGCAAAGGGCCGGTGTAGCTGCAGGCTTTCATTACAGCCAAATTGGAGGCTCACTTGATTGTTGACTGGAGACGAGGGTGAAATGATTAAACAAGTGAAATCAGGTGTAGCTCCTGCTTGGTTGGAATGAAAGCCTGCAGCCACACTGGCCCTTTGTGGATAGGATTGAAGACCCCTGGTGTAGTGGTTAGCACTGTCACCTTACAGCAAGAAGGTTCTGGGTTCAAGCACAGCGGCCGACAGAGGTCTTTCTGTGTGGAGTTTGCATGTTCTCCCCGTGTCTGCGTGGGTTTCCTCCGGGTGCTCCAGTTTCCTCCACAGCCCAAAGACATGCAGGTTCGGCTCATTGGTGACTCTAAATTGACTGTAGGTGTGAATGTGAGTGTGAATGGCTGTTTGTCTCTGTGTCAGCCCTGTGATGATCTGGTGACTTGTCCAGGGTGTACCCTGCCTCTCGCCCATAGTCAGCTGGGATAGGCTCCAGCTTGCTCACAACCCTCCACAGGATAAGCGTTTCCAGATAATGGATGGACAGATGGATGGATGCCCCTTATTTTCCCTCATTGACTGTGGCAACCCCAATACCAACCCCACCACCACCACCCAAGGAACCACCTGGAATACCATCGCAACTTTCTCGCAACACCGTCATGAACACCTCTGATATTGTTTCGCGAGCTGTGTCAAGCCAACTTCAATGTTCATTTACAAACTTGAGTCTTCTAGTTTCTTTTTAAAACCAAGTTGAAGAGGTTTTGTGTCCTGATTCCAGTTTTTTTCTCTCTCATGTTTCATCCATTATAAATTCGTCTCTGTTTCTTCAAAAGGTGGTGCGCTTTGACCAGTTAGGTTTGAGGGATTTTTTTTCCCCCCAGACTGCTGAATCATGAAATTCTGACATTGTCCCACAAGAAGCTGAGCTGCTTTTTTTATTATTCATTTATTTATTTTTATTTTGTATTTCTACTTCATTTTATTTTTCACTTTTTAAATGACCAGGATTGTTCTCTATATCATGTAAAAAGGTTTGAATTACTGTTTGAAGATGGTCGATACATTAAAAAAAATATATATATATCACACAATATAAAAGCTCAGAAGCTCAATTTTATTCTTGCACATAGAAAAATTTTGAACTTTGTACAGTAACAGATCCAACAGTGGAATTCATCTTGATGGAGGTTGGTTTTCTTTCCTACATTATCGGTTCTCATCATCATCATCAAACAGCTTTTTACAACATATGAAAAAAAACACATAGGATTAGAGAATAGCAGATAAAGTGATAATTTGTTAAACAAGTGATTAACAAAGTGATTATCAACTGATGTCAGTGTGAACAGAGATCAAGCAAATGAAGAGACAATGATGAGAAAAAGCTGGAGCGCGAGATATCGGAGTAAATGTGAAGGATAATCCCAGGCCACTACACTTGTTTATATATATTATACAGATAATCTAAGTGTGTGTGTGTGTGTGTGTGTGTGTGTGTGTGTGTGTGTGTGTGTGTGTGTGAGAGTGAGTGTGAGAGAGAGTGAGTGTGTGTATGTATAACACATTAAATATGCAAAAAGACAACTGAGAAATTCAAGTCTGACTCGTGCCCTAATTTTAAGAACTTGTGACTCAACTTGGACTTGAGCACCGGTGACTCGGACTCATGTATTAACTGCATTCGGACTCGTAAATTGGAGACGAGGACTCGAATTTTTTTTTCTTTATTTTTTGTAACATGCCATAATAATTTGGCATAAGATATTTATATCTATATTAATTTTTGTACTAATTTCATGCAAGACTGTCACACCTGCGTGCCTTGGCACGTGCATCAGATAGACTTTCAGGCACGCTTCGGATAGCACGCGCGTCAAGTGGACTCTCGTGCATGCGCCATAAATGACTTGCACCTACACGGGATTAGGGCGCAATTAGCGCGCCTATATAAAAATAGTGAAAATGCACTTACTTTGCGAAGTATTGAGTTGCATTGCTGACATGTTACCGAGCCTTATTTCCTTGTTTGGGTTCCTGATCCCTGATTTCCTGTTTCTCGTCTTTGATTCTGCCGAGTCTACGATAGCCTGTTTGTGCCTCGCTCGTCCTCTTGCCCGTTTCCCTGTTTTACGATTTTGCCTGCCATTCTGGATTGTTTACCGGTCTTCACTTGTATTAATAAACACACCTTCTACACTTATGTCCATCTCCCAACCTGTTTCACATTTGCCTGTTCATACATCACGTTCAGGAACAAACTAATGCTAATGGCGCTAAAACAGCCACCATCAAACGGTGCGGTTGGAGTCTTGTTCTCGGACTAAAAATTTTTTCATGACTTGGACTTGAAAACTGGGGACTCGAAACTGGACTCGGACTCTAGGTTTAGTGACTCAACAACAACACTGCTTCCACCGATAGTGAAGTCACCTGTATTGTCACTACTGTACATTCTTGGACCCACTGCTGTCTAAATAGTGCAATTACAGTTCGGAAAAACTAAGAGATTACGCAGGCTGATGATAATAGTGCTTCATTTTTTATTTCATCAATTTGAAATCATCATCAAATTTCTATCGTGATTTATCGTCCCATGATATATCGTTCCACACCCATCACTAACCAAAATCTACTGTTAGTCATCATTCCCCAGTTCTGGAGAACTTCTCCTCACTGAGTCAGGTAGCTATACCCTGAAATAAAAGCACACACATTATAAAATTATACACTGGAATAAACAAACACTCTTTTGCACAAAACACACACTTCCTGTCGATTGAATTTCTATCAGAGGACGAAATCACAGATTTCAAATATCTGGATGTGTTACTTCTCGAAAATGCATCAAAATAAATGAAATAAACAAACATTCTTACATTTATTACAGTCTTGTACATAGGAATGATCACTGGAGTAAGAAAAAAAATCATTTTAACTGTCATGAATCAGTTCACCAATTAACAGTCTCAGGAGGCATTACACTTTCAAACACTTCACCACAGATATGGAACAAATTTGAACATCAGCCATCTATTGTGACAAATCCATAACATCTGGATCCATCGAAACTACAAGGCTAAAAATAAAATCTGGAAGGCAAGATAAATTATAAAAATATGTGCTGTTCTGGGCGGCACGGTGGTGTAGTGGTTAGCGCTGTCGCCTCACAACAAGAAGGTCCGGGTTCGAGCCCCGTGGCTGACAAGGGCTTTTCTGTGTGGAGTTTGCATGTTCTCCCCGTGTCCGCGTGGGTTTCTTACAGGTGCTCCAGTTTCCCCCACAGTCCAAAGACATGCAGGTTAGGTTAACTGGTGACTCTAACTTGACCATAGGTCTGAATGTGAGTGTGAATGGTTGTGTGTCTATGTGTCAGCCCTGTGATGACCTGGCGACTTGTCCAGGGTGTACCCCGCCTTTCGCCCATAGTCAGCTGGGATAGGCTCCAGCTTGCCTGCGACCCTGTAGAACAGGATAAAGTGGTTAGAGATAATGAGATGAGATGTGCTGTTCTGATGAAAGAGAGGTGACAGTGACCATTTATTTCAGTCTGGTGAAGCAGGAACACACTTACCGTCAGCGTGTCATAATCAGAGGACATGGTTGCAGGGTTCAGGGTTGTGTAAGTCTCACTGTCAAAACTTTTAACATTCTGGGGGGGAAATGAACAGTTTAGAGAACTAAATATGGGATGTGCATGGTCTCACTCACACACGTACACACACACACACACACACACACACACAGTATACGTACTTCCAGTGTGTCATAATCTGGGGACACAGTCCTGGAGTTCATTTCTATGTACATGTCATCTCCAGGCAATGGAATACGCTGAGAGAAATGAACAGAAATCTTCTTTAACAGAAATCTTGAACAGAAATCTTCTTCAATAACAGATGTATACAGTGGTGTTTGAAAGTTTATGAACCCTTTAGAATTTTCTATAATTCTGCATAAATATGACCCAAAACATCATCAGATTTTCACACAAGTCCTAAAAGTAGATAAAGAGAACCCAGTTAAACAAATTCGACAAAAGTATCATACTTGCTCATTTATTTATTGAGAAAAATGATCCAATATTACATATCTGTGAGTGGCAAAAGTATGTGAACCTCTAGGATTAGCAGTTAATTTGAAGATGAAATTAGAGTCAGGTGTTTTCAATCAATGGGATGACAATCAGGTGTGAGTGGGCACCCTGTTTTATTTAAAGAACAGGGATCTATCAAAGTCTGATCTTCACAACATGTTTGTGGAAGTGGATCATGGCACAAACAAAGGAGATTTCTGAGGACCTCAGAAAAAGCGTTATTGATGATCATGAGGCTGGAAAAGGTTACAAAACCATCTATAAAGAGTTTGGACTCCACCAATCCACAGTCAGACAGATTGTGTACAAATGGAGGAAATTCAAGACCATTGTTACCCTCCCCAGGAGTGGTTGACCAACAAAGATCACTCCAAGAGCAAGGCGTGTAATAGTCGGCGAGGTCACAAAGGACCCCAGGGTAACATCTAAGCAACTGAAGGCCTCTCTCACACTGGTTAATGTTCATGTTCATGAGTTCACCATCAGGAGAACACTGATCAACAATGGTGTGCATGGCAGGGTTGCAAGGAGAAAGCCGCTGCTCTCCAAAAAGAACATTGCTGCTCATCTTAAGTTCGCAGAAGATCACGTGGACAAGCCAGAAGACTTTTGGAAAATTGTTTTGTGGATGGATGAGACCAAAATAGAACTTTTTGGTTTAAATGAGAAGCGTTATGTTTGGAGAAAGAAAAACACTGCATTCCAGCATATGAACCTTATCCCTTCTGTAAAACATGGTGGTGGTCATAGTATCATGGTTTGGGCCTGTTTTGCTGCATCTGGGCCAGGACGGCTTACCATCATTGATGGGACAATGAATTCTGAATTACACCAGTGAATTCTAAAGGAAAATGTCAGGACATCTGTCCATGAACTGAATCTCAAGAGAAGGAGGGTCATGCAGCAAGACAACAACCCTAAGCACACAAGTTGTTCTACCAAAGAATGGTAAAAAAAAGAATAAAGTTTAATGTTTTGGAATGGCCAAGTCAAAGTCCTGACCTTAATCCAATTGAAATTTTGTGGAAGGACCTGAAGCAAGCAGTTCATATAAGAAAATCCACCAACATCCCAGAGTTGAAGCTGTTCTGTACGGAGGAACGGGCTAAAATTCCTCCAAGCCGGTGTGCAGGACTGATCAACAGTTACCGCAAACGTTTATTTGCAGTTATTGCTGCACAAGGGGGTCCCACCAGATACTGAAAGCAAAAGTTCACATACTTTTGCCACTCACAGATCTGTAATATTGGATCATTTTCCTCAATAAATAAATGACCCAGTATAATATTTTTGTCTCATTTGTTTAACTGGGTTCTCTTTATCTACTTTTAGGATTTGTATGAAAATCTGATGATGTTTTAGGTCATATTTATGCAGAAACATAAATTCTAAAGGGCTCACAAACTTTCAAGCACCACTGTAGGAACTATATGTTGTACTTGATGAAGATAAAGCAGTCAAGTGAAAAATTCTCTCAGTACCTGAACATCTGTGTCTCTTTCTGCTTGTCTCTTCCTCCTGTTCACACAAATGACACAAAAACATGGCTATTAAACTGTTCCTGCATCATTCAGCTAATGCTTTAGACTGGATTAAGTTCATGGTACAGATTAATGGTCACGATGAAAGAATTCAGTCACTCACTTGATGCACAGAACGGCAGTAAGAAGAGAAAGAAGGAGAGCAGGAACGAGTGCAGCCGCTCCCCATACAGCATGCAACTTCCACACATCAGCTGAGATAAAGAACATGCAGCACATCAGTAAACACCAGCATGAAGGTTTTACTACTTATAAAACCAGGGGCGCCGCTAGAAATCTTGGGCCCTATGAAAGATTACAATTTAGGCCCCCCCCAGTAAAATTTTCAAGCTCAAGCAACTGAATTTGAAGTCTGTTTTTGGCTGGCACTTTTACTTTACTACGCGTGTGATCAGCTACCTAGCAAGTTTAGGTGATACAATTATTTGGTATATGAACATTTTAAATGCAGAACTGTCAGAATTAGACTGAATAGACTGTTGCCTGAAAATGAACATTCCATGATATATATGGAAGATATATATAAATTTTTTTTCTTTTATGAGCAACTATTATTAGGCCACTCAGTAGCTTATGGAGTTCATTCAATCCAAATGTTTGTGTTGAGAGAAACTGCATGCATCACTGTATCAGTATGGATTTATAACATTCTGTATGCACATTATGGATACTCCAGAGCCCTCCAGCAAACATCATCAATAATTAGGATTACAAAATGTATTCCTTTGTTTCCTCCATTTATTGACTTATTGTATGTGATCAAGGCCGAATCCCATTTCACCCCTTGGACCAACCCCTTGGCCCTTCCCCTCCATTTTGCGCGTTCACGTTAAGGGGTAGGGGTATCCCAATCCCAGTTAACGCGGAGGGGTAGGGCTTCTGTACCCCTCCAAACGGAGATTTTCCTGGAGCTGACTCTGAACGAAGGGGTTTGAGTGATTTCCCACAATGCCATGCGGATTTCAGCGAGATTTCATGCGGATTTCAGAAAGATGGCGGTTCCCGCGGCGAAAGATTGTCATAAATGTATTTTCTCCATTATTTACGTGTTTTAAGTTGTTATCCAGAGGAAACACACCGCTTGATTCGCTTTCGAGCTGAGAATGAGCAGCGATTTCTGAAATCCAAGCTGCTGCTAAAAAGCTTTGGGAGTGAGTATTGTTTTCGGTTGCTTTACTGCGTACGTTTTGTTCTGTTATTCTCGCTTTTATTGTTTACATGAGTGTTCTGACACCTCATTCTGTCGGATGTGGTGCACGAAGCGCCAAAGATATCCCATTCAGTGGTGTTAGTTAACAAATCACACCCTGCCAGCAGAGATTTCTGGTTCTGGCTCTGACTGTAGCGGCTGGTCGCAGCCAATGACGCATTTGGTCGCGTTTTGCTAACGTAAACGCTGACGGAGGTACGCGATGACGTATGCGATCGTTGAAGGGCTATCCCAATACGTAAGGGTTGAATTTCAAGCCCTATCCCTTGTAGCTCAGTTTCAAGGGGAAGGGCCAAGGGGAAGGCAGAGGGGGAGGGGTAGAAATTAGAATTGGGATTGGGCCCAAATGTATGCCTTGATGAATAACTACACTAGTTTTTTGATACAATTACAGAGTGCACTGCAAGAAATCCACTAAGTGTTTTTGGTTTCTTTTAGGCATCACACATTTATTAGAAAACACAGCAAATGTTCAAATATTCAAGTTAAATACCTAGCAATAGTATCAATAAATCCACACATGAACAATAGCAATGATATCTATGACCACAGCTAATGTGCAAAATATTAAAGTTAAATACTTAACAATATCAACAAATCCACACACGAACAATGGCAAAACATCTAGACTTAATTATACAATAAAGATACCTATGAAAAAAGGTGATTTTTTTTTTCCACACACAGTGTGATATCCGGACTTCATAATTTATCACACCTGCTCCTGCTTAGCAACTTCTAGAATGTTCACCTCTGTTGCACGCAGAGAGAAACTGACAGCTGCTCTTAACTGCGCTAATCCCGCTCCCAGAATCACACTGTACCATTAGTAAAAAGGGTGGCGGGGTGAAATGACAATATCATAAATAATTCAAAAAAAAGGTTATAGCAAATCATAACAATGTATAATTTGCATATTTTAACAGATGAAATGAAATATTTTATTTCAAAAACTTACACAAGGCAATACTATTAAAATAATATTAATATCCCTCACAGGGCCCCCCTGTCAGTGCCAGGCCCTTAGAATCGTCCTAACTTTCCCCCCCTAGCGGCGCCCCGTATAAAACACTTGGGGACATGCTGTTGTATGAAAATAATCAGCTTCAGGGTGGTATCACTAACTCGGTAGCGACTGAGTGATGCGAGTGCATTAATATAAATCTGTGATTTGTTGAGCAGCCAGAACTACTGACAGAGATGCTGTGAGAGAAAATGAATGAAGAGAATTCAGCAGTGCTGTGGGATAATCAGTTACATCATGTTCCCTTTGTGGAAAACAAGATCCATCATTACCTTATGCAGGTAATTTAATGTAAAATAGAAAAATATCTTTTTGATGAATGAAATATCCTGATTAAATAGCTATTTTAAAAGCTCAACACTTACCCAACACATCCAGGTGTATTGGTGTAGAGTTGTCGAGCCCCAGCTGATTGTGAGCAGTGCAGTAGTACAGTCCTCTGTCCTGGGAGCTGATCTTGCTGATGCTGTAATTCTGGCCTGTTGTTAACAGTGTATCACCAGCTGCTCTCTGCTTAAACCAGGAGTAGTTGAGAACAGAAGGGTTTGCATCACTGCTACAGCTCAGTGTCACTGAATCCTCATCCACTGTGTCTCCAAAGGAAAGATCCATTGCTCTGGTGTTTTTCGGAGAATCTGATTAGAAATAAAACGCATGAATCAGCTGGTGTGTGTTCAGGATGAGAATTTGATCAAGATCTAGTCGGTGTACTCTATTGAGGAGAGTAAAATCCACACTCACACACTGGAGGAGAGAGGAGACTGTCATGGCCTTCAACAGCACAGCTGTAACTGACCACACCACTGACTGCAGCTACAGAGCAGGAGGCAGATTTACACTCAGACACACGCTGTCTGTTCTTGTACCAGATGTAAGTGAGGTTGTTAGACAGAGTGCAGGTGGTGGAACAGCTCAGCTTTATGTCCTGGTCACTCGTGGCTGATACTGCAACCTTCAGATCTGCAAACAATAAACTGGTTGATGATTTTCATCTAAATTTAATTCAGTAAATGTATAACTGTGTAACATTACCTGTGACAGACAGAGAAACTCCAGGTTGGCCGGTGAATTTTCCCCCATCAGTGTAGAATCTGAATCTGAATGTTTGAGCGTCTCTCTCTCTCAGGTTAGTGATTCTCAGACTACAGTTATTCTGGGAGCTGTGTGTGTACTGCACTCGGCCCCGATACTCCTCATCCTCTCTCACATCCACAGCCTCACCATCGGCCTGCTCTTTAATAAACCACACTGATTTAATCACTCTGTGGCCTGCAGGGAGTTTATAAGAGCAGGAGACATCAATCGATGTGCCTTTCAGAGCACAAACATGTTCAGGAGTGTAAGTCACACCCCAACACTCTTTACCCAGTACACCTGAAACACACAGAGGTACACACAGGAAGGAAGAACTTGAATAAGGAGAGCTCCATTTAGACTTTTGAGGCTGAAATTCATGTGAAATGTGAGTTGCTCTGTAAAGCACTAAAATATATAATTAAATGAAAGCAAATCTGGATTAATACAGTTCTATTAACTGATCTAAACACGGGCGGCACGGTGGTGTAGTGGTTAGCACTGTCGCCTCACAGCAAGAAGGTCCTGGGTTCGAGCCCCGTGGCCGGCGAGGGCCTTTCTGTGTGGAGTTTGCATGTTCTCCCCATGTCCGCGTGGGTTTCCTCCGGGTGCTCCGGTTTCCCCCACAGTACAAAGACATGCAGGTTAGGTTAACTGGTGACTCTAAATTGACCATAGGTGTGAATGTGAGTGTGAATGGTTGTCTGTGTCTATGTGTCAGCCCTGTGATGACCTGGCGACTTGTCCAGGGTGTACCCCGCCTTTCGCCTGTAGTCAGCTGGGATAGGCTCCAGCTTGCCTGCGACCCTGTAGAACAGGATAAAGCGGCTACAGATAATGAGATGATCTAAACACAGATTTGCATTTATCCCTCCCATGGAAAAATAAAACAAACAGCAACAGGACCAATTTTATCAGCAGAGCTTTTCAGAGATTTACAAGTCAGAACGGCATATTTTCTGTCTTCAGAAACATTTAGTAGCTCAGAAATGCTTATTCTCTGTGTCAATGAAAACAAAGCCAAATAATGTGAGGTGGAATTGTGAAGTATAGTTTGTTCTGCAGATAAATGGCACCAACATTTTTTTAACTGATCTATCTTCTTCTTCTTCTTTTGGCTGCTCCCGATTAGGGGTTGCCACAGCAGATCTTTCATCTCCATTGCTCCCTGTCTTCCACATCCTTCTCTACCACACCTGCCACTTTCATGTCCTCTCGCACCACATCCATGCATCTCCTCTTTGGCCTTCCTCGTTTTCGTTTGCCTGGCAGCTCCATCCTCAACATTCTCCTTCCAACATGCTCTGCATCTCTTCTCAGGATGTGCCCGTACCATCTCAGTCTCATCTCTCTTAGCTTAATTCCCAAGCTCTCCACATGTGCTGTCCCTCTGATGTGCTCGTTCCTTATCCTGTCCAATCTTGTCACTCCCATCGCAAACCTTAACATCCTCAACTCCGCCACCTCCAACTTTGCCTCCTGTCTCTTCTTTAAGGGTACGGTCTCCAATCCATACATCACAGCTGGTCTCACTACTGTCTTATACATCTTACCTTTCACTTTTGCTGGGACTTTCCTATCACAAATGACTCCCAAAATCCTTCTCCAACTGCTCCACCCTGCCTGCACTCTTTTTCTCACCTCACTATCGCAGCCCCCATTTTCCTGCACAGTTGACCCCAGGTACTTGAATTCACCAACTTTCTTTATGTCTACTCCTTGCATCTTCACTACACTCTCATCCCCATTCTCATCGATGCACATTTATTCTGTTTTGCTACTGCTCACCTTCATTCCTCTTCGTTCCAATGCATACCTCCATCTCTCCAAACCCAACTCAACCTCCTTTCTACTTTCACCACATATCACAATATCATCCGCAAACATCATGTTCCATGGTGACTCTTGCCTCACTTCGTCCATCAAGCTATCCATCCACTATGGCAAACAAGAAAGGACTCAAAGCAGATCCTTGATGGAGTCCCACCTTCACCTTGAACCATTCAGTCGTTCCAACTGCACACCTCACTGCTGTTTCACTGTTCTCATACAAGTCTTGCACCACTCTAATATACTTCTCATTCACTCCACTCTTTCTCATACAATACCATAACTCCACTATCGGCACTCTATCGTATGCCTTCTCCAGGTCCACAAACACACAATGTAGCTTTCTCTGGTCTTCTCTGTACTTCTCCATTAACATTCTTAAAGCAAAAATTGCATCCGACGTGCTCTTCCTTGGCATAAACCCGTACTGCTGTTCACAGATTGCTACCTCTCTTCTCAATCTCTCCTTCAATACCCTTTCCCATAGCTTCATGGTGTGGCTCATCAGTTTTATTCCTCTGTAATTACTGCAGCTCTGTACATCTCCCTTATTCTTGTATATTGGGACTAGCACACTCTCCATTCATTTGACATTTTCTCATTCTCTAGGATCTTATTAAACAATCTCGTTAGGAACTCCACAGCCGTCTCACCCAAACATCTCCAAGCCTCAATTGGGATACCATCTGGTCCGACTGCTTTCCCAGTCTTCATTCTTTTCATGGCTGCCCTCACCTCATCCTTACTAACCAACTCTGCTTCCTGATTTGCTGTCTCCAATGAATCTGACCTTTTCTCTCTTGGATTCTCCTCATTTAATAAATCCTCAAAGTACAACTCCGATTCCAAAAAAGTTGGGACAAAGTACAAATTGTAAATAAAAACGGAATGCAATAATTTACAAATCTCAAAAACTGATATTGTATTGACAATAGAACATAGAGAACATATCTGTGGCAGTGGGGGCGTGGTCAAGTGGCGGTCTGTGACCGGAGGGTGGAGTCAGGGAAGGTAAGTAGCAGAATCACTACACCTGATGTGAATTAACCTGTGTTTGTGTGTCTTCCCCAGTGACCGCGCCCTATTTGAGGAGAGCGAGAGCAGAGCGAGAGCAGAGCGGGCTCTCTCCCGACCAGAACACGTGTGTGTGGCGTGTGTGTATAAGTAAAAGTATAGAAGCTGAAAAGCTGACAATAAAAGAGTTATTGAGAACTCAGTACTGGCCTGCCGTGCTTCTGTGCTCCACCCACCTAGAACACTTGCTACAGTGGTGCCAAAACCTGGGAGGACCGCAGGAGAGAACAGCCCCATGGAGTCCTCCCCCTTCAAGGACCTGGTCCATGCCCTCGCCACGGCCCAACAGAGCCAGCACCAGGCGCTGGTCGCCTTCCGGGAAGAACAGGAGTGAAGGTTCGAGGCCCTGGTGCTAGCGCAGCAGGAAGATCGCCGGGTGTTCCGGCACCTACTCGTGTCGGCGGGGTCCACCACCTCCACCGCCGCAGGCCCTTCCCACCTCATCCTGACAAAGATGGGCCCGCACAACGACCCTGAGGCCTTCCTTGTTCTCTTTGAGCAGGCAGCAGAGGCGTGGGGTTGGCCGGTGGAACAGCGTGTGGCGCGCCTCCTCCCCCTCCTCACGGGCGAGGTGCAGCTGGCCGCACTACAGCTCCCCGCCGACAGCTGGCTGGTCTATGTGGACCTCTGCAGGGCCGTCTTCCAGCGCGTGGGTCGCACTCCGGAGCAGCAGGGGCAGCGCTTCCGCGCACTGCGCCTGGAGGAGGTCGGCCGCAGCCGACCGGCTGTTCATGTTTGGCCAGCAACTCCGGGATGCCTGCCGCCGGTGGCTGAGGGCCGACAACCGCGACGCTGAGGAGATCATCAATCTGGTGGTGCTGGAGCAGTTCGTCGCTCGACTTCCAGAGGGAACCGCGGAGTGGGTCCAGTGCCATCGCCCGGCGTCGCAGGATCAGGCCATTGAGCTGGCGGAGGACCATATGGCGGCCGTTCCAACGGCAGGACAGTGTGTCTCCCCTTCTCCTCTCCCCTCTCTCTCTCTCTCTCCTTCTGTTCCTCTCCCTCGCCCCATTCCCCCACCGCGGAGGCGGGGGCCGGCTCCCCGCACCCGCAGTGTCCTATCTTCCCCTACTTCCATGTCTGTGTCTTCCCCCCCTCAGGTGAGTGATATCCGGAACACCGGTGCAGAGAGGGAGCCCGGGCCGGTGTCCTGGCGCTGCGGGGAGCCGGGGCACCTCCAGCATCAGTGCTCAGCGATGGAGGTGGGCGCGGTGGTCCTGATCCCCGACGCGCCAGGAGCCGCCCTCGATCGGGCCGGAGCGTATCGCATACCGGTGAGTATCCAAGGGGATACGTATCAGGCTTTGGTGGATTCCGGCTGTAATCAGACCTCAATCCACCAAAGCCTGGTGCAAAACGAGGCATTGGGGGAGCACAATTGGTGAAGGTGTTGTGTGTGCATGGGGATGTTCACAGCTACCCTTTAGTGTCAGTTCACATTCTGTTTCGAGGGGAGAAATTTAGAGTAAAGGCGGCAGTTAATCCTCGCCTCACCCACTGTATAATTTTGGGGACTGATTGGCTGGGATTTCGGGATTTAATGAGTCATCTCGTGAAGAGTGGGTCCTGCCGTAGTTTAATAAGGGGAGGTCCTGGTGTGGCTTTGGTGGGAGCAGCTGTCACAGAGCCGTCTACGTCAGCTCCGCATCAGAGGGAGGAGCTGCCGGCTCCTCCTCTCTCTCTCGGGGAATCCCTCGCGGATTTTCCATTAGAGCAGTCGCGAGACGAGACTCTGCGGCATGCATTTGACCAAGTGAGAGTAATCGATGGTCAAATGCTCCAGCCAAATGCCACCCCGTCCTTCCCCTACTTCGCGATTATGAAGGATAGATTATACCGTGTGACGCAGTCACTCAAACTAAAGAGCAAATTACACAGCTTTTGATTCCAAAGAGCCGCCGGGAATTGGTATTCCAGGCGGCTCACTTTAATCCCATGGCTGGACACTTAGGGAAGGATAAAACACTAGCCCAAATAATGGCCCGGTTCTATTGGCCAGGGATTCGCGGCGATGTCCGTAGGTGGTGTACGGCGTGCCGCGAATGCCAGTTAGTAAATCCAGTGGCCATTCCAAAAGCGCCTTTGCGCCCTCTCCCATTAATCGAGACCCCGTTCGAAAGAATTGGGATGGATCTCGTCGGGCCATTAGATCGGTCAACACGAGGGTAACGCGTTATATTAGTTTGAGTGGACTATGCAACGCGATACCCGGAAGCAGTGCCTCTTCATAATATCTCAGCATGCCATATTGCGGAGGCGCTGTTCTGCGTTATCTCCCGAGTTGAAATCCCAAAAGAGATTCTGACTGACCAAGGCACAGCGTTTATGTCATGTACCCTAAAGGAACTGTATAGGTTGTTGGGTATTAAGCCAATCCGCACCAGCGTTTATTACCCACAAACGGATGGTTTAGTTGAACGGTTCAATCGCACCCTCAAAAATGTAATTAAAAAATTCATAAGCGAGGACGCACGTAATTGGGATAAGTGGCTTAAACCCTTGTTGTTTTCAGTGCGAGAGGTCCTACAAGCCTCCACGGTGTTCTCCCCATTTGAATTGTTATATGGGCGTAAGTTGCGCGGCATTCTCGATGTGCTGCAGGAAAATTGGGAGGAGGGACCTTCACAAAGTAAAAATGAAATCCAATACGTTATTGACCTGCGCATAAAACTCCACACACTCGCCCACCTAACCCAGGAGAATTTGCGGCAGGACCAAGAACGACAAACCCGCCTGTACAAGAAGGGTATGTGCCTCAGGGAGTTTGCACCAGGAGATAAAGTACTCGTACTGTTGCCCACATCGAGCTCCAAATTAATCGCCAGGTGGCAAGGACCCTTTGAGGTCACATGGCGAGTCGGGGACGTCGACTATGAGGTGAGGCGAATGGACAGGGGTGGGGCGTTACAGGTATACCACTTCAATCTGTTAAAACGTTGGCGCGAGGAGGTCCCCGTGGCACTGGTGTCAGTGGTTCCTAAGAAGGCGGAGCTGGGGCCGGAGGTTCAAAAGGGAAAATTGGCATCACCCACCGCTCCAGTACCCTGTGGAGCTCACCTCTCACTGACCCAGCTCGCAGAGGTCGCCCGGTTGCAAACAGAATTTTCTGACATGTTCTCGCCCCTGCCCGGCTGCACCCACCTCATAGAACACCACATTGAGACGCCCCTGGGGGTGGTAGTGCGTAGCCGCCCTTACAGACTGCCCGAACACAAGAAAAAGGTGGTTCGGGAAGAACTCGAGACCATGCTCGAAATGGGCATTGTCGAGGAGTCCCACAGTGACTGGAGCAGTCCGGTGGTCTTGGTACCCAAGGCTGACGGGTTGGTCCGGTTCTGTGTGGGCTATAGAAAAGTCAACGCGGTGTCTAAATTCGATGCATACCCAATGCCTCGTATTGATGAATTGCTCGATCAACTAGGCATGGCTCGCTTTTACTCGACACTGGATTTGACAAAGGGTTATTGGCAGATCCCCTTGACTCCATTTTCCCGAGAAAAAATGGCCTTTTCCATACCGTTCGGCTTACACCAGGTCGTCACACTTCCTTTTGGGCTGTTTGGGGCGCCCGCCACGTTTCAGCGGCTGATGGATAGGGTCCTCCGCCCCCACACCACCTATGCTGCCACGTACCTTGACATTATTTATAGTAATGACTGGCCACGGCACCTACAACACCTGAGGGCCGTCCTTAGGTCGCTGAGGTGGGCGGGTCTCACAGCCAACCCGAAGAAGTGTGCGATTGGGTGGGTGGAAGTACGGTATCTGGGCTTCTACTTGGGCAATGGGCAGGTGTGTCCCCAAATTAACAAGACTGCAGCGATTACGGCCTGCCCGAGGCCCAAGACCAAAAAGGGGGTGAGACAGTTCCTGGGGCTGGCTGGCTATTATCGCAGGTTTATACCTAATTATTCGGACGTCACCAGCCCGCTGACTGATCTCACTAAAAAGGGGGCACCAGATCCGGTCCAGTGAACGGAGCAATGCCAGCAGGCTTTTTCTGAGGTAAAGGCTGCACTGTGTGGGGGGCCACTGTTACACTCCCCTGACTTTTCTCTCCCTTTTATATTGCAGATGGACGCATCGGACAGAGGGCTGGGGGCTGTTTTGTCCCAGGAGGTGGAGGGGGAGGATCGCCCAGTGTTGTATATAAGTCAAAAGCTGTCAGTACATGAGGGGCGCTACAGCACCATAGAGAAGGAGTGCCTGGCCATCAAGTGGGTGGTCCTCACCCTCCGTTACTACCTGCTGGGATGCCCTTTCACCCTCTGTTCGGACCACGCGCCCCTCCAGTGGCTCCACTGCATGAAGGATGCCAACACGCGGATCACCCGTTGGCATCTGGCACTCCAACCCTTTAACTTCAAGGTGGTCCACAGGCCGGGGGCGCAGATGGTTGTGGCGGACTTCCTCTCCCATCAAGGGAGGGGGGGAGTCGGCTGCGGGCCGAATGCCTGCCCGGCCTGAGTCGGGCGGTGGGGGTATGTGGCAGTGAGGGCATGGTCAAGCGTCGGTCTGTGACCAGAGGGCGGAGTCAGGGAAGGTAAGTAGCAGAATCACTACACCTGATGTGAATTAACCTGTGTTTGTGTGTCTTCCCCAGTGACCGCGCCCTATTTAAGGAGGAGAGCAAGAGCAGAGCGGGCTCTCTCCCGACCAGAACACGCGTGTGGCGTGTGTGTATATGTATATAAGTAAATGTATAGAAGCTGAAAAGCTGACAATGAAAGAGTTATTGAGAACTCAGTACTGGCCTGCCGTGCTTCTGTGCTCCACCCACCTAGAACACTTGCTACAATATCAAATGTCGAAAGTGAGACATTTTGAAATTTCATGCCAAATATTGGCTCATTTGAAATTTCATGACAGCAACACATCTCAAAAAAGTTGGGATGGGGCAATAAGAGGCTGGAAAAGTTAAAGGTACAAAAAGGAACAGCTGGAGGACCAAATTGCAACTCATTAGGTCAACTGGCAATAGGTCATTAACATGACTAGGTATAAAAAGAGCATCTTGGAGTGGCAGCGGCTCTCAGAAGTAAAGATGGGAAGAGGATCACCAATCCCCCTAATTCTGCGCTGACAAATAGTGGAGCAATATCAGAAAGGAGTTCGACAGTGTAAAATTGCAAAGAGTTTGAACATATCATCATCTACAGTGCATAATATCATCAAAAGATTCAGAGAATCTGGAAGAATCTCTGTGCGCAAGGGTCAAGGCCGGAAAACCATACTGGGTGCCCGTGATCTTCAGGCCCTTAGACGGCACTGCATCACATACAGGCATGCTTCTGTATTGGAAATCACAAAATGGGCTCAGGAATATTTCCAGAGAACATTATCTGTGAATACAATTCACCGTGCCATCCGTCGTTGCCAGCTAAAACGCTATAGTTCAAAGAAGAAGCCGTATCTAAATGATCCAGAAGCGCAGACGTCTTCTCTGGGCCAAGGCTCATTTAAAATGGACTGTGGCAAAGTGGAAAACTGTTCTGTGGTCAGACGAATCAAAATTTGAAGTTCTTTATGGAAATCAGGGACGCCGTGTCATTCGGACTAAAGAGGAGAAGGACGACCCAAGTTGTTATCAGTGCTCAGTTCAGAAGCCTGCATCTCTGATGGTATGGGCTTGCATTAGTGCATGTGGCATGGGCAGCTTACACATCTGGAAAGACACCATCAATGCTGAAAGGTATATCCAGGTTCTAGAGCAACATATGCTCCCATCCAGACGACGTCTCTTTCAGGGAAGACCTTGCATTTTCCAACATGACAATGCCACACCATATACAGCATCATGGCTGCGTAGAAGAAGGGTCCGGGTACTGAACTGGCCAGCCTGCAGTCCAGACCTTTCACCCATAGAAAACATTTGGTGCATCATAAAACGGAAGATACGACAAAAAAGACCTAAGACAGTTGAGCACCTAGAATCCTACATTAGACAAGAATGGGTTAACATTCCTATCCCTAAACTTGAGCAACTTGTCTCCTCGGTCCCCAGAGGTTTACAGACTGTTGTAAAGAGAAAAGGGGATGTCTCACAGTGGTATTAAACATGGCCTTGTCCCAACTTTTTTGAGATGTGTTGTTGTCATGAAATTTAAAATCACCTCATTTTTCTCTTTAAATGATACATTTTCTCAGTTTAAACATTTGATATGTCATCTATGTTCTATTCTGAATAAAAAATGGAATTTTTAAACTTCCTCATCATTGCATTCCGTTTTTATTTACAATTTGTACTTTGTCCCAACTTTTTTGGAATCGGGGTTGTACTCTTTCCACCTTCTTAATACACTCTCTTTGGTTGTCTCTTTGGTTACCTGCTGTACATCCCTCGCTTCCCTGTTTCTCTGCCTAGCTAGTCTGTACAGGTCTTTCTCTCCTTCTTTGGTCTCCAGTCTTTCGTACAACTCCTGGTATGCATCTGCTTTCACCTTCGCTACCGCTCTTTTTGCCTTCTGTCTCGTCTCTCTGTATAACCGCCTGCTTTCCTCGTCTCTCTGATCGTCCCAATTCTTCTTTGCTAGCCTCTTCTCTTTTATAATTTCCTGCACTTCTTTGTTCCACCACCATGTCTCCTTGTCTTCCTTCCTCCTTCCCGATGACCACCCTAGCACCTTCCTTGCTGCCTCTCTTACTAGTACAGCAGTAGTATTCCAATCTTCTGGCAGACTTCCATGACCACTCAATGCTTCTCTCATTTCTTCCCTAAACTCCTTCTGATGTTCAACCTCTTTTAGTTTCTACCACTTAATCTTCGGCTCCACTATTTCACGCTTCCTCTTTTTCACTTTCAAGCTCATCCTGCACACAACCACTCGATGTTGTCTAGCTACACTCTCCCCTGCCATCACTTTACAGTCTCCAATATCCTTCAGGTTACCCCTTCTGCAGAGTATGTAGTCCACCTGTGTAGATCTGCCTCCACTCTTAAACGTCACCCTGTGCTGCTCTTACTTCTCGAAGTATGTATTGACTATTGCCAAATTCATCCTCTTTAAAAAAAAAATCAACCACCATTTGCCCTTCCACATTTCTCTCTCTTACACCATATCTGCCCATCACGTCCTCATCTCCTCTGTTTCCCTCACCAACACGTCCATTGAAATCTGCTCCTATCAGCACGCGCTCCTCCCTCGGTATACTTTCTACCACTTCATCCATCTTTTCCCAGAAAGACTCTTTCTCTTCATTCTCATATCCAACCTGTGGGGCGTACGTACACACAACATTGATTACTACTCCTCGAATCTCCAACTTCATGCCTATCACTCTATCTGACACCCTCTTCACATCAATCACACTGTTGACCAACTCTCCCCTCAAAACAATACCAACACCATTTCTTTTTCCATCGACTCCATAATAAAACAACTTGCAGCCATCTCCAATGTTCTTGGTCTTGCTTCCTTTCCACCTCGTCTCCTGCACACACAAAATGTCCAACTCTCTCGCTCTGCCAATGTCCCCACATTCAGTGTTCCTACCCTGAATTCTAAGCTCCTTCCCTTCCATCTTTCACGCTCTCTCCTAACATGCCTCCCCCCTCTCTTTCTCTTTCTCCTTCTCCGTTTGGGTGCAACAGTAGCACACTTTCCACCGGCACCCTGTTGACCAACAGTACTGGAGGTGGTCGTTGTTAACCCGGGCCCCGACCAATCCGGTATGGTATTTCTCTTTTCATTCCGCATGTTAGATTTGGCACAGTTTTACGTCGGATGCCCTTCCTGACACAACCCTCTCCAATTTATCTGGGCTTGGGACCGGCACCAAGAGTACACTTATGCACCCCCAGTGGCTGGATTTTTAACTGATCTATAATTACATAATTTACTAAATAATCATTGCAAGTATTAAAATGATATCTCACACCATCAGTGACTTAGAAACCTTTTTTTAAAATTCAGTCATCATTTCAGAAACAATGATAAAAGCAAAGTCTGATGTTTCAATGATACCAGTATGAGTTACTGGTTACAGTTTGATCCTGAGGTACAGACCGACTCTGACACTTACACACTGGAGGAGAGCGGTGGTTACTCTCATCCACCTTACAGGAGTAGCTGCCTTCATGATATTGATTGCTTGAGTCAAGCACAATGGAGGCCTCACTGGTAGCCAAGAGATATCTGTTATTCTTGTACCAGTAAAATCCGTATGTGTTGAGGCTGCAGGTGGAGCTACAGGTCACTTTCACTTGTCTCTGTCCTACAGTGTCAGGATCCACCTTCACCTGCAGATCTACACACAATTATAAACCAAAACTGTGTAAATAATTCAGTAAGTAATACATACTACGGTACTTATTATACAGGAAAGTGTGTGTGTGTGGGGGGGGGGGGGGGGGGGTTCCTGACCTGTAACAGTCAGAAGAACTCCAGATGAGGCTGATATCCAGTCACTGCTCCGTGTTTTAAATCTGAAGTTATAAACTCCAGAGTCACTCACTCTCACGTTCCTCACTGTTAGCTCAGAGGAAGACCACCAGGAGCTTACAGACACTCGTCCTGAGTATTGTGGGTCTTTCCTCAGGTCTTGAGTTTCTCCTTCAGAGCTCTGGACCCGATACCACTCTGTCTGTGTGACATTGGAGTAACCAGGTGTTGTAAATGTACAGGGGATTTTTACTGTAGATTCAGTAACAGCACAGAGAATCTGAGAGGAGAAAGTTATACTGGGCTGTGCTTGAATTCCTGGAACGAACACACACACACACACCAGAACAACAAAATAAAATGAGTGAAACCCTCAGTAGTGACCAATGACTTGTGCACTAACCAGCAAGAGTGTAAGAACAGTTTTAACTCCTGCTGCTCTCAGTCACACACAGCGAGTGAGGCAAGGACGAGAGTGAAAACGAATAAAGATAGAATTCAATTTGAAACTGTTCAACTTCATCCGGATTTATAGAATTAACAGCACAAATAAACTCACACAGGAAAAGAAAGGTGCAGGACCTTAATGTATTATGTAATACATTCATAACATAATATAATGATTTGATCATGGAAAAAATTCTATTTTATATTTCGATAGAATTTACAATAATTCATTTTTTGTTGCTTGAACGCTTTGCTTTTCCTGTCTGCACTCAAATCTTGTCCAGGTCATTAAAAACACACAGACATGCCGAGAGCCTTTCTGAACTGTTACAGTCACAACACAGCAGCACATACACTGCAAAAAATTGAAACCTGAATTTGAGGAGAAAATTACTTAATACTAGTGAAATTATCTTGCTGCATGGACAGATATTTTTACTTGATAAGACATCTTAGAATAAGTTGGTTGCAATCTAGAACTAGGTTTAATACTCTCAGAATTGGTGTCTTGTCTTCTTCTAATAGGAAATGCTAGATCATTTCAACTATTTTCAAGATATTTTCACTTGCTAAGATATCATTTTTTGTAGTGTAAAGACAGCAGAAAGAGCTGAAATATTTGAAAAGTTTACCTGTCAGTAACATGAGCATTGCTGCTACTGTAGTATTTCTCCACATTCTGTCAAACACAGTGGCATCAACCTTCAGACACCTGAGACTTGAAGATCCACCACGTGCAGAATTTAGACCCAAAAAATCCTGAGAAATATAAAATGAATCGATTTGACTTTTTAGTGAATATTTCCTGCTTTAATCAGCCTGTTGCTCCTTCACTCGTACTGCACTTATATTCACTGATGAATTTCGTCATGACACTTGCAGTGGAAACACAGATGTGTAATGCACTTACAACAGTACTGTGTTGTCACATGTCTCTATTTTTATCTTTGTCCATTCCGTCTCTTTTCATGAGAACACATACAAGTGTGGCCTTTCTTACTCTGTTCTCTTTTCTTTCGTGCTATAAAAAAGGCGTCTCTAGAACTCGTACTGTTCTTCTTCTTATTCTCTCCCAAAATTTCTTCCATTTTCACGGGTCATAAGTTTTGATGTTGAGCCATAAAGTTATACAGTAATTAAACTATATGAATCATGCACTTGTACTATTGGGAAAGATCTGAATTAAGGCTGAAAAATCTGAAATATCACGGGAACCACCAAGCAACACCCTAGCAACCAACTAGGTTCACATAGCAACCACTGGGCAAGACCATAGAAAGCACCTGCAATATCATAACCACTGGAGTACCTTAGCAACCACTGAGTAACACCTCAGCAACCAACTTGATGAGCTCAGCAACCACTGAGAACACCATAACAACCACCTGGAATATCATGGCAGCCAACAAGAAACATGATAGCAACCCAGTGGAATATCATAGCAACACCGAGCAACACCCAAACGACCAACCAGGACAGCATAGCAACCACCTAGCAACACTTTCATAACCAGCTGGAATAACATTCCTAATAAGGCTACTGCCCTTCCCTTATAAAATGGAATGGTCCTGTATTGAAAAATCAAACCCTGCATCTATTGTTGAGTTGATAAAGGACATCAATTGTCCCAGATTTCTCCCCCACACAGTTTCATACTTCCACCAAGTCTTCATTGTGGTGAGAATAACATCATGGTGAAGAAAATCAAACCAGTTTCACAAGAAATCGAGGAAACGATCAGAATCAGTGTTATGGGACAGAGAATAACTCAAACTGTACAGTTTATCATGGAGCACACAGCAGGTGATGATAACGTCCGAGCAGCAGAAGAACAACATGGGAATCAGTCAGTACCTTTTACCTCAGACTTCCCCGATGAGGAAATGGCATGATGTTTAACACATTTTTATGTTATGTGCTGTTCTTTTTCATTATCTGATTGAATGATGAGGGTTTTCCTCAAAATCATGAACCAAAAAAATCCGCATAAAATAATGAGGGTCAAAGGAGAATGAGTACGAGGGCACTGTCAAGCTAGCTAGCATCAGGCGAAATATTATATTAGGCTGTATAACTAGGTCAAGGGTTGGGGTTGGACTGAAGGTTTAAGATTATTAGATAGATTTATTCTGTGATTCATAAAAATTGTAGTTTACATTCTAGAAATAGTTGCAAGTTAAAATCGTCCAAATTAATAGCCATAAAATGTCCCTTATTTTTCCTCACTGACTGTGACAACCCCAATACCAAACCCCCCAGCAACATTTATTATTTTAACATTTATTATTTATTTTGTATTTCGCCTTCATTTTATTTTCACTTTTCAAATGACCAGGATTGTTCTCTATATTATGGAAAGAAGTTTGTCCGACTGTTTGAAGATGGTCTGAAAATTTAAAAAGATCAATTTTATTCTTGCACACAAACATTTTGAACATTGTACAGTAACGGACCCAACAGCAGAATTCATCTTGATGGAGGTTGGTATTCCTTCCTACATTATCAGTCATCATCATCATTATCATCATCAACCAGCTTTTTACAATACATGAAAATAACAAATAAGATCAGACAAAAGCAAATAAAGTGATAATTTTTTGAAAAACAAGTCACCAACATTAGAAAAGCGATTATCAACTGATGTCATGAACAGATTTCGAGCAAGTGAAGAGATGATGATGAGAAAAAGCTGGAGAGCAAGATATCGGAGAAAATGTAAAGGATTATCCCAGGCCACTACGCTTGTTATATGTGTGTGTGTGTGTGGGTGTGTGTTAAATGTGCAAAAAGACAACCGAGAAACTTAAGCAGCTGCTTGAATAACAACCGAATGTCACTGAAGACAGAAATTAGTTTGTTGTGATGTCGTAATCTCATCTCATCTCATTATCTGTAGCCACTTTATCCTGTTCTACAGAGTCGCAGGCGAGCTGGAGCCTATCCCAGCTGACTACGGGCGAAAGGCGGGGTACACCCTGGACAAGTCGCCAGGTCATCACAGGGCTGACACATAGACACAGACAACCATTCACACCTACGGTCAATTTAGAGTCACCAGTTAACCTAACCTGCATGTCTTTGGACTGTGGGGGAAACCGGAGCACCCGGAGGAAACCCACGCGGACACGGGGAGAACATGCAAACTCCACACAGAAAGGCCCTCGCCGGCCACGGGGCTCGAACCCGGACCTTCTTGCTGTGAGGCGACAGCGCTAACCACTACACCACCGTGCCGCCCGTGATGTTGGAATGCTGTTTGAAATCGAATCCTCAACTCTAATCCTAAAGCTCGTACCCTGAGCATCCTTCCTGTGCTGTTTATGATGCTGAATATAAAAAGTCACTCACTAGGCATCTCATGGTTCACCCAATTTCCAGTTTGATTCAATTCATGATATTGGGCCCACAATTCAATTTCCCCATGATATTTTTGAAAAAAAAAATCAATTAAAAATGTTTCCCAAAAAGCGTTTAACTGCAACATTTATTTTCTTATTCTTTCTCAACTTTAATATTCCTTTTGTTAAAATAAAATAAAAAACTGTTGTTTCTTTTTTTAATAACTAACACTAATTACTTTTGCCATATTTGTAAAGGTTGGAATAAAATATAATAACCAATTGACTGAAACTTTCCTTTTCTTAATAAATTCTGAAAAAGAGGGCTCCAATTTCTTATATCTATGTGTACAGTCATTCACACAACAGCTCTTTTCCCTTTTAGATCTGTTTTTTTGTGCATTTTTGCACCATTCTACACTTATGTCCATCTCCCAACCTGTTTCACATTTGCCTGTTCATACATCATGTTCAGGAACAAACTAATGTTAATGGCGCAAAAACAGCCACCATCAAATCGTGCGGTTGGAGTCTTGTTCTTGGACTCGACTTGGCTCAATAGCGGACTCGACTCGGACTCAAAAATTTTTTAATGACTTGGACTTGAACACTGGGGACTCGAAACTGGACTCGGGGTTTAGTGACTTGACTACAACACTGCTTCCACCAATGGTGAAGTCACCTGTATTGTCACTACTGTACATTCTTGGACCCACTGCTGTCTAAATAGTCCAATTACAACTCAGAAAAACAAAGAGATGACACAGGCTGATGATAATCGTGATTCATTTTTTATTTCATCAATTTGAAATCATCATCAAATTTGTATCGTGATTTATCATCCCATGATATATTGTTCCACACCCATCACTAACCAAAATCTACTGTAAGTCATCGTTCCCCAGTTCTGGAGAACTTCTCCTCACTGGGTCAAGTAGCCATACCCTGAAATAAAAGCACACATTATAAAATTATACACTGGAATAAATAAACTTTTTTTGCACAAATGCACAATTCCTGTCTATTTAATTTCTATCACTGGACTAAGTTACAGATTTCAAATATCTGGATGTGTCACTTCTGGGAAATGCACCAAAATAAATGAAGTAAACATTCTTAAATTTATTACAGTCTTGTATATAGGAATGATCATTGTTTGTTTTATCTGTAACCGCTTATCCCGTGCAGGGTCACGGGGGGCAAGCTGGAGCCTATCCCAGCTGACCATGGGCAAGAGGCAGGGTACACCCTGGAAAAGTCACCAGCTCATCGCAGGGCTGATACACACAGAGACACAAACAACCATTCACGGTCAATTTAAAGTCACCAATCAACCTAACCTGCATATCTTTGGACTGTGGGAGGAAACCCACGCAGACACAGGGAGAACATGCAAACTCCACACAGAAAGGCCCTCATCGGCCGCTGGGTTCAAACCCAGAACCTTCTTGCTGTGAGGTCACAGTCCTAACCATTACACCACCATGCCGCCCCACAATGATCACTGAAGTAAGAAAAAAAATTAACTTTCATGAATCAGTACACCGATTAACAGTCTCAGGAGGCATTGCACTTTCAAACACTTCACCACAGATAAAACAAATTTGAACGTCAGCTATCTATTATGACAAATCCATAACATCTGGATCCATCGAAACTACATTGCTGAAAAGAAAATCTGGAAGGCAAGATAAGTTTTAAAAATATGTGCTGTTCTGATGAAAGAGATGTGACGGTGACTATTTATTTCAGTCTGGTGAAGCAGGAACACACTTACCGTCAGTGTGTCATAATCAGAGGACATGGTTGCAGGGTTCAGGGTTGTGTAAGTCTCACTGGCAGAGCTTTTAACATTCTGGGGGGGACATAAAGAGTTTAGAGAACTAAATATGATATGTGCATGGTCTCTCTCTCTCTCTCTCTCGCTCTCACACACACACACACACACACACACACACAGTAGACGTACTTCCAGTGTGTCAATCTGGGGACACAGTCTTGGAGTTCAGTTCTGTGTATGTGTCATCTCCAGGCAATGGAATACGCTGAGAGAAATGAACAGAAAACTTCTTTAGTATTTACTCAATAACAGATGTATACAGTGGTGCTTGAAAGTTTGTGAACCTTTTAGAATTTTGTATGTAAACCTCTAGGATTAGCAGTTAATTTGAAGGTGAAATTAGAGTCAGCTGTTTTCAAATCAATGGGATGACAATCAGGTGTGAGTGGGCACCCTGTTTTATTTAAAGAACAGGGATCTATCAAAGTCTGATCTTCACAACACATGTTTGTGGAAGTGCATCATGGCACGAACAAAGGAGATTTCTGAGGACCTCAGAAAAAGCGTTGTTGATGCTCATCAGGCTGGAAAAGGTTACAAAACCATCTCTAAAGAGTTTGGACTCCACCAATCCACAGACAGACAGATTGTGTTCAAACGGAGGAAATTCAAGACCATTGTTACCCTCCCCAGGAATGGTCGACCAACAAGGATCACTCCAAGACCAAGGTGTGTAATAGTCGGCATGATCACAAAGGACCCCAGGGTAACTTCTGAGCATCTGAAGGCCTCAGTCACATTGGCTAATGTTAATGTTCATGAATCCACCATCAGGAGAACACTGAACAACAATGGTGTGCATGGCAGGGTTGTAAGGAGAAAGCCACTGCTCTCCAAAAAGAACATTGCTGCTCATCTGCAGTTTGCTAAAGATCATGGGGACAAGCCAGAAGGCTATTGGAAAAAATGTTTTGTGGATGGAAGAGACCAAAATAGAACTTTTTGGTTTAAATGAGAAGCGTAATATTTGGATAAAGGAAAACACTGCATTCCAGCATATGAACCTTATCCCTTTTAAGCACCCAAGTCGTTCTACCAAAGAATGGTTAAAGAAGAATAAAGTTAATGTTTTGGAATGGCCAAGTCAAAGTCCTGACCTTAATCCAGTCGAAATGTTGTGGAAGGACCTGAAGCGAGCAGTTCATGTGAGGAAACCCACCAACATCCAGAGTTGAAGCTGTTCTGTACGGAGGAATGGGCTAAAATTCCTCCAAGCCAGTGTGCAGGACTGATCAACAGTTACCAGAAACGTTTTCTTGCAGTTATTGCTGCACAAAGGGGTCACACCAGATACTGAAAGCAAAGGTTCACATACTTTTGCCACTCACAGATATGTAATATTGGATCATTTTCCTCAATAAATAAATGAGCAAGTATAATATTTTTGTCTCATTTGTTTAACTGGGTTCTCTTTATCTACTTTTAGGACTTGTGTGAAAATCTGATGTTGTTTTAGGTCATATTTATGCAGAAATATAGAAAATTCTAAAGGGTTCACAAACTTTCAAGCACCACTGTGTGTATATATATATATATATATATATATATATATATATATATATACACACACACACACACACACTATATTTTTTATATTATAATATATATATATAGATAGATAGATAGATAGATAGATAGATAGATATATAGATATATATATATATACACACACACACACACATCTCGTCTCGTCTTCTTCCGCTTATCCGGGACCGGGTCGCGGAGGCAGCAGTCTAAGCATGGAAGCCCAAACTTCCCTTTCCCCAGACACCTCAGCCAGCTCCTCGGGAAGAACACCGAGGCGTTCCCAGGCCAGCCGAGAGACATAGTCCCTCCAGCGGTCTGTCTCAGAAACTGGTCTCTCATTTAGGACATTATGGTCAAAAAATTTATTTTCTAATTTTACTATTTTTTTGCATTTACCTAACACTCAATGTTTCCTTTGTCATGTTTAATAAGAATAAAGATAGTATCTTGTTTTATCTGGCTTCCACTGTGGAATTTTTTTTTATTACAATTCAAATGCTTTTGTAAAATTGATTTACATATAAAATAACTACATCATGAAGAATTAAAGCCCCTCCTTCACAGATGAGTGAAAATATTGAATACATTTCCTCTTTTTGATTGATTGAATCTCACTGTGCTTGAAGTGTGCATGTGACAAATAAAGGTTTCTTCTTCTGCTTCTCCTGGTTCAACCTGACTCCTCGCTATCCACAGCTGACTCTTGACCATGCCCCCGCCCGACTCAGGCCAGGGAGCCACCTGGCCTGCAGCTGACCCCCCCAGCAGGAGAGGTAATCCGCCACCACCATCTGCATCCCCAGCCTGTGGACCACCTCGAATTTAAAGGGTTGAAGGGCCAGATACCAACACAAGTGATCCGTACATTGGCATCCTTCATGCAGTGGAGCCACTGTAGTGGGGCATGGTTGGAACAGAGGGTGAATGGGCATCCAAGCAGGTAGTACCAGAGAGTGAGGACCACCCACTTGATTGCCAGACACTCCTTTTCCATGGTGCTGTACTTTGACTCTCACATGGAGAGCTTGTGGCTGATGTACAGTGTGAGGGAAATTTAGTGAATGAACATTCCTATTCTCTGTGTTTGTGTGTTGAGCTCAAGTTGCCTAGTGTACTGAGAAAGATGTTTTTCCCATGTTGTAATCACCTTTCTGTGGCCATGGCTGGTGATAAGCAGGGTGCCTGAGTTCTCCATAACTATGCATCCGCCTGCACATACCAGAGCACGCCAGGTGCACGCTTTAACAAAGCTTCATAGAAAATCTTGAGCCAATCACATGAAGATGCAAGCAGTAAGCGAATGCCTTTAGAGTATAATAGATAACAGCCACTAAAACACAACTCAGAGTGCGTGTACTCTCGGCATCATCAGAAGTGGTGTCTTCTTCTATTCTTCTCTTTCCTTTCCTATTTTATATATCTTTTATATGATCTACTATAATAAATAACTGAAAAGACAACTGCTAAGTGTTCTGAAGTGTTTATTAGAAGTTTCCATTACAATTTGGCATCCCCTGGGTGGGCCCTATGCGTCTGATCCTCGGATGACAGAACACTCCCAAGGCTACAGTGCGGAGCTGAGAACTCGGACAAGAGACTGGGCCATCAGGGCTCACCGAACCAGTAAGTGATAACTTTGCATTCTTGTGTAAAGAAATTAGTGGAAACAGTATTTAAAGAATGATACAAGAAATTGACAGAGATTGTCCCAGTATTTAAAGAATGATATAAGAGATGGACAGAGATTATCCCAGTCAAGGAAGACTGATATAAGAGATGGACAGAAGTTTGTCCGAGCCCAGGAGGACTGCTAAGCTGTGGTACCATCAATATGTTTGCAGACAACGAATAAAACACAATTTTGAGACAATAAACCACGAGTAGTTTATTGGGTTGTGTAAGAGAATTATCCGTCTAAGTGATGACTGGGTAATCGCTCGCCTACTTGAGGAGGGGAAGTACGGGTGCATGTTTCGATGGATTCACGTTCAGCGATTCGTAGGAATTGAATCTTGCTCCCTTTGTTCTGTGTGAACAACTGGCCCATCAGAGGAACGGGATAGAGAGGTTCGATCACGAAAACGCAAAGACACACTGGTGTGCACGCAAAATATTGATTAATTAACAGTACTGTCCTCCTCCAAATTCTGAAACAGAGAAACAGATTTTGTACACATGTGCGAGTTGTCTTTGAGGTTGTTGTGCTAAATGATACCTTCTTTAGTTTAAGGCAAATGTCAGATAAATTGTTTACTAATAAGAACATACCTAAAGGATTATTGTGTCGCATTTTTGGACATAGTCCAACGTGTTCTTCTTGTGATCCAAATAAAAACTCAGCCATTGTTGTCATAACCTATTGATATAACAGTGTACAATGCGGAACAGGAACAGTAAGTTAGGGAAAGAAAAGAAAAAACAAGTAAGTGTGAGGCTACATGTGCTATAATAAGAATTGGATGTTCCTATGACAGCCCAAACATCCAGTTTATGAAAACCTCGTATGGCGAGGATTATTTGGCACAGTTTGACATATGGGTAAAGGACTTAGGATTCCCTAAGAAGGACAGTTTTAGTCCCAGGCAGATAGAACGGTTAGAAGAAAAGTTGAAACGGAAGGAAAAAGAAGAGTCTGCAGATAATGTTAAGTTTTTAGGGGACTGGAGGGCGTTTTCTGCATGGAAAGAAGAAACACTTAAGAGAGAGTACAAAAGAGAGAAACGACAGGCAGGGCTCTTACCCTCTTCTCAGTGTTTGAAATTTCAGATGGACCCTGACTTGGAGTCTGCCCCACCACCCCGACACACTGCCTCCTCAGCAAGGCGGAGCATCACTCCCACAAGCGCTTCACCCACAGAAAGGGGGAGAAGTCGAGACAAAGAAAAAAACTGAGCCTCTGGAATCTCTCCCAGCCTACCAGCTGCCTCCAGCGTCAGCGCCTCCCCTCGCTTCTCCATCACACATGAGATTGGGTCTTGCATATGGCGATGGAAAAGACACCCTCCTGGACCTGACTACATGCTCGCCAGTGGGTCCACAAGGCCGTAACCTAAAGTCTGAAGTCCTTCATCTTCCAATGGTGGAAGTGGCTGGAGCTGACAGCGTACTTTTAGTCCACAGACCCTGGACGACAGCTGACATGAAGGAAAGCATGGCTTCTCTTCCCAATGTGAGAGAGGTAGGAGGAAAGAGATTTGGTAATGAGCTGTGGATATTTTGCAGAGAATTCTGACCAACCACCCATGAACTTCGCCGCCTACTCATGATCAAGATGGGTATAGATTGGAACAAAGTTTCCAAAGAGTGGCCGGAAGCTGACCAGCGAATGACTACACCAGACTGGAGTGCGGCTGGCAATGAAGATGGAGAAGGTGTGTCAGCGTTTCTTGCCCGTCTCACCACCACGCACGAGAAACACAGTGGCCTGACCAGGCCCGTGACCCTGGCTGCAGTGGAGGGCACTCCTGAGCCTCACCAAGATCGAGCAGTACGCTGTGCATGCAGAAAAGCTGCTGAAAGAGAAGGAGAAGACAAAGTCAACACAAAGAGACCAAGACCTACACGCCGCCACTCTCACTCTTTTCCAGACTGTTCAGCCTGGACAAGGAGGAAGAGGCAGAAGTCAAGGTAGGGGCCGAGGCAGGATGACCTAGGGTGACCTGTCCTGGATAAAAGGTGCAACCTGCTACAACTGCAATCAGAAGGGACACGTGGTTTGAGATTGTCTCCACAGTAACAGGCAGAAGCCCCATGAGGAGTACAGCAAAGCAGACTGATGGGCGGACTCCGGGAACAGGCCCCACACAGAGAACAAGGGAGGTAACACACACACACCTGATGATACACATACACATAGACAGGAGCATTCACATAATGTTAAACACATTAGTAGCAGCACCTGCATGCAACAGTAAGACTACACAGAAACACCCAATACACCAGTCCAAATAGATACACCTGAAGTTGCATTAAGTTTGTTAAAATACACAACTACTCCCTTCTCTAAACTCCCTTGTATGCCCTTCACTGTGTGTGGGCATGTGTTAACCTTTTTAGTAGATTCTGGAGCAGGACACTCAGTGATGCAACATGGGGTACTTCCAGTAGACCCACCGCTCAGCTCAAATTCTATTCAGACAGTGGGCATCTCAGGACGACCTGTAACTGAAACTTTCTCAGTCAACCTCCCGTGTAAAAGCGAGGGAGGAATAGTTACATCCCACTCATTTCTCATCTCACATACATGTCCAGTAAATTTGTTAGCATGTGATTTAATGTGCAAATTAGGAGTAAATCTCACGTCCACTCCAGATGGACCAACTATTGAAGTAAGTGAAATGTGCAGTGTGCAGTATGGGTTTGGAAGCCCTCTGTATGTGTATGTCTGGCAGCTCTCCTCAGATCAACTCACACAAACTCCAAAACACCTTGTACAGCTCGCACACTAGAACACCTCATCAGTTGACACAGATTATATGAAAGAGGAAGATTTGCATTGTACAGCACATGTTCACCAAGGGCAAGATGTGGAGTTTGAAAAGACTTGGTTTGCAGACCCCCACACACGTGAAAGATTGACCCTCAAAACTACATATTGGTCTAAACATTATTGCGCTGTGCAGGTCCATTTTACTCGTCCGAACAACTGCATCAATGTTCATCGCGGTGGTCTCAAACATGTTATACGCGGCCTCGTGTCAGAGGACTCTGAGGTTGGCTGCTGCCAGCATGATTTCTTTGACATCGTTAATTCTATACCCCATGTCTCATTAGCAAAGCCACGAGCCGCCCATTGGAAAGACGTGGGGAAGTGGGTCAAGAAGTGCGCAGTCGATGGCAATGAATGGTCCCAAACACAGGACCCTTGTGTGTTTTGCCAAAGGCTTGGGGTCTCCAAACAAAGTCATGCTATGTGTGTGTATGTTAAGCGCAGCGTAATATTAGCCACTGATGACCGGGATCCTGGGGACCCCGGCCATAGTGGTCTGTTTGTCTCTGTTTCCATAGGCAGAACTCCAGCAGAGGTGCACCCCAAATTGGCGGGAGTTCCAAATTCCGTTTGGGCGAAGGGTAAACATGATGTAGGCCTAATAAAGAATGCTGAACCAGTGGTGATCACCCCCAAATTAGATTTCAGGCCTAAACAGACCCAGTACCCACTCAAACCAGAAGCAATCACAGGTATAAGACCACTCTTTGATTCATTGCTGAAGGCAGATGTAATTGTCCCTTGCCAGGACTCTCCAGTGCGCACTCCTATTTTTCCAGTTAAGAAGGCAAGAAAACCGTCCCAGCCCGATGAGTGGAGGTTTGTCCAAGATCTGCAAGCAGTCAATGCTGCGGTTGTTCCGCGCGCACCTGACGTCCCTAACCCATACACCATTTTGGGCCAGGTGCCCGCTGACAGTAAGTGGTTTTCAGTGGTGGACCTAGCAAATGCGTTCTTTTCTATTCCTCTACATAAAGACAGCCAGTATTGGTTTGCCTTTATGTATGATGGTCGTCCATACACTTTCACTCGTTTGTGCCAGGGTTACTGTGAGTCCCCAACCATATACAACCAGTGCCTCAGAGACAGCCTCGCTTTGTTAACTTTGTCACCAAGATCAGCTTTGCTGCAGTATGTTGATGATTTAATGATTTGTGCCCCAACTAAAGCTCAATGTGAAGATGACACCGTAACGCTACTGCGACACCTTGCTAAGGAAGGTCATAAGGCTAGCCTCACAAAATTACAGTTTGCAAAACAGAAGGTGCATTTCTTGGGGCATGATATCACAGGGGAGGGGAAAATGCTGTCTGCGGACAGAGTCTCAGCTATTCAGAAAATTCCCAAACTGATCACTGTGAAACAAGTTTTGTCATTTTTGGGTACGTGTTCCTATTGCAGAGCATTCATTCCGAATTATTCCATCCTGGAAAGTCCAATGAGAGAGCTCGTGCACGGTTCGTCCCTCACCGCTTCATCACCTGTCATATGGACACCAGAGGCTGAAGAAGCATTCCTGGCCCGAAAAGGCACCCTGCAGACCACACCCACGCTGGGACTGCCTGACCCCAATAAACCATTTGTTCAAACTGTAGATGAAAAGAAGGGTTTTATGACCTCTGTTCTTTTGCAGAAACACGGGGATAGATTGAGACCTGTAGCTTACTTCTCCAGCAGGCTGGATCCAGTGGCGGCTGGACTTCCTGTTTGCCTGCATGCAGTTGCTGCAGCTGAAAAGGCGGTAACTGCCTCCAGAAATATTGTGGGGTATTCTAACCTCACCCTTTTGGTCCCACATGCTGTCTCCCTGCTTCTGTTGGAGAAAAAGACATCACATTTGTCAGCACAGAGATGGTTGAAGTATAACACTGTCATACTTGATATGCCTAACATCATTGTGAAACATTGTACTGTTCTGAATCCTGCCTCTCTTCTCCCTACAGAGGACAATGGAGAACCACCAGACCCGCTGCAACAAGGTAGGCAGACTTGGCAATTGCCTAGGGCCCCAGCCCTCGAAGGGCCCCCGCTGCCGAACGACTGGTTATGTATTCAATAGCAATGACAACTTTTTAAGTGCGGCAGCGCAGCGCCTAATGACACTTGTTGAAATACCCTAGTTCCAAGGGGGGCCCCCTAATGCACAACAGCGCCTCCCTACATGCTTTGGCCGAAAAGTGCAATGACAGTCTGTTGTCAACCCCTCAATGCCCATCTCTGTCCAGTCAAGTGGTTGCAGAGCTCTGCGGCAAAAAAAACAAACAAAATCAAATATGAAGCAAAATTACCCCTCAGGGCATGGGCGCAGATAGAGGGGGGGACAGGGGGGATTCGTCCCACCCAGATTTAAATTCACCTCGTTCGGTCTCCCCCACTTATAGGGAGGAAAAAATGTCTATGCTGTCTTTCTTTGCATAAGGCAAACCTCACGGAAAAATCAAAAGACTAATTACCATTCGGTTTATTGAGGTGCACAGCAGTACATACATAGCTGCAACTGCGCATACTGTACAGGTTGTGAGCTCGAGCTTGGTTGCTATGGTTACCCACAGCAAGTTTGACAGGCATATCGGGGACAGCGCCTCCTAGTTCAGGACCCCAACACGGCATGATGAAGGGTGCCAAAAGGCAGAAAAC